>NC_040914.2:42421452-42732975 GCF_004126475.2 Phyllostomus discolor
AGCAGGACAGATTGGGGAGGTGAACCAGCTGAGAAGGGCAAAGGAGGGACCCGGACTCCCCGCAGAGTGTGCAGTTCTGGGAGTCAGCACGTTCAGAAAAAGCCACTGTGGTGGGGGGCGGGTGCCTGTCCTTGCCCAGCTACACGCCTGCGGGGACCCTCCGCGCCCCGGTGACCCCTCTGTGAGTTGAGCATGCCCGTACCTGTCCAGCCCGCCCGAGGGGCAGAAGGGAGAGATGCAGGCATACACCGCCTTAAAGCGGGGGCCGCTCAGACTCCCACCAGGGAGACCAGAAGGGGGCGCTGGCTCTGCCGGGCCGTGCGGTTGATAATAAAGGCCCAGAGAGCTGGAATCACCTGAATGTCCACGGTCAGGGTTCGGTGACAGGGTGCCCGTTTGATGGAACGTTACATCACCACCACATCGTGCTTGAAGAGATCACTGTTTTTTATTAAACGCTTTTCACATGATTAAGTTCCTATTATGATAAATGAGGTATTTATGGCAAATGAGGTTTTACCTCATGGTAGCTTGTTAACCTGCCTGCCCTGGATTCAGCTCATCTCGTGCATGTGGTTGGATCACAATTTTGGGTCAAGGGCAGGCAGCCTTTACTTACCGTCCACTGTCTGCTGAGCCACACCGAGGGCGCCCGTGGGTATTTCCTTCTTTCTCCTTTTTTTTTTTTTTTAAGGAGAAGTTGTTTTGTCTTTCTTTCTTTTTTTTTTTTAAGATTTAATTTATTTATTTTTAGAGAGGGAAGGAAGGGAGAAAGACAGAGAGAGAGAGAGAGAGAGAAACATCAATGTGTGGTCGCTGAGGGTCACGGCCTGCAACCCAGGCATGTGCCCTGACTGGGAATCAAACCTGCGACGCTTTGGTTTGCAGCCCACGCTCAATCCACTGAGCTACGCCAGCCAGGGCTTTTTCTCCTTATGTAAATGCATCAGCTAATACAGCAGTTCTGCTCCAGTCCCCCGGGACACCCCTGTTTTCTTCTAGAAACCCACTCAGCTGTGCTGCTGGGAGGCTCTCCCGGTCTCTGAGCCCCCGGGGTTCTTCCTTGAGTGTTCTGTCTCTCGGGCGAGGGGTGGGAGGCTGGGTGGAGGTGGATATTCCAGAAGAGGTGGACATTCTGGGGTAGTTTGTCTGAAATGCCCGTTCCACCGTCACCCTGGAATGAAAGCTCGCCTGGGTCTAGAGTGTCTGCGCTGGAAATTATGCCTCGAACGTGTCCGATCTCGCTGCACGGACGACGTCTCATCTCGAATGAGAAACTCAGAGCTTTTCTTTCTTCCGGTTCTCTGAGTCCCTCCAGGAAGCGAGCGGCGGGCCCTTCTCTCAGTCCTGGCGCGCCCGCCTTCCTCATCCTTCTGCTCTCCCAGTCTGGACACGCACTGGCATCGCTCCTTCAAACGTTCTTCCTCTCCTTTGTTCCTGTTTCTTTCTTTCTTTTCTTTTTTTTTTTTTTTTGGATTGGTCCTCCCGTTTTCTTCCTGTCCTGTTTTCCAGCCTGTTGGCTTTCTGCTCTGCCCTCCAGGACCTGCCCACCGCTCTCCTCTGTAGGTTGCGTTCCTTTCTTCTGTCGTATCTGTGAACTTCCGGGGGGCTGTTCCTGGCCCCAGCATCTCCGAACTCATCACAGGCTTTTCCGAAGTTCTTTTTTTTTAAAATTTTTAAAAATATTTAAGTTTTTTAAATGCTTTTTAAAAATGTATTGATTTGAGAGAGCGAGAGAGAGAGGGAGGAAGGAAGGAAGATCGATTTGTTGCTTCCCTTATTTATGCATTCATTGCCTGACTAGAGACCAAACGCGCAGCCTTGGCGTATGAGGATGATACTCGCACCAGCGGAGCTACCCCGCCAGGGCCTGCAAAGGATTTTAACAACATGGGGTGGGGCTTACGTTACAGTGCCGGGTAAAAAAGTACAGTGTGCACGATCGTGGTACCTTAGGTAGGAAAGGAACAGCAGGAGGAGGAAACACATCAATCCAGGAATCATACTTTAAGAGACGGTGACACACGCAGTGGGTTGGCTCGGCCCCGCCCCCGAGCGCTGCCTGAGCCCCGCCCCCGAGCTGCGTGAGCCCTGCCCCCGAGTGCTGTCAGAACATCCTTCCATGGCCATCTCCCCCGTGCGTCCTGCGCACCCACCTCACAGGCTCCTTGAGGCTCCAGGCGGGTCAGGCTTGCCTCTCCCCTTCTAAGCTATTGATGTTTTCGGTTCCTCAGAACTACCTGAGGAAGCAGGTCACACCCCTCTTCGAGCATTTTCGAAACGTCACCAACGACTGGACTCAGCGCCCACAAAATCTGATGGACCAGTGAGTATGACTCCCTCTGGGTCTGGAGGTCATGGGGGCCCAGCCACCCTGACCTGGGGAGCCCAGAGCAGCACCCGGGCAGTGTCCCTCTCTGGCCCTCCCAGCTCCTGGCGGGACTAGAAATCACCAGGCGGGGAGTGGCCCTGCCTGGGAGCAGGAGGCCCCACCAGAGTCTCTGTGTGTGGGCTGTGGGCCCATCTGGCCTCTTGGCACGAAGGCCCAAACTAAAACTCTGAGGCCGTCTCCCCGACCCGGTCGTTGAGATTCTGGGCGTGGGAGCTGGGGCTGGGCCCCGGGCCGGCCCCTGTGCCCCCTCCCCGGCTGTCCAGGACACAGTGACAAGGGGGACCCAGAGGACTGGGTGGGCTGCAGCCTTAGCTGCCCCGGCCTGCAGTCGTGGGGCAGCTGGAGAGTCCGGGCCAGAGTCTGGGCCCGGCAGCTGAGCAAGCGCCCTCCCCGGGCAGGTACAACGAGGTGAACGCCATCAGCACCGCCTGCTCCAATGGGCTCCCTGGGTGCCAGAGCCTGGTGTCCGGACTTTTCCGCCAGTGGATGGACAACCCCAGCAATAACACGTGAGTGTCCCCGGCTCCTCCCCAGCCTTCCTTCATCCCTCAAGCCCACAGCCCTGTCCTCACCGGGCCCTGATCCCACCCTGCCTGCTGCTGCCGCTCCACCGCTGACTCCCACCCACCCCGCACCAGAATCCACCCCAACCTGCGGTCCACCGTCTACTGCAACGCCATCGCCGAGGGTGGTGAGAAGGAGTGGAACTTCGCCTGGGAGCAGTTCCGAGCAGCCACGCTCGTCAACGAAGCCGACAAGCTGCGAGCGGCCCTGGCCTGCACCAAGCAGGTCTGGCTCCTGGACAGGTGAGGACGGGCCGCCAGGGCGGGACCAGTGCCCTGGTGCACCCCCGGGATGCCGAGGTGGGCGAGGGAGAGCCGGCCTCGCCGGGGCCTCCACGCTCTCCTTCGCGGGGGTTCTCGCAAAGCCGAGCAGCGGGGCAGGGTGCTCCCGTTTCACAGCCGCGGACACCGAGGCTCGGAGAGGCACAGCCGCTTGCCCAAGATCCGGAAGCTTCAATGAGTGGTGGAGCCCAGATTCGAACCCAGGTCTGGGCTCATGCCCTGTGCCTTGAGCTGCTGGGACGTCTCAGCCCTTACTTGACCATGGCTCACTTTCCCTCTCTCTCTCTGAAGGGCGGTGGCCCCACAGGACCTGAGTCCTTCTGGGGGCCCAGCTGGGCACCCCCCAAGCCCTTGATGAGGGCTCCTGGCTCTGGCTGGGTCTCTCATACACCATCTCCTGGACCGCAGTGGAGAAGGGCCACCCTCCGTGTCCAAGACAGTAGTGGCTGCCCTACCTGGTGCAGAGCTCGGGGCTCTGGCCCTCCTCCCTTTCTTCCTTCACCACCAGATGGTTGTCACATGCCAGGGCCATGTCAGGCATGACACATGGCATAGCCGGTGACCCTGCTTTGGGCATTCAGTGTCGCATCCACAGGAGGGAGGCAGGACCACGGGGTCGTCAGCCCTCAGCATGCCAAAGGGCTGTGAACGCGTGTAGGGCGGGAGGGGGGCGGGCCTTCTACCAGCTGGGCTTCTCTGTCGGATCATCGGACTGCAGCCCTGGCCGGTGGTCACCAGCGAGCATCCTGCCCCCACAGGTACCTGCGGTACACCCTGAACTCCACCCTCATCCGGAAGCAGGACGCCACCTCCAGCATCACCAGCATCGCCAGCAACGTCGTGGGGCAAACTCTGGCCTGGAATTTTGTCCAGACGAACTGGAAGAAGCTCTTTGAGGAGTGAGTCCTCTGAGGACGTGCCTGGGGTGCCCTGAGGGTGGTCTCTGTGCCCAGAGCAGCACAGCGGTGGGAGAGGTGTGGTGGGACCTGCGTGGTTGGGGGAGGGGGGCAGGAATGGGAAGACCAGGTGGGGGATGGGCCGTCCCTTCTCCCACTGAGAGGAAAGGAAAAGTCTGGCTGTGGGAGCCATCTCTGGCGAGATGGGAGCCAGGACACCCCATGCGGTGGCACCTGTGTTCAAGTCTCCATGGGCGTGTCTTGTCGTCGCGCCTACACGATGGACCAATCACAGGGCGGCTGTGAGGAGTGTGAGTTAGTTCCCACCGTCCTCACAGCTCGCCTCTCCCCCCACCCCGCCCCGCAGCTACGGTGGAGGCTCCTTCTCCTTCTCCAACCTCATCCAGGCGGTCACGCGGCGCTTCTCCACTGAGGAAGAGCTGCAGGCGGTAAGGAGCCCTGGACCCTGGGGTCCCCCCCAGTCTGAGGGGGTGGCCGCCTTTCAGTTCCCGCGGAGTGTGGCCCCAGGGCGCGTGGGCCCGCTGTTGTCAGGCCTCTGCACGCTCAGGGGAAGCTGCGTGTCCCTTCACTGAGAAACGTTCGCCTTGGCGTTCTTGCACAGGCGAATAGGGTGACATTATGAACCTCCACGCACCCATCACCCAGACTGAACAGTTGTCCACGCCTTCCCGACACTTTCCGGGGGCGGGTAATTTCCAGGCAAACCACACTATTATATAAGGCCGCCTGTAACTACTTTAGCCCTATCTGAAACAGAGGCATTTTTTAAAACATGATTTCCCTGCTGTTAGCAAACCCAGGAAAATTAGTGGTCACCTTAGAGCCAGCCCGTTCTCAGATTCTCTTAAGTTTTTTTGGAAAAAAATTGTTTTTCCCGTGGATATGTTATGTTTGAATTAGAAGCCAAAGTGAACTCGTTGATTTAGGTTGATGTGGCATTTTTTTAAAAAATTTGAGATAGAGTTTATGTCTCATAAAATTCACCATTTAACTGGCTTTTAGTATATTCTCAAGGTTGGGCAACCGTCACCCTCTAATCCTAGAACATTTTCATCACACCCGAAAGGAACCCTGCACCCACTGGCAGTTGCTCCCTGTCCCCCGTTTCCCAGCCCCAGGCAACCACGAACCTACTTGCTGCCTCCATCAGCTTGCGTACCTCGTACGATTGGCTCATAATCCGTGTCTGGCTTCCTTCACTTAGCGTAATGTCCTCAAGGCCCATCCATGTTGCAGCGTGTATCATTCCTCCCTCTGAAACATGGGTTTGTCGTGCCCCTCATTGATGCACTCATTGGTTGCTGCTTGTTATGTGCTCTGACCGGGGATCGAACCTGCAACCTTGGGTATTGGGACACCGCCCCCACCAGCTGAGCTGCCCAGCCGGGGCCAGTGGTGTCCTTTTTATTTTTTTCTTCATTTTAACTAAACCTTTATTGTATTTTTTTTCCCATTGCCGTGTAGTCCCCTTATGCCCACGTCGCCGCAGCAGTGTCTTCCGATACATAAGTCTGTTGCTCTGACGAAGGCCACCTCTCTGCTTCGTTGTTGTTGTGGCTTGTGCTTCAGGAGCCATGTCTCAGAAGCTGTGGCCTCATCCAGAGTCACGGAGGTCGACCGACCGCTGGGTGTTTACCAAGGGCCTTTTCATTTTCAGTCTTACATGGAGGACTTCGGTCGCTGCTCGCTTGATTTTGTGGGTGGTCCCAGTTGTCCCAGCACCGTTTGCCGAGAAGACCATTCTGTCCCCCATCCAATGGTCTTGGTGCCCCCGTTGCAAACCCCCATGACTCTCAGTTCTCTTTCGCCGGTCAACCGGAGTCTCGCTTCTGCGTTGTCGGTCTGTCTGTCCATCCTCGTGCCGGCGCCACTCTGTCATGGGTGGTCACGGTAGCGTTGTAGTCAGGGTTGAAATCAGGAACGTGAGTCCTCCAACTTGGTCCCTGTTCAAGGTTGTTCGGCTCTTCTGGGTCCCTGGACGTTCTTTGTGAATTTAGGGTTGCGTGTCGCGCTGTGCAAAAAGGGGCCGTTGGCGCTTTGATGGGGATTGTGTGTAGTCTGCAGAACAGTTTGGGGACTATTGCCAGGCTGACAACATCAGGTCTGCCAGTCTCTTGACACAGATTTATTTGGGTCTCTTGTCCTTGTGCTTAGGTCTCCTTCATTTCTTTTTTTTTTTTTTAAGATTTTATTTATATATTGAGAGGGGAAGGGAAGGGGAAAGAGAGGGAGAGAAACATCAACGAGGCTGCCTCTCGTGCGCCCCCTACTGGGGACCTGGTCTGCAACCCAGGCATGTGCCCCGCCTGGGAATCGAACTGGCGACCCTTTGGTTCGCAAGCTGGCACCCGATGCACTGAGCCACACCAGCCAGGGCTCTTCTTCATTCCTCTTAGCAATGATTTGTAGTTTTCACTTAGCAGTCTCGTACTTGTCTTGTCAAACTTATTCCCGGTATTTTATTCTTCTCGATGCTGCTGTAGATGAAGCTGTTCTCTTAATTTTGTGTTAGGATTCTTCACTGCTAGTGCGTAGAAATACAATTGGTTTTTACACATCGCTCGTGTCCTGCAACCTTGCTGAACTCATGAGTTTAAATACGATTTTTTTTGTAGATTTCTTAGGATTTTCTCTATGCAAATCACATCATCTGCAAGTAGAGATAGTTTCACTTCTTTCTTTCTTGTCTAATTGCCTTAGTTCCAACCTCTAGTGCTACTATACATTTTAATCTGTAAAATCTCCTTTTAAAAAAATACCATTTATTTGTTGAAGCAGCTGGGTCATGTGCATTGCGGAGTGGAAATGGCCACATGCGGAGTGTGGCTGGCTGGTCCCTGTAGTGTGTGTCCGATTTGTCCCTCTGTCCTCCCTGCATGGGGTTGAGACTGTGACTGGGTTAAAAACCGCAAGTCTAAGTCAGCTCCACGGAGAACCTCGCTCTGAGGGCTGACTCCGCCGGGGAGCCAGGTCTAAGCCTGGAGGCGCTGTCATCTCTGAGCTCTGCGCCAGATCAGGACTTGGCCCCAGGGGAGGGGAAACATTTTTGGGGGGAGAACAGGCTGCGGTCCCCAGAATCCGGGCCCTGCCCTGGAGTTGGGGGTGGGGGACAGAGGACGGGACTCCCCTTCCCAGCCTGGGCTGAGAGTCTTTCTCCCCTTCCTGGCAGCTGGAGCAGTTCAAGGAGGACAACGCGGGCACAGGCTTCGGCTCGGCCACGCGGGCTCTGGAGCAGGCCCTGGAGAAGACCAGAACCAACATCAAGTGGGTGAAGGACAATAAGGACGTGGTGGAGCAGTGGTTCGCAAACAACAGCTTGTAGCCCTCAGTCCGTGGTCACCTGGCCCTCATGGGAGAGGCCTCCCCGTGCATCTGTCCCAGTGGCCCACTGTGGGGGCCCCCACTCCTGAACAAAGCCCTCAGCCATGTTCTCTCCACTCTGTGCATGGTGCCAACCCAGCTCCTGATGGCCGGACGGTCCGAGCACCTCCCAGCCCCTGCCCCTCGTGCCCACAGCACTCAGGGCCCTGGGGCTGACCTCAGGGAAGCCCGGCTCTAAGGCCAGAGCAACAGAAGCCCTCAGTGGACCGTGGACGGCCTTGGGGAGCTGCCCTGCGCCCTCTCTTGCCTTCCCATGAACACCCTGACCCTGGGGACTCCACAGGGCACCAAATCTGTATATTTTTTTCTAAGAGAAAATGTAGATAAAGGATTTCTAGATGAGCTTCTGGGCTCATTACCAAACCGGAGCAGGAGTGAGTCTGACCACAGCTGGGGAGTTGGGCTGGAGGGAAGCTGGGAATCTGGGCAGCACTGTGGGCTCTGGGACCCCCAGGGTGCATGGGTGGGAAGCCCCCCCCACCCCCCCCGGCCTGTCGCCGGTCCTTCCTGCAAAATGCCGGTGTGCGCTGTCTGCCCGGACGCTCATTTCGCCTGCCTTCCCGCGGCGGGCCTGAGACGCTGGGTGCTATCCTGCCCCCACTGCGGGACCCGTGGTGGGTGGAGGTGACATCCATTTGTAACCCAACTGTTTTCAAGAGCAGTGACCTGAAAAAGGCAGGGGCCTTCCTCGTCACCTTGGGGAGGGGACGGCCTGGGACTCACGGGCTCCACGGCCCACGTTGATCTTGCTGGGAATTTCTGGGCAAACACCTAGGCAGTAGGAGGCACCTCTGGGCCTCAGCCCCTCGAGGCCCAGCTGAGCACTGGGCTGGTGGGAGGGAGGGAGCCAGGCCACTGACCGAAGGTCTAGTGAAGGTCAGCGGGGCTCTGGCCGCTGGGGCCTGGACTCCTGAGGCCTGGCTTCCGGTCGTGGCTCAGCCACTGTTTTGTGGACAAGTGGCCAAAACCCCTGGGCTTTGGTTTCGCCGCCTGCACGATGGGGATGCCGGATCCTAGGGCTGGTGTGGGGAAGGAAGGAGTCACCCCCTACCACTTGGCCGACAAGTAAGAAGAGCTGGCTATCACTGTGGTCCCGTGTCCGGCTTCAAGGCCCCACCGGCCCCTTCCCCTCACTGCCTCTCCCCTCTGGGAGAAAGGCCCCCCCTGTTCTCCACGGGTGTCTGCACTTCAAAGGGTGGGGTGGGGCCAGCCAGTGTGGGCCAGGGTCCCTCCACCAATCAGGTCCCCCCTGGGCCAGTCCTTCCTGTCGCCAGTGCCCAGCAGCAGCGGCTGGCACTTGACCAGAGCACAGGGCCCCTCAGGGGGTCCCCGCCGGGGGAGGGGTCTGCCCTGCCATCCAGGGTCCCCAGGGAGAAGAGTCGGCCAGGACCGCAGTCCCTGTGCCTGGCACTGAGCTCAGTGTCTATGCGCATGTCTCCTGGGGTTCTCGGCCCGGAAGATAAGGGCAGCCTTTATCTAGGCTTTGCTAATAAGGAAACTCAGGCAGAGCTGGGAGGAGGATCTCCAGTGGACCAAGGACAGGGTCTGTGACAGCCACATGTCCGTGCTCAGGCCGCCTGACAGCTTGCAGCCCCAGCTCTCAGGAGGGCCCGTGAGCCCGGAGGAAGCCAGCGCCCAGGCTGCGGCGGACACCCAGGGCCCGATAGCTGCCTGCCGAACCGGGCTCAAGGACACACTTGGAGCAGGGGCCCACCTGCTCACTCCTGGTCCAGCGCCACAGGCCACAGGGGAAGGCAGGGTCTGAGGGCCAGCCAGCAGCAGCCCGGGTGCAGGGCCCCCTCCCCTCTCCCCAAGCCTCCAGGAGGCCCCTCAGGAGGCATGCCCTCTGCACTACACTGAAAAGCCTCGAACATTCAGACTCACAGAGGGTGGCTGGGGGCCCCGGGAAGGTGTGGGCAGACCGGTCACCCCAGGCACAAGTGTCGGTTCCTCTCGTCCCCTGCCAGTCGGTCACTTAGCAGAGAGGTGCGGCCAATGACTGCACGCCTGGGGTGCAGCCACGGACCAGATGGACGGGGGCGAGGGGGGCTGCTCCCGACGCAGAGCTGAGCCTTCCCTCCCAGAGGGTGAGGACAGGGCTGCTGGCTAGTCCCCTTCCCCTGGGCCCTGCTCCCCTGACTGCAGCAGATTCTGGGGTGAATCTCAGGCCACCACCTAGAGGAACACCTCTTGGGGGGACCTGGGAGAACAACGCTGCCCTAGTCCACTGTGACTGGAGTTCTTACGGGAAGAAGAGACTAACACACACACACACACACACACACACGGAGTGACCACGTGAGAACGCAGTGAGAAGGTGGCCATCTGCAAGCCAAGGAGACGGGCCTCGAAGAAACCAAGCCTGCTGATACCTTGATGTGGAACGCCTAGCCTCCAGAGCTGGGAGAAAACGCATTTCTGTAGGGAAGCCGCCCAATTTGCGGCCGTCTGTTAGGGTAGCCCAGGCAACGGAACACGCTGGCCCAGGACCTGGGGCCACTCACAGGCACCCTTGGGAAACAGTTTCAGACCATTGTGAGAGAGCCCTGTGGGTCAGCAGGAATGCACCCAAAAGGATGGGAAGGGGTGACAGGATTGGGTGCGTGAGGCCAGTGCAGGGGTCCAGGTGTCAACCCCCGAGGCCACCTTGCACAGCAGGCCAGGTGGACGGGACCCGGCACAACACATAGGGTCAAACTGGCGATTGAGGGCCCGCATCCACCTTGGTAGGGCATGATCTGCTCCCCACACAAGGGGGACATTTATCCTTTCCCAGGGGCCATAGGAACTCAAGTTGAAAGAAGAAAAACAGACCAAAGCAAATTTGTTTTGTGTTTTTTTTTAAGAAGAAAAATCAAAGCATATAGACTTCTGTCCTTCCCCCACTCCCCTGACTCATCCCCCCATCAGTCCCAGCTGCCAACTTGGCTCTTCAGGGCACTGGCTGTTCTGGAGGGGGTCCAGGAGCGCAGGGCCCCCCAGCCCCAACTCCAGCCGGGGCGGCCTCCAGCCACCTATTTCGAACACTGCTTGTATGCAAGACACCACTTGGGAAAGGGACCCTTGGCTACGGGGAAGCCCAAAAACCACTGACGTTGCAAATGAGGAGGGCACCCGCACACAGACCCGATTCCTCACTGAGAAGGGGACAGGCAAGGCCCTTGGTAGAAGATGCTCAGGTGGCCCCCCTCCAAATCTTCTTGCCAAAGTTCAGGGCAGCCGCTGAGCTGCAGGCCTGAGCTCTGGAGAGGGCTTTCATCGCTGAACTGGAAGGCGGGGCCTGGTCCCTGGTCCTCCGAGCTGGGCAGCACCTCTGCGCTGTGGCTCCAGCATCCCCACTGGGCCTGAGGCTGGAGTCTCTGGCATGCTGGGCGCGGCAGGAGGGGCGGGGTTTCCGGCAACAGACAGAGCTCCGGAGACACAGGGATACCCTGTGCAAGACAGACAAGAGCAGTGAATTCATGGACAGTGGCAAGGACGGTGCTGGGGAAACAAGCATTCAATACATTTCGGTTATTAACATGCTACTTTATAGACCACGAGTCATTCATTCTTGGGCTTCAAGCATAACTGAAGCTTGAAGGAACAAAGGGTGCCAGCTCAAAGGCCATTGCTCAGGAAGTCCCTAACCCGGGGGGGGCCACAAGGCTTCCTGACCTCCTCCCGGCCCTTTTAGGAGCACTTGGACCGTGTCCTCTGCCACCTCCAGAGGCCAGGGTGGAAGGGGCAAGTCTGAGGGCGCCTCCCTCATCCACAGGGGGTGATGACTTCTAGGTAGTGGTGGGGCCTTACCTGTCCAGGGCCCCACCTCTTTCCCCACGGAGGTCGGCGCCCTCTCCACCCACAACCAGGGCTGGATTAGATCATGGTGATCTAAAAAATACGGAATCGTTTGCAGACTAGAGCCTACCCACCGCGTCCCTTTCCCGAGGGAAGCCTGGGGGATGGTACCTGGTACATTGCAGAAGGCTCCGGGTCAGCAGGGGGCGGCGCCCAGGACGTGGCCTGGGCTGCAGGCTCTGGGGGTGTCTGCGTTCCGGAACGCGCTGGGGTCGGCGTCCAAAGGGCAGCGTCGGGAGCACTTCCTTGGGACACTTGAGGAAGCGACTGCATCCCGGGGCAGTAAGGGGGTGAGACCCAGGGACCCAGGTCGGGGACCCTGCTTCTCAAGCGTTCGGGCACCGCTGGGGCTCCGGGATAGGGGGGCGGAGACCCCCAGGACCCGGCTACGGGGGCGGATGAGCCCAGATCGGGCCCGGGCGCCTGCGCGGGGCCGTCGTCGGGGCAGAGCGGGCAGCCCCGGGGGAGCGCCGCGTCGCCGCGTCGCTGGCGCCGGCGCTGCAGGCTCTCCTCGCTGAGGCCCAGCACGGCCGACAGGTGGCCGATGTAGCGGATGGCCAGGCGCAGCGTCTCGATCTTGGTCAGGCTCTGGCCGGCGGGCGCCACGGACGGCGGCAGGAAGCGGCGCAGCTCGTGCAGGGCGCGGGCGAGCGTGCGCATGCGCAGCTTCTCGCGCTCGCTGGCGCTCTGCCGCTGCCCGACGGCCGGTCCCGACCGCGAGCGTCCCGGCGCCGTCTGGGCGGCCTGTGGCGCGGGAGCGCCGCGCACCGGAGGTGCGGCCTGCGAGGGGCCGCGGGTGCCGTCGCAGGGGCACGAGCCCGACGAGTCCGAGGACGAGCCCGGGGACGTGGAGTCCGAGTGTCCGGCCCAGCCCCAGCCCTGGGGTAAGATCCAGTGGTCGAGGGTGCTCAGACCGGGGGACTGGGCCATGGCCGGGCCGCAGGCTCCGGGATGCTGGACCGGCCACCTCCGGGCCTGGGCTTTTATCTGGACCAAAGGTGCGAGGTGGCCCCCCCGCCAGGTTACAGAGAGGTGTCAAAACCCACAGAGCCCAGGGAAGGTCTGGGCAGGGGGGCCCTGGGAAAGCGGGCCCATTTGCGGAGGTGTGGATTCTGACTCCTCCGGAGCTCTAATGGAGGCCCCCGCAGCCCGGGAAGTGTGGGAGGGACAATTCGCATCTGGATGGAGCTGCTAAGCTTCTCACCGGGTACCCACCCACCCTGCCCTGTCCACTGCTCGGGGTGAGTGCCCGGAGCCCTATAACGCTGGGCATTGCCATCGTCCCAGGCACCCAAACTTCCCCTAAAGTGACTCATGGGCCCCTGCATAGAGGGGCTGCCTCTCTCATCGCCAGTCCCTCCGGGGAGGGGGTTGTACCCAGTAGTAACCCAGGGCCTACAAGTGTGCCTCTAAGACACGTGGGAGGGACCTGCCATCAGGCATGGGGGGTGGGGAGCACACAGGTGGGCCCTTCCTGGGTTCTTTGGAACGTGTGCTTGCTGATTTGCTGAGTGACATGGAGAAAGGCATCTCACTGCCCACGGCTAATTTCTGGTCCTGAAAAGCAGAACAGAGCATCCTGAAGAAAAATGAATGAATCGTGTGCAGTGGTGAAGGAATCGGGAAGGTGGACCCCTCACCCCAAGCCGGCCAGAGTCAGATCCTCTTTACTTGCTGTGTGACTTTGGGCAAGTGACTTAACTCCTCTGAGGCCCAAGTTTCCGCTTTCTCAGCAACAATAACAAATACCACCACTTTGGAGGGTTCCCAGTACCACGTGGAACCGTCCACAGAACCGCTTAGTGTGGACTTGGCGAGTGAACCACATGTTTTGGGGGCTATCATTCCATAAAGAAGGTGCTTACGTTTCAAGATGCTTGTAGGCATTATTCATTTAATTCATTTTTATTTAGCGCCTGGTAGGCGTCAGTCACACCGGCGTGAACAAGCTAGCTCTGTCCTCCGCTTTCATGAGGTTTCAGTTTTGTGCGAGAGGCGGGGTGAGCAGGCCATTGTATGATTCGGGGAGCCCGCGGCTCACCAGCTGTGTGTCCCTCCCCTGTCTGAGCCTCCCACGCTATAAAACACAGATAATAATTATATGTGTGCGTCCCGGGACTGTTCCACCCTCAGAGCATGAACTTGGACGGAGTCAAAAGATTATGAAGTAAAACCTCTGGCCCCTCAGCGATAATTACGGCTTAAAAAAGGCATCTACGTTCTTTGTGATCTTCTCAAAAACAGGCCTGACTCGGAGGGGAAGGGCCTCAGGAGGGCCGGCAACGGTGCAGCTCTGGCCACAGAGGTGCAGAGGTCACTGTGGGGCCGGAACCAGGTGCAGGAGTAGGGTAGGGAGCGAGGCAGGTGGCATTCTGGAGGCGGGACTTCGCCAGGTGTTCCCTAGGGGTCAGGAACAGGTGAGCCGGTATCAGCCCAAGGTCGTCCATGGCCTCATAGTATTTTATGGCTGTTTTTAAAAATTAATTTTTAGTCACGCAGATTACATAATGAATACATTCTCTTTGTTAGATGTGGAAACAGGAGGAGAACGCTGGCGCCCCCTCAAGGTGACAGCTGTTGTTACAGGATTGTCAGGGTCCCGCTCCAGACCCGGTCCCAGCACTCACGTCCGTTGGTGCGGACCCTCAGAAGACACGCGGTGGAGAGGCGGTGACACGGTGGCACACACCAGCCTGTGACTTGCTCCTGTTTCATCCGGCAGCCTGTTCCAGAGCTTTCTGTCTCGGGACTGACTGGTTTCCTTCATCGTGGGTCACTGTCGATTTCAGCATGGACCCATTTCAGCCGCAGAGGATGATTAGAACTGGGAGGGGGTGAAGTGGCAGGTGGTACGCACACACCTTCAGTGATGAAATCCCCTCGCTTGCTCTTCAGAGCTTGTTTTAGAATACACTGGAGCGGAGAGGGCTCGGGCGACCACCGTGACGTCGTGATGAAGCCGTTTCTGGCCTGGAGTAACTGTCGTTGGGTGTCTTGTGGCTGCCGTACGCCAGTACAGGAAACTGATTTACCCATAACACAAACAGAAGATGGAGTCAGTTAGCCACGCCTGACTCCACACAGGCATCCTCTGGAAAGAAGCAGTGAGTTACGCAACATTTCGTGAGTTAAAAGGGTTTAAGCCAAGGTTAAAAAAATAACTCCTTTTTCCCGAGGGCAGTGTAAAGTTCGAAGACATCCAGTCCTGCAGGTTTGAGGTTGAAGTCTTGGCAAACACAAGTAAATCCTCATTTATTCATCCAGAGCTCAGTACTATAAGCCCAGACAAATCGTACTAGCCAGGAACTTATTATATACATGGAGTTGACTGTCGTGAACAAAATTCACCCAGTTTCATGGATGTATTTCTGCGTCTGGATTCTGAAGTTTCAGATCCATGGGCTGTTGACCTTGAGCTTTCCAACCGGCCCTTTTTTACTGCTGTGTAATATTCCCAGCACGCTCACATCCTAGCCCATCTCTTATTGAAGCACCTTTCGAATATTTTTAGTTTGGGCCGGACAGCACTGCCCAGTGGTGCACAGGCAGCTAGATTTGGAGTGGGGCGGTGAAGTGGCCTCACAATCTCCCGGAAGGTTCCCGACACCCAGAAGCCTCCCTCCTCTCTCCTGCCCCACCCCCACCCACCAGAGCCAGCCCGGAGGGGTTGGCTGTGAAAGGATTCGGTGAGTAATGGGAGGCCCCCATCACAGAGCCGGGGGTGCAGTTTCCTCTCTAGGATGGCCCAGCCGTCTGTCTGGGTTTGGGCCGGCCCCAGAGCCCGGGTCTCAGACCGACTGGGATGTCGCAGCGTAACTTCTGGAGGGTGGGGCCCTGGCCTGGTTTGCTCTGGCCCCTGGCTCCTCACTGGGCCTCGAAGCTAGGCTCTGGGCCCAGGGGCACACGGCCTGCCAGCTGCACTCACCAAGAGGAGGCCAAAGTTCATCGTTCCCCCGGGCCGGGCTGTGGGGTCACACAGACCTGCGTTTTAGAGTCTCAGCCCCACCCTTTACCAGCCGAGGAGATAGATGGTGTGTAGATCTAGGGAACGTGGTCAGTAGAATGTTCACGAGTGTGGCAGGGACTTCCGCTCGTCCACACAGTGCGTGTTCTGTATAGCCTCTGTACTTCTTTCTTCCTTAATACCAGGGGCCTGTATTACTATGGACATTTATGTGCCCAGCTAACAAAAAAAAAAAAAAAGAACCCACAGTTCCCAGACTCTCTTGCAGATGAAACGGCCAATGAAATGTTAGTGGAAGTATTGGACGGAGCTTCTAGAAAAGCTCTTTAAAGCAGGGCTTTCTACCTGGAAGACAGACGTGATGGTTATCGCCTCAGCAACCATTTTGTGGTCCTGAGGCAGTCTCAAGAGCAGAAGTCACTGAGGATGGTAGAGCAGAAAGAAGCCCAGGCACCAGTGACAACGTGGAAGTGCCACCCTCACCCAGGACTGTCTACCCCTGAAGTTTCTTTAATGTGAGAGAAAATAAGTTGCTATCTTAAGCTATGGTCATTTTAGGTGTTAGCTATGAGCAAGCAGCCAGACACAATTCCTGCCCGCTAGGTAAAGAAGTCACAAGGGCGCCCTTGTGAACAAGCGGTGCCAGGAGAGCCGGGTGACGGTTCAGGGGTTTGACTTCATAACAGATGCGTTGTTTTCACAGACGAATGGGCGAATGGCCACCGGAGGAAGGTCCCTCGTGCTGTGACCCCGGCCGTGCTCCCAGGCTGGTGATGGGCAGCGGCAGGAAGACGAGAACTGATGTGGGGTAAGATCCGGACCCAGGAGGGGGACTGGGTGACAGCCGGGATCTGAAGAGATCCCAACAGGCCGGGAGAACCCATCAGATCGAACAGGGTGGAGTCGATGGGGCCCTGTGTGTCCTCCCTCCAAGTTCAGGGTCGGGGGCACTGTGTAACCAGCAGCGCGTTCGACAGGGGCACAGCGTCCCCGCCTTCCAGGAATCCGGGGTGTGAGGAACAAATGGAACCCCCTTCCCATTCACGGCCAACAAGGTCTTCCGCCACAGAGGCGGGTCTCTTAGTCCTCAGGCGGGGCGGGCCACACCCAGAGAATGTGGTCCCACCTGGGGGACACACTCAGGGGAGGGAGGCCAGTCAGGGGTCTGAAGCCAGGTCCCCAGGGAAACAGCTAAAGGACTCAGGGCTGCTTTGTCCAAAAAGAGAAAAATTAGAAGATGTGATGTCGTGTCCAGAATACTGCAGGGGGAGCCTGAAGAGCTTGCTGAGGTCGGAGGGGCTGTCCAGGGAGTGAGAGGCCTGTTCCTGGAGGTGATCAAGGGGAGGCCAGACGGCTGCATGAGGGGCGTGTCCAGTGCAGCGGGAGGCTGTCCCGGCCTCTGGCCGCCCTGACCAGCTCCACCGAGCAGGGAGCTGGGCTTGCCCATCCGGGGGGCTTGCAGAGCTGCAGCCGAGGATCAGGGCGAGGCTGGGGGACGCTACCTCTGGGCTCCGGGCGGTCTCGCCGAGGGGGCCACGGGGTCCCTTCAGGGCGCCCGGGCTCGGGGACAAGGGCGAGGCCTTGCAGGTGCTTCTGTACTCAGAACACTCACTCGCAGCCCCGCTCTCCGGGCCTGGAGCGGTGGCCCAGCCGGGCCTCCTCTGGGGCAGGAACCACAGGGCTATCCCGGCCTTGGGCTCGGCCTGGCGCCGTGAGGCCCGCAGTGCCTGTGTCACTGTGCCTGTTACACAGGTGAGGACGCCGGGGCCTCGGGCCCGTCACCCCCCACCGGCCTCCCAGGACCTGCCCTGACTGCAGTCGGGTGAGGGGCATCCCGCCCCGTGCTGTCAGGGGCCGTGGGAGGGCAGGGGCCCTGGCCAGGCCTGCTCTTGGTGGCCTGGCGGGAGCTCCCCATTTGTTCCTTGCCCCCCGCCCCACCCCCCCGCCCCCGCAGTTCTGCACCTGCTCCTGCCCCAGGAGCAGGGCCAAGGCTCCACGGCCGTCCCGGGTTACAGCCTGGCCTCTGCCCCGCAGGTCTGCTTTCCCTTCCAGGCCCCGGGGGGGCGGGGGAGGCAGGCCGCAGAACGTGGGAGGGAAGGCGGGAGGGAGGCCGGCCGTGTGGGGGCGGCAGGGGCCATGTGGTATTCTCATTACCAGCCGGCAGTGCAGGCCGGCCCGGCCGCCCCCTTGGCCCCCTGGCTGCCCTCACACCTCCGCCCTGCCTGCTGACACAAGGCCGCCTCCCCCGGGGCGGAAGGTGTCGACTTGGGAACCAGGGTGAGCAGGGGCCTCCAAAACAGCCGGCAGCAGGCCCCCTCCGACTCCCCGGAATGCGCTTCTGGGGTAGGGGTGGGGGGCCCAGGGCAAAAGCAGATTCTGTGTCCCTGGGAGGGCGAGGAGGAAGGGACGGGGGTCCCTCACGGCTCCTCACTCCCGGAGCCCCCAGTCGGCCTGCCCAGATACGGCCCCTCCCCGGCCCAGGCTCTGGCGCGGGGCTCTGGGCACCGGCTGGGAGGCCCACAGACTGACAGCCAGCAGCACTGGGTCGCAGAGCAGCAACTGCTGGAACTGGGGCTCCCCTGGCCCGGCCTTCCGGACCTCCTGCAGCGTGAGTGCCCCGTGTGTCCCTGCGTGGCCGTGCGGGGCTCGAATGTGGGCCTCAGCCTGCGGTTCCCCCCTTGCCAAGGTGGGGAAGCCAGGCCCAGAGAAGCCCAGGCCTCTGCCTACAGCCCCTTGGAGCCAGGGCTTGAGCCCACAAAGGCACCACAGCACTGGGAGACGCCGCCCAGGCCTGGGGCTGCAGGTCGGGGGGCACAGGTCCGCTGCCCACTGGGAGCTGGAGCTGGAGGAGAAGGAGGAGGAGCAGATGGGCTGGAGTCGCAGTGGGCGGGAGCCCACAGGCCACAGAGGCGCCCCTGACTAGTGTTCAGGGCAGGGCGCAGGGGCAAAGGAGGGACCTGAAAGTGTGGGTTTTCCTCCAGGCAAGGTGCAGGTGCGACATTGCTGGCAGCAGGCAAAGGTGTGAGCCCGAGGCTGGAAGTGGGGAGGCCCAGGGCGCTGCCAGCAGGCTGGGGCCCCAGGCGGGGGTGGGGAGGGGTAGACAGCGTGTGGACCAGCAGGTGGGAGCAGGACACTCTGCTGGGTGAGGGGCGTGGCCTCAGGGAGGCAGCGAGCCCACAGGGATTCTGAGGAGGGCGGGGAGGGGGGGCGCAAGGTGAGGGGCTGGGGGCAGGTGAGGGTGGTCACGTCAGGGCAAGGGCGGCTGGAGGCAGGGCGGCATGCTGGGAGAGGAGAGAATGTAGAGGAAGGTTGGGGGGGGCTGTGGCCACTGGAAATTTGGGGTGGGGGTGGGGCACGGTTGGCCACAGGCACCCAGGGAGCTGCCCAGCAAGCTGGGGTGTGGAGGGGGACCCTGCTCTCCCTCCGACAAGGAGGCTGGGCCAAGGAAGCTGGTGTGCGAGGGGCTGCATGGGCCCCATGGGCCCGGAGGGGCAGTTCAGGCCTGGAGTCAGCTGTGCCTGGGCTCAGTCCCCCGAGCCTCGGTCGTGGCATCTGTGAAATGGGTTTCCTCACCCACGTGGTTCGGTTTAGTGCCACATACTCAGCGTGTGGGACCCCACACGTCCTGCCTGCCGCCCTGCTGGGGAGCGGGGACTGTCGGCAGCCCGGCAGCACCCCCGAAGGACGAGGGGGGAGAAGTGGCACCCACTCCTGCCGCGGTACACTTCCGCTGCTTTTGTGTGTCACACCTGCAGTTCTTAAAATCGTGGTCATGTATATATAAAAACATTAAAACTTCCCATCTTACCATTTTAAGTGTGCGATTTGGTGGCATTAATTACAGTCTCAATGGGTGCGACCATCACCACTTGTATTTCCAAAATTTTCGATCTCCTCACGGAGAAGCTCTGTGCCCCGTTAACCAGCTGCCCCTCCCCCACCTGCCCCAGCCCCTGGGAACCTCTACGGCTCCCTTCTCCTGAACCTGATGGTCGAGGGCGCTTCCCGTAAGCAGGGTGGTGCGGTCTTTGTGTGGGGTCAGGCTCGTCTCACCGAGTGTGCTGTTTTCGCGGTTCGCCCGAGGGGCAGCTGTGTCCACACCGTGTCCCTTTTCACGGCCGAGTAATATTCCCCTGTGCAGACAGGCCGAGTTGGCTCATCCGCTCATCCATCCGTGGACGCCTGGGGTGTTTCCACCTTCGGTGACTGCTGACCACTGGGGACTAACGCTGACGTGAACGCTGCCTTTTGGGCGTCTCCTCTCAACCCTACGCACAATTCCTGCGGGCAGTTCAAGAGCACAGGAGCAGCTTTTCTCTCTGACATGTCACTGTCCCTTTCTGTGTCAGTCGACATGCATCCGAGTGAGGCTTCGAAGGCCTGCCTCGGACTCTGTGCTGTGGGGGTAGCAGTTTAGTAATGGGTTCTCTGGTGTTCGCTGACATGCCTTCAAGTTCCCCACACAGGCGCATCCTCATGCCTGTCGTTCATGAAATAGTTCATCCTGACCGGTGTGGCTCAGTGGGTTGGGCGTCGTCCTGCAAACCGAAAGGTCGCCGGTTCAATTCCCGGTCAGGGCACATGCCTGGGCTGCGGGCCAGGTCCCTGGTCGGGGTGTGTGGGGAAGGCACCTGATCAGTGTTTGTCTCTCACCTCAGTGTTCCTCTCGCTTCCTTCCCCTTTCTCTGCAATACAAAGTAATTTTTTTAAATGTAAACATTACAGGTAAGACTGAGACTAAAGTCTTCCTGGACCAGCCCCGGAACCTAGAGCTGCCCCCTCCCCCGGAGAGGCCCGGGTGCGCGACTGTGGACTCGGTGAGTGTGGGAGAGGCAGCCTGAGCTTCGACAGAACTCGGGGTGTCGTTGGGTGACCTCCGTGCGGGTCTCTCGTGCGACTCTTGTTTCCTCGTGTCCCTGCTTACGTCAGAGGTGCCGGGCGGCCCGGCCTGCCCTGCAGCTGGGTCCTGCCGCTCAGCAGTCTGTCCTCACTTGCGCCTTCAGTCTTTTCTGCTGGGGACCAGTTCCCACCAGGGGAGCGGCGGGACGGAGGGCGAGCAGAGGCCATGCAGAGGTCTCGGGCCGGCCCCGGAGGTGGGGGCCTGGCTGTGGGCAGTGAGCTGCGTGGTTCCCCTAGGGTGCCTCACGAGTGGGACCGCCTGCGCCAGGTGCTGACCGGGCCTGGCCTGGGGCGTGAGTGAGCTCCAGGGGGTGAAAACTGCCTCGTCTCAGGCCGAGGGCTGCATCCGGAACCTCCCCTGGCGGGGGGCCCTCCAGAGCCAAGGCCTGAGTTCATCCGGTCTACCGTTTGGGCCCACAGTCAGTGCTGATCGTGTGAGGCCCTCTCCTGTTTGGTGTATTATCCGGGCAACCACTTCCTCTGGATGTTCCCCACACAGTCCAGGCACAGCCCCGTCCCCAGCCTCTGGCAGAGGAGGCTGCCCAGGGCTCCTCACTCGCCCAGGCCCTGCCCAAGCATCCCAGCTCAGTCTAGGGGCCCCACTCCGCTTATCGTTGGGGCTGAAGTCAGGTTCGTCTGGGCAGATGGGGAGGGGTGCCCTCTACCCCCTGCCCTTGGGAAGGAGGGCCTGGAGCTGGCTGAGGGCCTGAGCCACTCAGCGGCGTGGTGTGGGAGCCCAGGCTAGGGTTTCAGCCGGTAGCCTGGGCTGGCCCTGCACACACACCTCCCCCTCCTGCCAGGACTAACTGAGCCTTTGCTAGCAGCCTCGGTGTGCAGGGGCGGGGTCGGGAGGGGCAGAGACCTGCATGTCCTGCCCTGACAGAGCTGCATCCTGTGCTTCCCTGGGGGGCCGGTGCTGGGTGCACCCCGAGCTGGCTGCGGAGCTGGGCCTGCAGATCCGCACCAGGGAGCTGGCAGGGGCACCGGCCTCAAGGTGCCCCCTGCCTGGAGCTGCAGGCAGCTTGTGGTCTGCCTGGTTCAGCCTTCACCCAGGGCTGTGCAGAGGGAGGGGGAGAAGGGGCCTGAGCCCTGCCTGTCCCCGGCCCTCCTGAGCCAGGCCCCTCCTCCCCACTCCTCCAGACTCCCTCTTTCTATTTTAAAAAGTTGTTTTATCCTCCCTTGAGGACATTTTTTCACACCGTTTAGCAAGGGAAAGAGTGAGAAACCTCGATGTGAGAGAGAAACATTGATTGGTTGCCTTCCCGTACACACACT
This sequence comes from Phyllostomus discolor, assembly GCF_004126475.2. Classification (NCBI taxonomy): domain Eukaryota; kingdom Metazoa; phylum Chordata; class Mammalia; order Chiroptera; family Phyllostomidae; genus Phyllostomus; species Phyllostomus discolor. Next base: position 42,442,966 of record NC_040914.2, read on the forward strand.
GACCAGGAATCGAACCCACGACCTTCCGGTTTACCGGACGACACCCCAACCAACCCAGCCACGCTGGGCAAGGCTAGGCTCTGTCTCGCTCCGCCCCTCTGCACGCGGAGATGGGTTTTTCCTAGCGGACAGAGGAGCAAGCTGGGGTCCAGAGAAGGCAAGTGGCCTGTCGGGGTCACAGAGCCCATCGCGCCAGCGCCGAGCCAGCTTCACCCACTTCTTAAGCCGCCCGGCGTCTCTGACACGTGCACTCGCCGCCGGTGCCCACCACTCCCACCCTGCACTGGCCCTGGCTGCCGGCGGAGGCCTCTCTGACTGGTTAGAGGCAGGGCTGCCCTTTCCAGATCCCAGGCGGCTGGGTAGCGCCCTCTGCTGTCTGTGGCTGGGAATGCAAGGGCACTTGGTGTACCCTGTACCCATCTGCACTGTATCCTGTGTGCGTGACTCCGGGGAGCACCATGGGCGGAGCCCCCAGGACACCTCAGCAGGCAGTCGGGAGTCCCTGCTCCGTTTTGCAGTTGGAGAAACCGAGGTCCACTTGGTGCCTCCGTTTCCCCCCCACCTTTCACTATAAAGGTGAGACCCCCTCCATGTACCCAGATGAGGCAGAGCAGCCGCACAGGGCTGTCTCCGGAGAGAGGCTCAGCCTGAGGGCCCTGCTTCTCAGCCCGCTCTGGGCCTCGCAGAGCTTGGCACTTCTCTTGATCCTTTCCCGGAATCTGCCAAATCCCCCTTCCTCCCTCCCTCCCTCCTTCCCAGCCCCTCCTCCCCGGCAGCCCTCTGCCTCCCGTGACTCCCACTGGCTGCATATCCAGCTGATCCATGGCCAAGATAATCAGATTATCGTGGTTCCAGAATAATCTATTCCATATGGCTTGCCAAACCAGTGGCTCCGGGAGCCAGAGGTGTGAGGAGAGGGGCTGACCCCCACGGGCGGGGGCTCCCTGGGAGCCTTGGGCTGTAGCTGGGAGGCTGCAGGGGAGGGGGCAGGTGCAGGAAGTGGTGGGGTCCTCAGTGCTGGGCGCTCCGACCACTCTGGGCTCCGGATGGCTGCAGCCCCCTCTCCAGCCCAAGCTCCTCCTCCTCTATCTGCGACCCAGTGGGGGTGTTTGGGATCTGGGGGGGGCGGGCACTGCCGGGGCCTCTTCCGCTCTTGGCACCGGGGGTGTTCGCAGTAGCCACTGTTTCCCAAAGGGGGCCAGGTCTCCCCGATTCCGGGACACTGTCCTTTTCAGACCCAGACTCTGCAGCTGCGTCCTCGGGTGCAGGGTGGGCCTGGAAACCTTTCTCTTTTTTCATCTCCGCAGGTCCCTTTGACACGGAGCAAGGTTCCTCGGGGGGGGCTTGCGGACCCCCAGCCCGGCACCCTCGCTCTCGGGGCCTCCAGACTCAGAGGTGGCAGGGCGGCAACAGGCTGTGGCCCCAGACAGAGCCAGGCGGACCCAGCGCGGCCCCTTCCGCCATGTGACGTGGGGCAGCCTCTCGCCGCTCCGTGTCCTCAGCTACCAGGTGAGTCGAGAACGCCCGCACCACAGCACGGCCGTGGCCGCGACCCAGCCGAGTGCCAGCGCGGTGCCCGGCCCTGGCGGCAGCCGTGGGCATGCGGGTGGGCGTGTCCAAAGTGTGTCTGGGGGGTGTGATTTGGTCCCCACCATGCCAGCAAGGTCGGTGTCATTCACCCTGGGGCCCAGAGACAAGAGTGAGTGACACAGGCAGGACATGGCAGGACGGGGACTCCGAGCTCCAGGGCGTGTCCGGGGCTGTCTGAGGGTGGGGGCTTCGGAAATAACAGTCACTCCCCGAACGGGCTTGCCTCTCGGGCCGGTGCAGGGGTGGTGGGAGACCCCTGGCAGTAGGGGGCCCCCAGACCAGGAGCTTCCCGGGAGATGTGACTGCCGACTGCTAAGCAGGCTGGCAGCACGAGAGCCACTTCCTTCCCCGGGGCCCGGCTCCAGCAGACCCAGGGATTAGGGCTGCGGGCGGGAGGCATGTTGACATAGCACCTTTGATTAGCACTCCTGGGTCAGAGAGGCTGGCGGGAAATGAGGGCACTGGAGCTTGGAGGGGGGCAGGGGCCGCGCCCCAGACCAGGCTTGGCCTGAGGAGACCGGCTGGTTCCTCAAGGGAAGGCTGAGGCCTGTTCCCCAGCCTTCTGGGGTGCCACCCTGCCCCCCCCTCCGCCCACTACGCTGGCCAAGGACCCCACTGAACTCTCACCTCCGCTCAGCGGGGCTGCCCCCGGCCCCATTTCCCAGCCTTACACTCTGGCAGGCGAAGGCAGCGGGCTCGGGCAGGGGAGCGGGAGCCACTGGCTCGGCACTTGTCAAAACACAGGCCCCCGGGTGTGAAGGCCTTGCCCCAGCAGGAGGGTGTGTGGGCCCTGCTGCCCGGAGAACTCATTAACGCAGCTCCCAAATGAAGCCCCCAGAGAGGCTGGCGATAAGGAGATCAAAGAGACGGAGGCTGGGGAACGGGAAGAGGGAGGCTGGTGGGCAGGAGGTGGCAGAACCCAGGCTCCAGGTTGGGGTCCCTCCTCTGCCCCCGCTTGGCCCCTTCAGGCCCACCAACTACAGCCTTTGCACAGTCTGGGCCCAGGGGCACCGGGGGAGGGAGGGACTCCCAGCGGCACCTCCAGTTTGTCAGCCTCTAGGGCGGAAAACCCCGCCTCTGTCATGCCGTTCGTGTGGGCTCTTTGTCTCCACACTTGCTCCTGGTCTTCTTAACCCCCCTGAGCCCTGACACCAGGGGCCCTCTCGTCACACGTCGCTCAGGGTGCCCTGTCCCGCTCCAGAGCTCCCAGTAGCTCCCCTGCAAGGGCTCAGCGAATGTGAGCTGTTGGGTCCCAGACCTGAGATCCTCGGGGCCAGAGATGGGCCTGCAGGGTGGCCCTGTCCAGGGGTGTCTGCTTGGTTGTGCACGTAACGAAATGCAGTTCACTCCGGAGCATTGTTGCCAATGAACTAGTGGCGATCATGACCACTGGTCTCTGGGAATGGAGGGGCTTTTTGACACTTGGGTTGGCGACGGTGCCCAGACCCTCCAAGACCCCCATTTCTGCCTGTGCAGCCTTCACCCTGCATGCCATCCCGAGGTGTGCACAGCACCCTCTGCCACACCCCAACTGCTTGTTCCCTTAGGCCCAGCGGGACTGAAGAGGCCATCACCGGGTTCCAGTACCGGGTTCTAGTACCGGGTTCTGGGCTTGAATCTGGAGCCCCAAGAGGGCATCCATCAGCCAGGGCCCGCAAGAGGCAGACCCTGCTGCAGCTGCAGGCTGCGGGCCCAGGCTCCCGTGGGAGTGGATGAGTCCTACTCTGTGCGCCCAGGGAGGGTCGGCACTGCCTGTCCTCGGTGTGGCTGTGGGCATGAGCGTCCGGAGCTGCTGGGAGACTCTGAGGCGGGGCGCAGACGGAGTCTGAGGAGGTCATGTGCACACAGGATAAAAGAGACGGGCGGGGTGGTGGTCCCAGGATAAAGAGAGGGGTCAGGGGAGAAGGGGCCAGGCCGTTTTGCTTTCTTTCCCACCAGCTCACCCCTCAGGCTCACGGGGCTGGAAGCATGGAGGACGCCCATTAGACCCTGGCACTTCTGAAGACCCAAAGCCGGGCACCAGGTGCTGCATGGTCCAGCCGGAGAGCGTCACGCGTGAAGTAGCTGCTAGGACGGGGCCCACACTCCACCGTGAGGGGCCAGGCAGGCAACAAATTCTCTGTGGGAGTTCCTGTGTGACAGTCCTATGGTCTGGAAATACAGTTTTATTTCTTCCTTTTCAATCCTGTGCCTTTTGTTTTTTCTTACTGCATAAGCCAGACCCTCCAGGGCACTGCTGAATAGGAAGGCGTGGGCAGCGGCGGGCATCCCTGCCCGTTCCTCAGTGTTAGGGGAACGCTCTCAGTCTTCCCCTATTTCACACGTCAGCTGTATGTTCTTTGTATGTGCCTTTTACCAGGTTGAAAATGGTCCCCTCTATCCCTAGTTTGCTGAGAATTTTATCATGAAGGGGGTGCCGAATTTTGTCAAATGCTCTTTCTGTGTCATTTCCATTCTGTTGGTAACGCCTGTTGTGCCTGCCCCAAAGTGACAGGACACCAGCTGGAGGCCAGGGGTGGCAACGGGCCAAGCCCCCGAGGCTGCCAGGCTGTGGGTGCCCTGGAGGCCGGCAGGCCCATCCCTCCCTCGGCTCAGGCGGTCCAGCAGCCGGACCAGATCCGGCCAGCTCTTGAGGTGCCGGAGATCACCTCCTCACCGCGGTTCCTGCAGCTCACCACCCGCGGGCGGGGTGTGTCCAGGACGTGCCCGCCTCAGCGGAGACACAGATTACTGTGCCTCTCACCCACAGCGGGAACCAGGGCTTCTTCCCTCCTGGGCTCTAGTTGATTCTATAGATCTGCTGCCGCATGGCCCGGGGATCCCATTATACAAATTAGAAATGGAGGTGCAAGAAAATCCAATTATTTACATCAGGCCCCCAACAGGTGAAGGCAGCCCCAAGCCTAGGCACTGGGCTTCGGGGTCTGTGATCCCGCTTGCTTTACCTGCTGAGCTGGCCCGACACCCAGGTCTGGCCACAGGCACTCAGGTGGGGCCAACCTGGAGCAGCCAACTGGCCAGCACCTTCTTCCCCCAACACCAGCGCGTTGGTTCAAAGGGTCAGGCCCCGCCCCCTTCAGGCCCCCAGCCGCTTTGAAGTGCTGATGCGGCCTGGAAGAGGCCACTTCACACCTCGGGCTTGGGATAAAGCTGTGGCCTCGGGATAAAGCCGTCGCGCTGCCAGTCCCGAGACGCACCGCCGCTGCCATGGCCCAGCCCCTGTGCCCACCGCTCTCCGAGTCCTGGGTGCTGCCCGCGTGCTGGGGCGCGGCTCAGCCGCCTCCGCCTTCCGACACGGGCTGCGGCTGCTCGCCCGCCTCGTCCCCGAACTCCTGGGGCAGCGCCCCGGTGGGCAGCCCCGTGCCGAGCCCCGGGCGGCCCGGCGCCCACGCAGCCGCTCGCGCCAGGAGGCGCGGCGCCCCGAGCAGCCGCCTGGGCGTCGGGCAGCGGCAGAGCGCCAGCGAGCGCGAGAAGCTGCGCATGCGCACGCTCGCCCGCGCCCTGCACGAGCTGCGCCGCTTCCTGCCGCCGTCCGTGGCGCCCGCCGGCCAGAGCCTGACCAAGATCGAGACGCTGCGCCTGGCCATCCGCTACATCGGCCACCTGTCGGCCGTGCTGGGCCTCAGCGAGGAGAGCCTGCAGCGCCGGCGCCGGCGACGCGGCGACGCGGCGCTCCCCCGGGGCTGCCCGCTCTGCCCCGACGGCGGCCCGGCGCAGGCGCGCGGGCCCGGTCCGGGCTCAGGCGTCCCCGCCTCGGGGTCCTGGGGTTCCCTGCCCGCCTGCCCGGGAGCCCCAGCGGTACCCGCGCCAGTGCTTTACGACGAGGCGGCGTGCCCAGAAGGGCTGGCGACGGGGCCGGACCCCTCGTCTCCGGTTAGTATCCCCTGCCCCCGCCGTCGAGGGGGCGTCCCCACTGCCCGCGCCCTAGGCGCGCAGCCTAGCCTCCCCAAGCGCTCTCCAGAGCCTTACAGCCGGTGTACTGGGGGTGCCCGAGCGGTGAGGGGAGGGAGAAGATGCACAGATGACAGGCCCCCCCCCCCACCCGAGAGTGGAGCCCACGAGCGCTGAGAGCCACGCTGTTCTCTCTTCCCCCTCCAGCTCTTTCCAGGCCACGTGCTGCCCCAGCTGGAGACCTGGATGCCCCTCTCGCCCCTGGAGTGGCCGCCAGCCTGAGTAGTTGAAGTGATGCCTGACGAACAAGAGGTGCCTGGTCTGTGAGCGCTGCGGCCTTGTTGGCCACAATACCTTTGGAGGAGTTCCTCCCAGACCCCCTGCCCTGGCCGTGGGCTCCGGCGAGGCTGGCTCCGGCATCCCCTCGGGTGAGAACCTGGCCCCCAGGACGACCCACACCAGTCCCTCCCGCCACGGGAGCCGCAGAGCAGACACTTTGAGGCAATCAGGAAGCTCTGCTTAGTATGTATGTATTTATTTATTTGTGAATAAACTACTGGTGTCGATTGGCAAGTTCTTCCTTGTGTGTGTGGTCGCAAAGCTCCCTCCCTCTCCTCCAGAGGAGGATGTAGGGGAGTTGGGAGGGTTTCTGCAGTCTTCAGCCCCCCGGAGCATGGCGCCTGGCTCCACCGTGCCCCCCCAGCACCGCCCGTTCAGCTGGGTCAGCTGGAACCGGGGAGGCACTTCACCTCCGGTGGCAGAAAGTGGCAGGAAATGGAGTCTGCCCCTCTTTTCTTCCAACCTGTTGGGGGGCTAGGAAAAAAAAAAGTATCTCCAGAAAGCACATCTGTCTCCATTAGTACTTATTGTATCGGATCCTTCACATATTTTATACCCAAATGACCATTTTGCAGAAGCCTAAACCGAGGACTGGCACTCCGGCCCTGGAGGATTTGTCAGCCCCATTCATTCTGAGGTGGAGGAGACACCACCTCCCAGGGGCCGTTTCTCATGTCCCGGTTCCCCTTGCGCCGGCGCATCCTGGCCTGGACCCTGGGGTTGTCCCATCTCCCTTCCCTCAGGGTTCCCTCCCAGTTGGTTTAGGGACATAAAATAACGTCAGCGAGGCAATCCTGAGCTTCCTGAAACATGACCTCCCAGAGGCCGTAACCTGGGGGAGGTGACAGGCCCCTCGGGCTACACCCAGGTCCACACGGCTGACCTAGAACCAGGCCCAGCTGCACACTCGTGTCTCCACTGGCCGGGTTCGGGTTAGGGGAGGGATGTGTGGGGAGAGGGGCGTGGCTTGGGCCGGGGTGGGGGGCCCGGTGAGCAGCCAGGCCTGGTGGGCGAGGTGGGCGAGGGGATATATTCTTTCTGCCCAAGGGTCCTCAGCCTCTGCAGATGCCTGGTCCTGCCCCCCAGCCCCCTCAAGCTGCTTTGAAACACAGGCCTCGTTTGTATTTGTTTTTTCTTTGTTGTTGTTGTTGTTTTGTTGTAATAAGAACTTTACGGAGATAAAATTTACAGCCTCTTAAAGTGTATTTGCATGGTTTCGTAGACTCATACAGTCACGCAAACCATCACCACTCATTTTAGAACATTCTCGTCACCTCCCGAAAGGAAGCCCTCTGGAACTTAATATAATTTAGCGAAGCAGCGTTACCTCAGTGAATTCAAAGGAAACGGTTTCCGTTAGCAGTCACTCCCCACTACCCCACTCCTGCACCCCCAACCCCGGCTCAGCTAGCCCGAGTTCTGTCTCCACATGTGCCTGTTCCGAACGTTTCATGTGAAAGGGTCATACTGTGTACGTGGGGCCTTTTGTGTTTGGCTCTTTCCACTTAGCATAAGGTTTTCAAGGTTCATTCATATTATTGGGATATCAGTGCATTGGTTTCTTTTATTTTTATTTATCTTTTTTTTTAGCCCAGGAGTATTCCATTGTATTTATAGACCACGGTTTATTTATTGGTTCACGTTGACAGGTTTGTTTGGAAGCCACCTCCGGGATCCTTCCCAGGGGAGGGGCTCGCCGCCCTGCCCTTCAGGTGCGCCCTGGCCACCTTTGCTTCGGCTTCTTCAGAGAGTGGGGTCCCCAAGCAGAGGCCCTGTGGGGAGGTGGGACCTTGCACCTTCACTGATGGCCCCACTTTCCTGTGCCTCCACCCCATTGTCACTCTCCCGTCCCGGGACCCTAAAGGGGGCAGATGGGATGTTTTCTTCAGAAACCTAAGCAGGGTTAGAAGATCTGTTTGCATGGCAAAGGCCCCGTGGTTTGGAGGGGTGGGGAATTAAAGTGATTAGCAAGTCTTTTCACAGGTAAGTGGGGCTTGTCGGCCAGCCCCTCCCCTGCGGAGGGCCCCCCCCTCCAGGTCAGAGCTGGGGCCTCCCACTGTTTATTAGCACTTGGGTGTGATTTTCATTAACGGGTCTCTGCTAATAAGCGGGAGGGCTGGAGATGAGAGGAGTCACCCCCCACTGCTCCTGGTCCCCACCCCTTCCTAGGCCAGCCCCACGGGTCTCAGCGGAAGCTCTGCATGGCCACTCAAAGGGACAGGAGAGTCACCAGCGTCCAGGTAGGCGAGCCATGGACACGTGCGCCCGCTCAACTCTCAGCTAACCTGTGCCGGGAGCCCCAGCTGACACACCATCTTCAGGATGGCGACGTGAAGTGAGGAAGGGGGTGACTGATGCCGCGCTTGTATAAATGCTCAGTGGCCTGGCATGTCACCTCATCTGCAGCCCTGGCAGGGTGCTCTGGTCCGCAGAGGGGACACAAAAGCAGCTGCCATCACAAACCCTGTGTGCAGCCAGCTGTCAGTGGGCAGGTTATCCTGGAGGCTGAGACCCGTCAATGCCCTGCAGTTCCCAAATGCGCCACACGGTGTCCTCAGAGAGGCGGGCGTAGCCTTTGAGCTGCTGGGACCCTCTGTCCAGCTTTCCTGGGAAGGGCAGTTTCCGGAGAAGAGAGAGAAAGCCGTCTCTCTGCCCCTCTCCTGGGCCCTCCTGGGTCCTCTTTAGGGTTCCCAGGCCAGGAGGCCAGGGCAGTAGTGGTTTGCTACCTGCCTGCCACCTCACCCGGCACCTCTGCCTTTCACACACCTGTGTGACCTCAGGGAGTCACTCAACCAGTCTGAGCTGCAGCCTCTCCAAAGCGGTTCCATAAAGGTTGTGGGGCAGCACAGAGAGGGAGGCGCGGTGGGTGGGGAGAGAAGGGGACCACACAGCGGCTGGGTGGGCTGGATGTCTTGCTCGTTCGAGCAAAGTGGCTGTCCCGGGCCCCTCAGGTGGGAGTCCTCCCCACAGGTCCTGGGACTCGGGTGCACGCACTGGGTGGGAACAAGGGGTTACACAGCACAGCCACCCTGGGGTCTGGAAACAATATCGGTTTATTTGGGTGACACGTTTGTCCAACTGGGGGCTCAGACAATGGGCATGGTGGTGGAACCCCCCCAAAACAGTACTTCTCTGTGGGGGTCCCTGTCTGCAACTCCAGGCCCTGGGACCTCCAGAGCTGCAGGCCTTTGTGGCTGAGTCTCTTCACCTCAAGGGGCCTCCTGGGGTGGGGTCTCCTGAGGCGGCCCCCCCACCCCAGCGTGGGGCCTGCCTGTGGCTGAGACCTCCTGGGGAGCCTGGGGCGGTGGCCGAGTCACTTCCTGAGGTTCTCTCTCTGGAGGAGCAAGGAGTACCTCCGCAGCCGGGTCCAGTGCTCCTGCTCCTTCACCTGGTGGTCCAGCTTCTGGAACCTGCGGCCGCGCGGTTAGCGGTGAGCAGAGCCCGCTCTCTGCCACGCCCACCACCCGGCCGCCAGGCCCCCGGGGCGGGCCTTCGCCACCCTGTGCTACATGTATCGGGAACTCTTGGAGTGACACAGGTGTGCTTCGTCCCTGTGTCCTCAGGGCTCAGCTGGAGGCACAGCAGGCCCCGAAACACCTGGACTGAAGGAGTGGGGGGGCGGCATTCCACACCACAAGGTGCGCAGCGCCAGCTGGCACAGCGGACTCGGGAGCTGCAGCCTGTGCGGCAGATCCACGACGGGTGCAACATGCCCTTTCACAAGCATCTCTTGAGCATCTGCCAGTGACGGGCTCTGGCGCAAGAAGACCTACGTGACTGCAGCAGCCTGCCCCTGTCCCCAGTGGGCACGGGTGACAGAGAAAGAGGGCACTTGGGACGGGTGGCATCTCGGTGCCACAGAGACCAAGTGCAGGGAGGCGGGCAAGACCTGCCGCCTGGGGAGGGAGGGCTCCCGGGAGATGAAGAGTTTGCGTTCTGTCTTTTAAAAAATAAGAGGGTGAAAAAAAATTTTTTTAAATGAAACATAAGAGGGTGGGCGTTTTTGTTTGTTCGTTTGAATGTGTGTTCACATTCAATGTGAACAAATGAATGTGTGTTCACCCCCACCTCACATGTGTGGGGCAGCTGCAGGCCATACAGTCCTGCCCCCATCACCCCCCCCCTTATTGCCCCTGAACAACCTTTGACTTCCAGGAACCCGCTGTGTGTATTTGGGGTCCGTGCATCTGTGGGCAGTTTTTAGGGGGTCGTCCCTTTGTTTCTCAAGGAAGGCAAAGGCAAATTAGGTGGTACCCAGCATCTCCTCCCCAAGGACGGTAATCAAGGGGGTGTCCGCACAGTCCCTCCCCGAGGAAGCCACGTGCCCTGGCAGCCCCGGGTCTGTTGCGTCCCCCGCCCCAAGAAGCCTGCTTGCGGCCAAAACCTGGCGGGTAGAACGTGGACCGTGCTTGGCCCATGCTCCACAGGGAGTGGAGGCAGACGGACACAGACAGAGAGACGGGCTCTTTCTGTCCGCTTCCTGGTGCCCTGAAGTTTCTCTCTCGTGGCCCAAGTCTGGCCTGGCCAGAGACAGCGGATGCTAGAATAGACGGGGCATGGAACCAGATGGAAGTGGTGCCCTGGAGGCTCAGGCGGGGGTGGGGTGGGGGGCGGCGGCAGGAGGGTGTCGGCACCCTTGGCACCAGCTGGCCTCCTTGGGCCTCCGTGTCAGGCTGCCGCTTACGAAAGCCCGGGGGCAGGCCGCGTGAACACGCCCCGACGGACCTCTGCCAAGGGTCTGCGGCTCGGACCCCGCTGCCGCCCGAACCCATTGCCTAGTTTCAAGGTGACGAAATTTTATCACCTCATTTTAGGGCCAGTGGAAAACTTTCAGGCCCGAGCTATATGACTAGAGAAAAATAAGACAGGGCTGACATCTTTGGGGTGCACACGGAGGCGTGTGATCGGCGGGGAGAGGAAAGGGGTAATGACAGACTCAGGCTGTGAGTGTGGGGTGTTGGCTGAACTCTTTTCCAAAGTCCCAGGCTTCAGCCCCCGCGCCCCTGGGGCAGGAAAGCCTTCTTTAAACCTTGGTGTTCCCCGGCTTATCTCGGGGACCCATTTGGAAGGAGGGCTGCAACAGGGGCCGTGACTGGGTCTGACTCAGGCAGGGCTGCTGCAGCCACACAGTGCGCCCCCCCCCCCCCCCCCCCGCCCCCAGCTCCTGCTGTGTCCTGGGACCCGGGAGCACTTCCCTGAACACCCACCGTGCGGGTAGCCCCGAGCTGTACCCCCTGTCCCCCGGTGCCCACCTGGTCAGGCCCGCTGGCTCTGGCCCTCTTTCCTGCACAGTGTTCCCGGGGGGGCCGGTCTTTCCACCCCAACTGGCACTGGGGCCTCCTAGGGAGGCCGGGTTGGGGACCTGGGCGCTAAGCTGGGGTGGGAGGGAGGAGAGACATTCGGGAGCAGGGCGGTGCGAGAGGCTGCAGACAGTCACCGCAGAAGGGACTGTCTCCTTCTCAACAGTGAACACGAAGCATGATCTCAACTATGGAGCCATGTGAGGGGAACCCCTGGAAGGGTGAGCACAGACGCATTAGTGGTGGTGCAGGGATTACGGGATATGCAAATTTTCTACCTCGCATCGCCCGGTTCTCCAAGTGCCCGAAAGCGCGGGTAGAACGTGTCGGCAGTAACGAATATTGCTTTTTCCAGCGGGGAATCACTCTGTTAAGGGGGCAGTTCTGCCCTCGGAGCCTCGTGCAGGGGCCTGAGGACTCACGTCCAGCAGCACCGCGCTCAGCGGGGAGGAGGCCAGGGCCTGGCATGCGCATGCGCAGAGGGTGGAAAGGGAAGGGCGCTTGGACGCGGGCTCTGCGGGTCCTGCGGGCCCTGGTGCAGCTGAGCGCGCAGCAACCCGACATGCTGTGCAAACTGGGGAGGGGCCGGGCCAGACTGCGTTCCGGGGAAGCTTCCTTTGCCCAGACAGGCTGCGGGCCGGGACCGGACGTGGCCCACAGGCCCCAGCTCGCCAGCCCCTGCTGCAGACGGTCATGTCTGATAACCCAGATGAGGCCCTCCTCCGCCATCCGCCCGAACTCATTCCTCCTTTTCTACCAGTCGGAGGGGGGACTGGAGTGTGAGGGGGGCATTCAGTGCTGAGCGGGCCTGTGCACCCTCTAGCCGACCTCTCTGTCCCTCAGCCAGGCCTCGGCCAGGGGCAGCAGGGGGAGGGGACCGGCGGGAGAGACCCGGGACCCACCTCTTCTGGAGGAAGTTTTCACACCTCTCCTCCAAGGGCAGCGCCCGGGGCGAGGCCACGGTGTCCGGCAGGTCAGCCTGAGAAACGCTGCTGTTTCTCAAGATGTCCTCCAGGAGCGGGTAGGCGGTGAAATGAAAATAGAAGACTGATTTGGGGGTGTCCTTGGCCTCGTCGGTGGCCTCCCTCCGATTTGGACGGTCCCCTGGGATGAGACAAGAGCACTGAGTTCCGCAGAGGGTTCTGGCCTGTGGTCGCTCGGCCCGGGGGGCTGGTCCCTGCTGATAAAGGCTGGGTCCCCGGGCCCGAGCCGGCCCGCTGGGTCTGCAGGAGCAGGGACAAGGTCTGCCTGGCATCTCCTCTGAGCCTCTGCGGAGGGCTCGGGGCTGCGGTGGGCAGCCTGGGGGCGGGGGCCACCCGAGGCTTTGCCAGGGGACGGAGGAAGTGAGCAAGGAGGCGTGGCCTACCCCGGAGCAGGAAGTACGGGTGGAGCGCAGACACCACGAACACCGGCTTCCAGGGGTCCTCCAGGTGGAAGGGCCTGGGGGGAGCGAAGGCGCAGACGACCTGGGGCCCAGCCACGTCCAGCAGCTGCACGCAGCCGTTCCTGGAGAAGACCAGCACCTGGGGACAGAGAGGGCGAGGGGGCACCTTGCTACCCGGTCGCTCGCCCCCTCGTGGAATCGGAGGAGCAGCTGCTGGCCATCAGAAGTGAACACAGAGAGAACCTGGGGGGTCTCGGGCGCCGGGCCCCTGGACCCTGCCGGGGACAGTGGGGGGAGGGGCCGGGGGGGCATCTGCCCCTGAGATGGCTCCGGCAGCACTGGGCCCTCCTCTGGGGGCCGCCTCTGCCCCTCGTTTGCCCTGGCGCCTCTGCCCCGTCCCCCCAGCTCCTCTCCTGCAGGGGCTGGCCATCCCGTGGTCAGGGTCTACACCCGGGCCCATGCCCTTCCTTCACCTCCTGGGGGGGCCTGCTCAGTGTGAGGCCCCTCCTAACCCCCCGCTGCAGATGCACATCCGAACTCACCCCAATCTCAGACTCCCTCCCGGGTCCTGCCTCCAGCTGCCATGCCGCTCCCCTCTCTCCCTCTCTGTCAGAGCTCCTCCCCGCCACGCCTCCTCCCCCCCTGCTCGCACCTCCCGCCCATCATCAGAGTGGGGGGGGGGAACCTACCATGCCAGGTAAGGTCGGGACCGGGGCCACCGCACAGACGGCTTCGTCCAGGTGCTTCGCCGGCCTGCAGGGGACAAGACCCACAGACGTCCGCCCTGGGGGAGAGTTACAGTTCTGCTGTCCTCTCCCGGGCACACCCCCCAGGCGGACCCTTGTGCTCAAGCACCAGGAGGTGTGCTGGAGGCTGTTCACAGCCGCCGAGGCCCAGACCTCCGTCGTCAGAGACTGGGTGTGAGCACCCAGGCGGGGGGGGGGGGGGGGGGCGGTGCACACCGAGCAGAACCCGGTGCAGCAGCGTGAGGAGAGCAGCAGGATGTCCCCACAGGGGACTCCGTGGAGCAGGGTCGCAAAGCCCGTGGCAGGATGAACCGCATTAAAAATGGGCGGAGAGTGCAGACATGGCCACGTGGTTCGCCTGCCCTGTCCATGTCACAGCGGATGGCGTGCCGCTTCTTCAAGCGAAGCAGAGGAGTGAATTCAGGAAGACAGTGGGGTGGGTTTGGGGGGGGGAAAAAAATAGCTGCCTGGCGGTACCGCCCACCAGAAGGTGGAGTCTGTCTTCGAGCTGCTGGAATGCAGGTGTGGCCAGGCAGGTGTGGCCGAGCTCTATCCCAGGTGGCCCCGGCTCAGGCTGGGAAGGCATCTGTGTGTGGCAGCTGCCAGGCCCTGAGCCTGCCAGACCCTGCAGGCGAGGCCACCTGGATGTGAACCAGTGCCTGCACTGCCGGCCACCAGCCACGTGAGCGAGGCCAGCGCCAACCGTCCGGGCCCCGTGGCTGACCTGCAGGATCAGGGGCTGAGCAATGACTGTTCTCTTAAGCCCTGTCGTCCTGGGGCGGCGGTGGTGGCTCCCTTGGAGGAGGAGAGAAGGCTGTGAACGGGGAGGAGCGCACAGGCCTCAGCGGGGCCGGGGGCCACTTGCTTCTTAAGCTTGCCGACGGCTGCTGGGGCACATGTCTGGTCTCTCTGTCCATCTCCCTCCATCTCCCTCCTCACACGTGCACGCGCACACACACGCACACTAAATACACACTTGTTGTAGAGGCCGTTTGCACGCATAAACTATTTCACAGTTTTAACAAGACAGACGGAGGCCCTGGGGGAAACTGGTGACAGGCTATTTTGGCAGAAACGACCGTCCTCTCGGCCCTGTGGGCTGGCGTCGGGGCCACGCAGCCAGTTTGTTAGGGGGACATCACACAGACCCTCGAGTCACCACATGGGTGGTGGCAGGAGAGCAGGGACTACTGGGACAGCGACTGCAGTCAGAGAGCCGGCCAGCGTCCCGCTGCCACTCTCCCCGTCTTTCCCGCAAAGCCACCCACCTCTCAACCAGCGTGCAGGTGGTGGGCTCCTGGGCCCCGCTGGCGGTCACGAGGTGGAGGGAGGCGTCCGTGCACAGCACCACACAGGTCACTTGGGATGTCACGGGACCCTCGGGATACACGTTCCGTCCTCCGAGGACCAGGAAGTACTTCAGGAAGTGAATGCTTTGGCAGAAACACCCCTCGGGAAGAGCGACCACGCCGAGAGGGAACCCTGCAGGGGGCGCCACACACGCGGGTTGGACAGGGGGCCGTGGGGTGCAGCCTCAGTGCGGGGACAGCGCCCCCTTCAGGGGGCCCTCCCGGCAGCGGAGAGCAGCTGGGCGGGGAGAACCAAACCCCTGGAAGAGCCTTGTCGAGAGCGTATCCATCTCCAGAAAAATGAGAACGGGCTGTCGGGCAAGGGGTCGTGGAATTAGGGTCCTTCTTCTGCCCTTGAAATAGCTTTTGCCTTATCGAACTGCTGTGGGTGCGAACGGTGAAATTCAGGGGGCCCTTAGCGCCGCGGGGAGAAGGCCCCCTGGTTGGGACAACTGCGGACTCTTTGAGACGGAAATGGCACGGGTGGGGGAGGCACCCCGCCCACTCGATGGCGGCTCCCCGAGAAGGGCCAGCTCCTTGGGCGCCAGGCAGGAAGGCCACCCCGCTCTCCGATGACAATCCGCTGATTTATTCACCCCCATTTCAGAGGCTCGGTTCGCGGGAGACGCTGGCTCAGAGGCTGATCAGTTTGGGGCGAATGAATCCCATGGACTTTCCGTGCCTACAAAGCTGGACCAAGGACCCTGGGATCCCACCAAGGTGCCTCCCACCCAGAATAGCGGCTGGTCCCAAGGCGATCCCTTGATAGGTCTCTTAGCTTCAAAAGCAACGAGGTTCCTGCTGTCGGGTGGGGCTGGAAGAGCAGGAAGGGGGAGACTGGTGGGGCGCGGAGGGGGCTAGGCTGCGTGCTGGAAGGGCACCGGGAGGTGCCGGCCGGACTTCCGGACCCGGCTCAGGGCGGGCACAGAGCGCCCCCTGGATAGCTAGCCCCTGGGGACCGGGAGTGTCCGCACACCTCACGTCCAGTGCCTCCTGAGGGAGGGAGTGAGGGGAACGCAGGGCCAGCCCCCGGGGGGCCGTGAGAGCAGAGTGACGCCCAGGCAGCCCAGCGCCTGCAGGAACCGAGCGCCTCCCCGGCCCCAGTGCGCGCGCGGGGGCGGGGCTCACCTTTGGCGAGGTCCCACAGCGTGAGCACGCCGTCCTCGCAGGCCAGCACCAGGTAGGAGCCGCAGCCGCTGAGCTGAGACAGGGCGATGGGCGCGGCGCAGGGCCACACGCTCTCGGGATCTGGCGGGGAGGACGCCGCTCACGGGGCTGCCCCCACCACCGGACCCCACACCCCACGTCACCTCCCCCTGCACAGCCCGGGACGCAGACTGGTCTGACCCCCCCAGGACACGCGCAGGAGCATATGTCTGGGCTCACCGCCCCCTCTGCCCACGCGGTGCTGTCTGCCACCTCAGGACGACACATCGGGCCGTAGCTCATGCTCACGAGCACTTTCTCGAGTCATTTCATTCCATTCCCACAAGGGTCCTAGGAGGTGGGTCCTGTCAGCTCCCCGCTTACAGACCAGGGGGCGGAGGCGGAGGGAGAAGCCAGGCTGCCTTTCGAGGAGAAGAGCGCCTCCTTTGTGAGCGCGGCAGGGCGGCTTTGGACGGGTGGTTCTAACGTGTAGCGTGAGGGACTATCACAGTCAACTGGCTCCGGTAACTGCCTCCAAAAGTTTGTATAAAAACCAACAGACGGCGGCCACCCACATTTCCTAAGTGCCTTTCCACTTCCTGCACGGAGGGTCTCTCTCTGGGTCTGCTGTTCACCATGGAAGCGGATGCGTGCAGTGGGTGGGGGCCGCGTGGTTCATTAGCTCCACGCTTCAGATGAGGGGGCAGGAAGCAGGGACTGACCGGGGATTGGGACGTCAGGTGACTGGCCTGAGGCCACTCAGTCCATAGACCACCTGGTGGGGACAGGGCCTGGCCTCCTTTGGCCCTTAGCTGCCTAAGGAGCCCCCGGGGCCTGGCTGGGCTTTGTCCCTATTGACCTGGAATCTTTCAGGGACACAACTGGAGGACAGGGCCCTGGGTCACAGCACCACCGCCTTCCACGGCTCAGGTCCCCTAAAGCCCCACCGACGTGTCGGCCACGGGCTCTCAGCTGCTTGGGGAAGGACACCTACCGACTTTGTCCCTCACGATCCTGTTCAGTGAGTAGAGGAAGAAGTTGTGACGGCCCATCCAGTGCACGCCGAGGACACAGGGCACCCCTGGGGACGGCAGGGAGTGGGGGGAGGGCCGTCACGTGGGAGACAGTGTGCGCCCACGGGAAGTCGGTTTGAAATCAAAAGTGGTTTGTTCGAATGGGCAGCACCCGACGCAAGGGTGAGCTTCCCGGGGAGGGGGTGCTGGGCAACCCCCAGGAGGCCTCGGTCACCTTCCTGGGAAGGGACCCCAGTCACCACTGCCCTCGGCTGCTTTCACAGCTTCTAGATCGGGCGTGTGCCTGGGGCTGCCGGTGTTTTAAATCCGTGTTCTGCCAAACGCATGCACCTCCCAGAGCTGCCTGGCGGGGGGGGGGCACCCCTCCTCTGTGGCAGGTCACTCCCTGGAGACGGAGCCAGCGGCCACTCTCAGGGGCACCTGGGCTGCGGCTGGCACCTTCGGGCTTCCACCTGGTCCCCTCCCCGCACGAGGGCTGGAGGGTTCGCTGTGCAGAGCACCTCTGGGAGGGCTTGCTGAGGCCATCCCCCACGGTGGCTGGCCAGGTGCCCGGGACAGCCACCTGCACGTGTTCACTTACCTGGGGGGCCCTTGAGCTCCGCTGGCATCATAATGACGCAGCTGGGGAGAAGGAAGTGGAACGTGGCCATACTGGGGGAGAAAGAGACCCCAGTCAGAGCCCCGGCAGACCCCCGTGCCGGGGGGGAGGCTGGCCATCCGGTCCTAGGACCAGAGATGGGTAGTTGGGACGTACCCGGGGGTACCCAGGGGGTGTGGAGCCACGAAGCAAATGGCATTCTGCGTGCGTGTCCTGGGGGGTGAGGGCAGGGCAGGCGGAGCTGTGGGGGTCTCTGCAGGCTGGGAGGAGCACCCAGCATGGGTCAGAGCCACCCCGGCCTTGGGGAAGACCTCGTAATGACCAGCTCGGGCCGAGTGCTGGATGCTTTCTGTCTCGGGGACAGTACAACCAGTGGTGTGCGGAAAAATTGGCGTGTTCTCTCTCTCTCTCTCTCTCTTTAAAGCCCCAGGGTCCTGATGTGCAGGGTTTGTAGCTTTGTGTGGCGTGAACACTCTCACGAGGGACAGTCACCAGCAGTGTAGCAGCTGCCTGCAGCCCAGGACGCAGCCGGCTGCTGCTGGGGCCTCAAGCCCGACCCTGGGCCCTGGAGCAGGCCAGTTCGAGACCCGCTTGAGAGCGTGGTAAGAGCTTTCCCGCCCACGTGGGGCAGGGCCGTTCCCAAGCTGTGAGGGCTCCGCAGACAGGTCCAGGGCCGGGCTCAGGCGTTGCCGAGGCAACGTGGGCTGAGTAGGCCCGCCCCAGCCAGGGTGAGACAGCGGACACATCTCAACAACCACACCACGGGGTGGAAATGTGGGTGTTGACAGCAGCGACCCTCGGCTCTGGGTCTGGGATCTTCCCTGTCGTCTCGAGCGTCAGGGAAAAGTTGTCCAGGCTGGTGTCATGCATAAAAGAGCACAATGCCGTCTGTCATCATCTGTCATCGCCACCGCTCCCCGTTCCCTGCGCGATCCACCCTCGCAGCCTTCCTGCTAGCTCTGTTCATTCACGCCGTCTCCACACGGCTCCTCAGCAGACCCGGGGGAGTCCGAAGAAAAGCGCCCCCAGCCAGAAGGAGCTCTCAGACCCCCGGCTGCCCCTGCCCCCCACGGGAGGCCCCGGGCCGCGCACCTGACCAGCTCCTCCTCGCTGCCCCCGTCCAGGAACCTCTTGTACAGGGCGTGGAAGGTGGCGGTCTGCTGCTCCCACTGACTGTCCTTGATGAAGTGGTTCTGCCCCGAGCCCAGCCCCAGGCAGCCCTCGACCTTGGCGAAGACTTCCAGGGGGCTCTTAAACGTGGTGCCTGGGCCGGAAGTATTCTGGAATTGGTCAGACCATCTTCGGGGGCCCCCCTTCCCACCTGGCCCGCCCCCACCCCCCCCACGCTTCCCAGGCTCCTGCAGAATCCCTGCTGCCCGGAACTCCGGTCGTGACCCTTCCATGACCCTTCCGTGAGCCCGGCCTTGTCTTTGCCGACCTCTCTCCTACCCCACGCGCTCAGGAAGCACAGGCTGCCCGCCACAGCCCCCGCCCCCTGCCGCATCACGGCCTCATGGCAAAGGAGGCCAAGGACTGGTCCACAAGCTCAGCAAGGCCCCGGGCCGGTGCTTACCGAACACTGCTGAAGACCCCCGCCCCGCAGCGAGGCAGCGCCGCCTCTTCCGGTGCCCACATTCCCCCACTGCCTTCCCTTCCAGAACCTCCTTCCTCGGTCCTTCCCTTCCCTCATCACCCCTCTTCCCCGTCACCTCTCCCCTCCTGCGTTCATCCGTCCCTACATCCGCAAGAACACTGGGCGACATCTTCTCTGGGCCCCCACCCCAACGTCCGGAGGTCTGTACTCGTTGGGAAGTGCCCAGGCCCCTGACATGGCCCAGGAGGTCCCCCCACCCCCCACCCAGGCCCCTCCCCCAGGGAGGCCGCTGTCATCAGTTTCTTACATCACTGTCTAGAAGCAGGCTCCTCTCTACAGACTGAGGGTAGCGTGTGCCACCCTGGCGGGTCTCCGGGTGTGGGCCCAGGTCCGCAGGGATCTCACAGGGTCCACGGGTAACTGGTTAGAAATGCAGGTTCCCGGGCCCCGCCCCACACCCACTGCAACATGGGTGGGGCCCCGAGGTTGGGCTTTAGCGAGGCCTCCGAGTGAGTCGGACCCCACTAGCTTGCATCTGTACCTCACAGAACATGCTGGAGAGCAATTCCAGTACATACTGTGGATCTTCCTCGCTGCTTATTGCTTATTTTCACTTACTACCTTTTTTTCTTATTGTGAAATATAACCCATTCAGAAAAGAGCTTTAAAATGTGGATCTTCATTCATTGTTACACGGCAAGCATCTGGCCCCACTTGGGGTGGAAGAGAGCGTGCCGCCCCTCCGAAGTCGCAACTGCCCGGGAAGAACCCAGCCCTTCCCTCGGCTTTTATGGAGCAGCCTCGTCGCCGTTGTTTCGCTTTGCCGTCTGCACACCACCGCTTTGTGGTCAGTGTTTGCTCCGCCCAGTGTTGCCGGTGGCCCTTCTCTGTGTTGTGTGTGCAGCTCTAGCCTGTCCCTCTTCGGTGCTGTATAGTATTCCGCCGAGGGCCAGTGATCTCTTCTACTGCTGACGGACACTGCCCTGGTTTCGTGTTGGCGCTATCAGAGATCTCGTCACTGTTACCGTCCTTGTGCGTGTCTCCGGGTAGGCATCCCCCTGCAGACCTGTCAGCTACACGCCGAGAAGCAGGGCGACCACTTCCTCCTGGTTTGCTCGGGAGTTCCTGGTTGAAGCACAGAAAGCCGAGTACCCCAGGAAACGCCAGGGTTCCGGGCAAACCGGGATGGTTGGGCCCCTGCCTGAGAGCGTCAGTGCTGCGTCGCAGGATATCAATTTTACCTGCAACATCACCGGACGACGCCAAACTGTTTTCCAAAGTGGTGGCGCCAGTTCTTGTCGCTGACTGCAGTGTCGGGAAGGGAGGTCTGCTGGCCCTGCTTCCGCACTGCCGCGGTGCGGGCGGGCTCTTTCCTTTGCAGCGTCCTGGTTGGTATGTGTGAGTGACAACACGTGACTTTGCCCTGCCCCGATGACATCCCGCTGAGTACTTTTCCATCCGTTTATTGGCCATTTGCATAATCTCTTGCCTGTTGGATACTAGATTATCTGTCTTTTTCTTAATTATTTGTAGAAATCCTTTATATATTCTGCACGTGAACCGTTGGAAAGAACGAGGCAGGGATCAGGTTTTGCTGTTGTTTCCATGGGGACAGCCGGCACTACTTACGACAGGACCACCCTCTCCCCCACCGCCCACTGCGCAGTGCTGTTCCGGCCTCTCCGCCCTGTTTCCTGCGCCTGCATTTCTGTCCGCCTCTTCCAGCCATCTTCCCGTATTTTACGTACACATTTCCGTCTATGTGTTATTCACTCGTTTATTTTTACATCTGATCTTAATTTCCGTAGTTCTGTCGGTATCAATTACGCAATCTCTGTATATCTAAGGCTTTATAATACATCTTGATGAGGCCAATGTTATCATCAGGCTCTTTTACAGGAGTGCATGGGCTCTTCTTGGCTCTCCCGCTTCGTTTTTAATGGTTGCAAAGTATCCCTTTGTACGAGTGCGCCAGAACGGACAGAACCAGCCCTTCGCCTCCATAAATGACCCCGCAGTGCCGGTCTTTGCGGCGGCGTGCACGGGAGTCCTGAGAGGGTGCCCCCTGCAAGCTCCGCCTACAGTGGGTCCCCCGCCCCCCACTGCCCCCGCTGCCCCGTGACCAACTCCCATTTGTTTTATTAACTGTGGTTTCCGCACCGCAGTGACGCGATGCTGCGGGAACTGGCCTCTTGTTCACATCAATGAGTGTTTGGTAAAACGGGTGGCCGTGTATTCAGTGCGTTATGTCGCTTCCGGCTGCAGAACCCACTGACAGCGCGAGGGAGGGCCTCACCGCAGCGCCGGAGGAACCGACCCAGCGAAGAAGGAACGGATGGGCTCCAGCCAGCGCGCAGGAAAGGTCTCTCTCTCTCTCTCTCTCTCTCTCCCCTCCCCCTCCTGATCTCCCAATTCTATACCTTACCTGCGGCCTTGTCTAGAATTTTTGCCATGAGGCCCCAGAGTTTATGACTTAAAAACAAAAATAAAAACCTGCCTCTGCGGAACTGTACTTGTCATTTAGATGCGGCTGCTAATAAACAGAAAGGATGGGCACCGTGGGAAAAAGGCGGAGGGAGAACGAGCGGAGGGATCGCCAGCGGAAGGACGGGGAGTGGCGCTCGGCCACACTGACCTGTGATGGGCTTGGGCGGTTTGATCTTCACTACGTGGACGGGGGGACTCAGCTTCACGTCTGCTTTCAGACCGATGCTTATGTCCTGCAAGGCGGGAAAGGCACCTCTGCTGAGGCAAGGAAGGAGGTGAAGTCCGACCACTCAGAACACTTCTTCCAAAGAAGGCGGAAAGTGAGGGATAAGGAGAGGAACAGGCGGGGCGAGGGAGAGTAAAGAGCAAAGCGGGAGATTTAAGCCCAACACACCAGTGGCCGCGGGAACTCTGAATGGCCAGAACAGCCGGATTAGAGGGCAGAGCGTGTCAGAGCGCACAAACAGGCAGGACCCAGGCAGATGCTGTCAGAAACAAGCGCATCTGAGACACAAACGCACAGATACATTAAGAATAAAAGGCTCGGAAAAGACACATCTTGCAAGACCCATCAGAAGTTTGAGTGAAAAGAGACCGTAAGCTTTTGCCAAAGATGTTACTTTGGCCAGTTTTACAAAAATACATGACCACGTGGACACATTGCTGGGGCTTCGGAAATGGCCAGTCAGGGAGGACCTTGCATTTCCGCCTCCCTTCCCAGACGCCCACCGCTGGAGGCGTGACTTGGGTCGCTTGTCCCCAAGGGCGGGGCATCCTCACGGACACGAGGCACAGGAATTCGTGCCGGAGAATCTAAACACAGTGTCGTGCTGGGACATTCCACTCGCATGTTTGATATTTCAGGTAAATTTGAAGTCAGACTGAAAAATCTCTAACGTGTAACCTCAGTCTCTCCGGGAATTTTCTTTGAAGTTTCTTACCATTTCTAAATTATCCGAAGACGTGGAATCAAGAGTGTTCTGAGGAGGAAAACAAAATATTAATTCGCAGTGGGCTTCATGTGCGTGCCCCTCCCCCAGCAGTCTGCAGAGGTGCTCCCCCCCCCCCCAACTCCTGTGAGTCGTGAACTCATCTGTAGCCACGAAGGAGTGGGACCTGGGCGACCCCCGGGTCGGCAGGATTTTAACACATGATCCCTTGTCTCTAGGATGTTAAAATGTAGTTGGGGGGATGGGAAATAGTAAGTGGACAGAGGTAAGATCAAGTGGGAGCCCCCTGCAAAAACCTAAGGTGAAGAGACTATTTCTGATTGGCAAACTCTATTGCGACGTCGACACTTTCATTGAACTCTAACTCACAGTACCGTTGTGACCGGCTGGGGCTGGCTGCTCCTGAGTGAACGGAATTACAATGAGAAAGCACCCGCAATCCAAGGTGCTTTCCCAGCTGGGTCATCAATGAACCTCTCCAAAAACACACCTGTTGGGCACTGAGCATGACACCTGGGGGCTGGCCGATAGACAGAAGCGGAGGGCATGGTCTTCACAACCCAGAAACTTATCGTGCGGTTAAGGAAAGAGGGCTTTCATGCGTGCTACCATAGCTGGAACCAAGGTAGCGGGTGGAGGGTGCCAAAGAAGGGGCACAAGGAATGGATTCCGTGGGAGCTCCGAGGAGAGCGATCCGGTGACATGGGACAGCACCCCATTGGGACATCTGCTGGGGAGACGGGCACTTCCTCCTACTTTCTAAGAGTGACGGAGAAGCACCCACATTTCTGTGTGTCGAGAACAACCTGTGTGTAGCGTGGTCTGGGGAGCTGAGGGGGACGCAAGGCGCGGCAGCGGGGTTTCAGCCTGGAAGGGAAGAGAGGGGCCTGCGAGCCGGCCGGAGTCGGGGTGGATGGGGTGGACAGGGTGGACGGCCCGCCTCCCAGGGAACGGCCTGCCCATGGCTCCAGGTGGGGAGGCGACTCCTAGGCAGGTGCGGGAGGTACTCAGAGTCCCGCCACCAACGACACTCTGCGTTCCAATGCCTGGTTTTAACCAAGGCGAGTGGATTTGGGAGGCGTGGGCCAGTGCACCCTCGCTCACGGCCTCCAGAGGCCCTGTCCGTCCGTCTTGGGATCCGCAGGAGGGTTCGGGCTGGACGTGGGGCTGGGGCAGGGAGAATGTAGCACTTACAACCCCGACGCTTCCTACCAGTTGTGGCTGTCTGACTTTCTTCTTTGGATTCGGAGTGGCTTGGGGATGTTCCACCTCCTTGAGCCAAGACTCCTTGGGCAATTTGTACACATCCAGCCAAGTGTCCCCAGCTCCTGCATTGGGAAACCGAGGGGCCGTTGAGCAATGGTGGGCGGGCGGGCGGGCGCCAAGTGGCCTCTGGGGAACGGCCTGGCTTCTCGGAACCCCTGACACAGAGACCGGCGGACACCTCGGAGCATCTCGCTCCCCAAGAGCGGGGCCCCTCCCCCGAAGCCACCATGGCTGCACTGGCCCACCAGTTTCTGGCCAGACTTGGCAGGCCCGGCCCCCATGTGGTCCAGGGTCTGAATGGCAGATTCCACCGACACTCTGTCTCCCAGCGACTCCTGCCTAGGGTGGAAGGCTAAGTGCGCAGAATCAGTAGCCGGCTGGGGTGTGGCCGAGAAGGGTTAGACCTGGGAGGGATGCCTCCGGAGAATTCTCCTGACCAACGTTGGGAGAGATGACGCCCCGTGGGCGGTTGGGGGACTTTATCTTGTCACAGAAGCATGCTCAGCCTCTCTGCCGAATACCCGCCAACCCGGGGAGGGCTGCTTCCCCACAGGGCGGGTTCCTGGCTAAAAGTTGCCTAAGAAAAGTGACCACCTGGAGCCCTCGACCTCAGACTTCAGGCCTCCAGTACTGCGAGAAGGTAAGTCTGTGTTTCAGGGCCCCCAGCCGTGGCGCTGTGTTTCGGCGGCCCCAGGAAACCGCTCCGGAATGAAAGCTCCCTTCGGTGCAGAGCGCGTTACGAAATACATCTCCTCCTCCCACACTTGACGTTGGAGGGCCCTGGACGAGGATATAACTAGAGGCCCACAAACCATTTGTCTAAATATTTAAAAGTTAAATATCAAGCTAGCAATTCATTTGGAAAAAAAAATACATTCTGTCACCGTAGTAACAACTGCAACGAGCAAGGGCCGGTGGAGCGTGCCGAACGTGGCGGGCACGACGCGAAGGAGAAACAAGGCATTTGCAGCCTCAGACTATCTCCCCCCCTCCTCCCGAGTGTTTATCAGTACTGCGGTGGTCTCAACACACATCCAAAAGTCCCGTGATCCCCCTGCCTGCAGGAAGTGGCGTTTCCACCCTCTGCCCTTCGGGGGGTCCAGACGCAGGGGCCTGCTTCTAACAGAGCCGGGACAGGGAAGCACGGTGGCTCAGCAGCGGGGGAACCTGGTGGACGCCACTTTAAGTTCAAGGTTAACGTCAGCGGTGGTGAGCCCCGTCGCTGTCACATACTCCTGACGTGATGCAATGAAAAGAGCCCTTCCTTTCCCTCTGTGTCTCGTCCCCCTACCCCCCCAAGTCCTTATCCCAGCGGCATGAGGAAAGCTCAGACACGCTGAAACTGAGGGACACTGCAGGAAGTATCTGACCGGCGCTCTTCTGACGTTCAAGGCCATGAAAAACATGGAAAGACCAAGACGCAATCACAGATGGGAGCAGGCTAAGCCGACGCGGTGACTGAATGCAACATGGTATCCTGGATTGGGCCCTGGAGCCAAAAAAATTCGATTATCTGAAACTGGTATCTGAAAAAAAAATCCATAGCTAATAGTAGTGCACCAATGTTATTTGCTGGAGTTTGACAGGGGCACCGCGGCCACGTACAGCGTTGGTGCTGGGGACGCTGGCTGAAAGGCAGGGCGACTCTGTCTTTGCACCAGCTCTGCAAATTACTTCTACATAAGAGGCTGGGCGGGGGGGGGGGGGGGGGAAGAGCACTTATCTAGAAGAGACTGTAAATCTGGACTCGCTCCAGAGCCTCTGGATAAGCTTGCCTTGTAGCAGGAAGGCCACGAAGTCCCCTCCGTGAGAGATCTCCATCTTGGCACAGGGCGTTTGCTTGTTGGTGTCTTCCTGAGGAGGAGACAGAGGCTGCTGCAGCGAGGCCGCCTGGTGAGCAGGGCGGGGGTGGTTCCCACCCAGGAACATAAATGCTCTCAAAACTGAGGCATGAGGACCCTGGCTGGGTAGCTCAGTTGGTTAGAGCATCATTTCGATACCCCAAGGCTGTGGGTTCGATCCCTGGTCAGGGCACACATAGGAATCAACCAATGAATAAACCAATGAGTGCTTCAATAGGTGGAACAACAAATTGATGGGTTTTTTTCCTCTCTGTGCCTCCTTTTTCTCTCTCTTTAAAAAAAAATCAGTAAAAAAAATAAATAAATAACATAAAAAAGGTAAACTTGGCTTGCCACAGCTTGTGGCCCAGCTTTAGGAACTTACCACTTCATTGATGGTTTTGATGAAGAAAAGACTGTCTTTGTAAATGTAGAACAGTCTAACGACACCTGAAACGGGAAGGTGAGGAAGAGTGTGAGGCGCAGAAGGGAGCCAATGAAGAACTGAACCTTCTCGTGGACTTTCTGGTGTTGTCATCCAAGTTCACGCCTCCAGAGGCCTCCTCCCTGGGCCCTCCACCCCCCTTGGCCTTGGCCTTCCTGTCCTCCTCCACCCGCAATCCAGTGTCCAGGCAGCTCTGCCTCCCAGCCCTCTCGGCCTACCCGGCCCTGTGCTGGCCTCCTAGGGGCCCCCGGAAGCCCCCTGGCCGCACCAGTCCCCTCCTCGACTTCTGTGCCCTGATCCAGGCATCTGCCCCGCTGCCTTGGGTGCTGTCTGTGTCCCGTGGGTGTTCCCTGTGCCCCTGGCAAGTCCTCAGATGCTCTGAGGGAAAGGATTGGGTCTCACTCTTCTGCGTGCCGCACCTCCCAACCCCCAGGAAGCTTCTCACGCAGTCCATTTTGTTGATTCAATGAGGAACCTCGGTCATTCTAATTCCCACTGAACCTGTGGGCCCCACTTGGGGATCCTCATCCACCACGACCTCTTTCTCCAGGTGCCCGCCCGGCACTCATAACCTGCCCCTCCACCCATAATACAGACCTTGCAAAGGCAACTGCCCCCCCCCCAGGGCTGAGGGTCTAACCGAGCCCAGTAACACCCTTGGGATACCCGCTCTCCTCCCTCCAGCCGCCCCTGCCTGGGCCCAGACCGGCCTCCTCTCCCTCCTGCTTCCTAGTCGCTCCGCCCCTTGCTTGGCTTTTTCCAACTTCCTAAGCCGTCCGTCAGGCCAGGTCACTTCTGCAGAGACAGTGCCCTCCAGGAAACTGGCCCTCCCTGTACCGTCGTCCCCGTGACGGGGGCCCTGTTCGTCCTCAGGCCGAGGGAAAGGACCAGGCCCTACTGTGTGTGAGTGGCAGGATCGCCTGCGCCATTTCCTCTCCGTGTTACCTCAGTAAGTTATTGAAGCCCCACGCCTCAGTTGCCTCTTCTGAGCAGCAGGGATAACAAACTGTACTCAGCCCCTAGGGCTGTCGCCAGGGCTAAATGGGCCAAACACAGGGGACGTGCTGGGAGAGGGCCTGGCACACCCCTGTTCCGTGGGTGTCGGTTACTGCGACGCTTCGTGACCGGGGAGAGCTGGCCAGGCCCGGCCCCGCCCACACCTGGGAAGGAAATGAAATTGAACGGCAGTCCTACAGGTGCCTGAACACTAGGCCAGAAGGAAGACGAAGAGCAAGTACCCATTTCGTCCACAGGAGCAAGGAGTATGTCGCTCCCCAAATCCTCGGCCCAGATGGACGTGACTCCAACCTTCATTTTATCCCAGACGCACACGCGCTTGGCGTTGTACAGGTTGTAGATGGAGAACCCTTTGGCTCCTCCCATAAACACATAGTCTTGGGAAATGGCCATACAATTGGGGACGTTGCCGAGCTGGGGGAACAACAACAAACAAACAAACAAACAAACAAACACAAAGAAAAAAGGAATGCTTTTTCAGCTGTCACCGTCTGCAAGTAATAGAAGCCGGCATCTCAAAGAGGGATTACCGATGATGGAGGGGCCCTTCCTCGATGCAGTGCCACCCCCAAACCTGGGGCTCAGCGACACATCTCGCCCACCTACCAGGAAGTCCTGGCGCTCCACTAGTGGGGGGAGGGGCCCAGGGAACATGCAGGTGAGGACTCACTACACTAAGCATGGCCAGCAGAGCTGTAGCTGAGGCTCTGGCAGATTCTCCGCCCTCAAGCCACAGCGTGCTTACGACGTTCAGAAAGATTTTAAAACAGCCGCTGAATGTAAAAGACCTGTGTGATCCTGGATCGGCCAGGACACCCCTCTCCCCCGGACTGCCTAGGATCTGTCCAAGGCGCAGCTGTCATATTGACTGAAGGTTCCTGGCAGGAGGTGCTTTCCTGGATTGGGTGTTTTCATTTATTCGCACTCAACCGTGAGCACAGGGATCCCTGGCTGGCTGCCCCATACCTTGCTCTGGAAAACCGGGGGGTAGGTGGTGGGCTGGATCCGGCTGAGCTCGGCCTCCCGCAGCCTGTCCCGCTCCTCGATGATCTCCCACGAGCGGCTGAACACGAGGTCCACCAGCTTGTTGATCATTCGGTAAGGCTGAGGCAGGGAGCGCTGCTGCTCGTCCGGGTCCTTGAGGACGTGGTGCCTGTCCTCATCCTTGGACCAGTCCTTCTCTGTGGGGGCCGGCACCTCCAGTCCCTTTTGTGTAAGGAGAGGCCGCCTTGCCTTCTGGGCTCGACTGGCCCGGGGAGCCGACATCACAGAAGGAGGCACCGGGGCGGGCTCTGCGACACTGAAGAGCTAGAAAAGGAAGGAAGCAACGGTGCTTGGAGAAGACGGGGGAGTGAAAACCGCATCATCTTCTCTAGCACAATAGTCTACGGGGATTATTTACTCCAGAGACTCACACTGTCCATATTTATTACGGAACTGTTACCCCATTCGTATGATATGCTTTTTTTTTACTTTTGAATTTTTAAAAATTAATTTGAGAGACAGAAACATCGATTTGTTGTTCCACATATTTATGCATCCGTTGGTTGATTCTGGTAGGTGCCCTGACTGGGGATCAAACCCGAAACCTGGGCGTATGAGGACGATGCTCTCACCAGCTGAGCTCCCTGGCCAGGGCCCCTACAAGAAGCCCTTCATGTGAGTGGGGACATCGGCAGACACAGGTATCGACTATTCACACGTTCCTGGCCAGCCCAAGATTCGATGTGCCAGGATGGAGACAGAGGAACCGGGCAGCCTGTTGCCTGTCCTCACCTCCTGAGAAGGGAGAGGGGGAATGCACCCTCCCTCCCACTGGTCACGTCTTCTCCTGGCTCTTCCTTGTCTGCAGATGGCTGTGCCCCAGCCAGGTGGGCAGTGAGACCTGATTCTCCTTTTCCTTTCCCTCACCTGCAACCAGAGGCACTTCAAGCACGTCCCATAATTGCTGTCTGACTTGCACTGTGCTTACCTATTTACTTGTGTCCCCCATTAACCTAATACCTGAGGCCCAGAGCTCAGCACTGCAGTGTGGGGTACAGGGCCAGCCTGCAACAAATTCTTAATTTTCTTGCCGTACTGCCCTGCCCCGGGATATGAACTTGGAGAGTACTTCTGGCCGTCTTCCACGCACTCCTTGTGCAAAGGTTGAGTGAATTTGGGGGCCGAGCGATTCCACCACCCCAAAGTCTAGATGCCTCCTTCTGGGGTCTAGACCACATTCAGGGGAACTA
This sequence comes from Phyllostomus discolor, assembly GCF_004126475.2. Classification (NCBI taxonomy): domain Eukaryota; kingdom Metazoa; phylum Chordata; class Mammalia; order Chiroptera; family Phyllostomidae; genus Phyllostomus; species Phyllostomus discolor. Next base: position 42,472,177 of record NC_040914.2, read on the forward strand.
TGCCCCTGAAATTTACTGCCCAAATGATGCTTGCGAGTCTCTTTCCCAGCTTCTCTCCTAGCTGCCAGTGTGTGCACCCCTAGACCTGAAAGGTGACTGGGGCGTGGCTGCTTGCAGGACTCTGAACGTGGCAGAATGCGGGTGTGACTTGGAGGACCCACAGCTGTAGGCCAGGCCCCTCTTAGTGATGTAGCAGGGAGCCAGGAAGGGGAAGAAGGGAAGGGGGTGGGGAAGGACCATGGACAGCTCTCCCCATGGCACAGTATTTCGTGAAACAACTTCTAGATCATTGTGAAAGTGTATTTGTCAAGGTAGCAGAACAGAACACATTTTATTTAACAACGTGTTACTTTGATTTGAAACTTTTAAATATTTAAAGATACGGTATGTGGGTCTCTATTTGTACTGCTTCCCCTGGGGCCTGCGAGTGTCAGGGGCAGGCCTGAGCAAAGGGACTCATGATTATAAAAACAGGAGACCTTACTTTGTGATTATAGGGGGTACGTGTTATAAAATTGCTGCTGTGGAATGAATGGGGTTCCATGTCTTCAAGCCCCACAGGGGAGACGTTCAGTCGCGCAGGGTCACGGTAATCTATTTTTGTCCCCGCTCTGTTCCTATGAACCGTTTTAGGATTTCCTCAAGCATCAATCTTCATTCTGTATTCGTAATCCTAACAAGAAGTTCTCCCGCTTCACCCGGCTCTAACCACGTGCTTCCCCAGACCTGCAGCTGGTGTAGCTCCAGGAAGAGGAGGCACAGCCCTGGGAAATTATTGGGCCCTTCAGTCCCCAAGCAGAAGTTTCGGGGAATCTCCATTCAGGATCCCATCTGGGGTTCCCAGGGGACACAGGATCTATGGGGAGGCGCGGCACGTCCGGAGGACACCCGAGACCGGGAGACGCCCCCCTCCTTAGAGCCCCTCTAGGAGTTTCTGGATGCAGGGGGAGTCCAAGGGCTTGTGAGTAGCTATGGCACCGCAGTGCGGAAGCGCGGGGTTTTGCTCACCTGGCCCTTGGCGTGACGTTGCCTTAGTAACCACAACTTCCGGCCTGGACCGGAAGACTGTGAAGTCGCTCTCCCGGAGATGCGCCCGCCCCGCGCGCGGAGAGACCCAGCCCCTCCGGCGGCCCGAGCCCTGCCCTCCCGCGGGGAGACGGCGGCGTCCCAGAGGACTCGCGACCGAGCCCAGTGGGTCGCTTGCCCGCGGGCCGTGCGCCATGGAGGCCTTCATCCGCTTCACCAACCAGACGCAGGGCCGGGACCGGCTCTTCAGGTGAGTCAGGTGCCCGCGGCGCCCAGCACTTCCCGTCCGCCGACCGGAGGACTTTGGGTGCAGCCCTCTCACCCCGAATTCGGTGGGGATGGCTCGGGAGCCCCCACCGCCGCGAGCCCGCCGCCTGTCACACGAGTCGGAGTCCCCTTCAGCAAACCTGGGGACAGTGGATTCCCAGCCCAGCGTGCTCCGACCAAGTGGGGTTTTTTGTTGTGGTTGTTTGTTTAAGTAATTTTGGGCCCCGGCCAGGTGTAGCTGTTAGTTGGAGCGTCCCCTAACCCGGGTTCGGTCCCCGGTGTGGGCGCCTGCAAGAGGCAACCGATGGATGTTTCTCTTCTCTCCAAAAATCAACGAAGGAGCCTGTCCTCGGTGAAAATAAATAAATAAATAAGCAAACACACTTTGGGTTGGCATTTGTGGCTAGGGAGCCAGCCTTCCAACAGCGCTTGACGTGCATACAGAGAGACAGAACCGAGTTGCGTCCTTCACGTTGCTTTGGTGCCCTGCCTGCCTCGGTGGGGGTTTTGTGACCCGAAAACGAAATGCAAAACAAAGTGCGGTGTGAGAGCCCAGCATAAACAGCAGGCACACCTATGCTGCATTAATACTACGTAGTTCATGATGTTCCTTTTGGTTGATTCTTGCTCAATAATTTTAAAAAATACGGTTTGATTTAGCAGCTTTTCCTCCTCCTCTGGGTGTAAAGTGCTCATGCAAACGGACCGGTGAGAATAGTGCCAGTAGCAAGACTTTAGGAAGCGACCCCGGGCCCAGTGACATTTTCAGTGGGTCTCGACCTGCCATATAGCCCCGTGGGGAGGCTGCTCAAACCACCCCCATTTCACAGAGGGAGAAGCTGAAGCAGAAGGTTTAAGCGGCAGAGCTGAGAGAGTTCCATGTTCACGGTTGGCTCCAGGGCCCACCCCCTTTAACTACCAAGCCAAGAGACCTTTCTCCTTAATATGAAAGATGTAAAAAAAATGTTGCATTATGTACAAGCTTCGTTCAGACAGGAGCCTCCGATTCCATCAGACCCAGGCTCTACCCTGCAAGGTTATCAGCGAGGCTGGTTAGTAAAACAAGTGTTAGGATCTGCTTACTCAGCAAGATCTGAAAGCTCTCGCGTGCATTGCCCAATCCCCTTGGAGAGCTGCGGCGCCTGTGAACAGACTGGCATTTGGGAAAGGAGGCCCTGTGTTGGGTCCTTTATTAGTCGGAACTGGGAGTGTGGCCAGCTTGAGCCCTGCAGCCGGCAGGCATGCTTTGGGTGGGTGGGTGGGTGGGTGGGATTATTTTTTACTTCATCCCCAATAACAAGTTCACCATTTGGGAAAATGTGCTACATTTTAATTGAGAGTGTAGGGGTTCAGAGCGAGTCACCCCAAGATGTGCCTTAGTGATATGTGGGTGATTTTGAGCTAAAGGCAGGCAGTGCTCTGCAGGCTCAAGAGGAATTTCTGTCCCATCCCTGTTAACTACCTGGAAGAATTTAAATTAGGGGCCTTGTGCTTAATAAGAGTTGTCACCAGAGCCCTGGCTGGTGTGGCTCAGTGGATTGAGCAATGGTCTGCAAACCAAAGTATCGCTGGTTCAATTCCTGGTCAGGGTACTTGCCTGGGTTATGGGCCAGGTCCCCAGTAGGGGGGCGTACAAGAGGCATCCGTGTATTGATATTTCTCTCCCTCTTTCTCCTTCTCTTCCTCTCTCTCTAAAAATAAATAAATAAAATCTTTTAAAAAAGAGTCATCAGCAATAACTTTTTATGACCCATAGGGCAGAGCAAACTTCTATTATTGACCATCTGTGCATCTCACTGTCCTTCCTGAGAACGCCCTTCCTCCCCTCTGAAGCCCCAAGCCGCCTTACCTCATCCTCAGCTCAGAGGGCCAAACATGCTTCAGTTTCCCTTTCTCTGTCTGAGCCTTTCATGTCTGTGGAGCTCCCGTGCGAACATATGCAATTAAATGTGGTTGCTGTTCCCTTGTTAAGCTGTCTCGTATAGATTTATTAGAGCAGCCCAAAGAACCTTGAGGGCAGAGGAAAGGGCCTTGCTCCCCACAAGAGTAATACTTACAGCGTGAAAGGATTCAAACGCAGCCACAGGGACAGCAGGGGACCGGCACCCGCTTTATAAATGCATTTAGATGTTCGTTCTGGGGATGTAAAATGTCTCATTCGTCCCTTTCCTGCTGCTCAGGCCTTGCTATCTGTAGTTGTGGCAATAATCACTTTTTTGGACATTCCGTGCTGTTAAACAGGAGTGAGTCTGCCTTTTATATAAAGTACTGGTTGGTTTGGAAAGACATCTAAACTGAGTTGTGGAACGGTGTGTATTTGGTCTTTACGAAATGTGAAGCAGTGTTTGAACCGCAGGCTTTTCTTTCGGCTGTAGTTTGTGTCTGCCTCCCATTGGCACTTGGTTAACTCCATGGGGAGGAGTTCATTTTAGAAACCGGCAAAATCATTCCGCACTTGAGAACATAAAGCCTATGCATCTTTGCTGACTTAGTATTCGGGGTTTCTGTGCCGTGTCCCCCCAGGGCAGTGCCCACTGCTCGGTGCCGGCAGCAGGCCCCCCCGGGGGCTGTCCTGTGCCAGTCGCCCAGCTCTGCTTCGCCACCTTCGTGTGCGTTTGCGTCCCGGGCTGTCCCCTTCGGCCCGTGGAGCACCTGCTCCGCAGAAGTTTGCTCTGCAGGAGCTGCTGGCGTGAGACGTTGTCTTAGAAACCCCACCTTCAGCACGACCCGCTGTTTCTCCTTCCCTTCCCTCATGAGCCCGTTTTATTTGGTTTGTAAGTCATTCTCCTCCTTTTTTTTTTTTTCCATTTCAGAGCCGCTCAGTACACATGCATGTTGCTTAGATATTTGTTAGAGCCTAAAGCTGGCAAAGAGGAGGTGGTCATGAAGCTCAAGACCCTGGAGTCTAGTGTGAGCACTGGCCGGAAATGTAAGTACCCTGCCTGCCCTCCGAGGGACAGCGGCTGCTGGCTTGGACCCTCGGACCCTGCAGTTCACCAAACACTTCCGGGGTCGTTCACCTCTGTTACTCAGCCAGGCTTGCCGACGAAGTCTACCACTCAGTCTGCCTGCGGGACGACCGGCCACAAGGGCCGAGTGTTTCGCTGCAGACTCCTCCCAAACCCCCCGGCTCTGTGCGCATGTGCTGCCCCAGCTCAGCTTCCGGTTGGTCACGGCCCGGGAACGTGCACCGTGTCCGTCCGCCTGTAGCTTGCGGAGCCACGGGGCGCCCTGGCCATCCCTGACCTGAGTTCCCGGCTGCTGGGGGCCGCGCTTTCTCTCCAGGGACAGAGCAGCTGCATCCTGGACCGCCCACCTCTCTCCTCCTCCTCTTGAGGGGTCGCTAGAGGAAATGGGCGGATGTGCGTTCTTAGACCAGTGGTGGCGCGGTTTGGGGTTGAAGCCGACAAGTGGAGTCAGTGTTTTGGGCCCGTTCAGTCCGCCGGCCCGGGAAGGGACCCTGGGGAACCCCGTGCTTCCAGGAGCGGTCTCGGGCCTGCCGCCCGGAGGTTTGAGGAGAGCCCGGTGTCGCCACCACAGGTTGATGGAGCGTAGCAGCAGGTGCTGACCGGTTACTGCTACAGGCTCAGTCCCGCGTCTGCGGGAGAGCCCGGATCACACGGTGTAAATGGTGAGGGTACACTTAGTGCAGACGTGTTAGCGGGGGAGGAAAGAAGGTGTTCCGGAGGAGGCGGACCTGCGGGCGTGGACTTGAGGAGGAAGGAGAGCCTTCTCGAAGGGTGGTTTCCTCTAGCGAAGGCTTCGGAGTGATCCAGCCTTTGTATTGGGGGATCAGCAGGAAAACTAGTTCAACCAGAGGAGACTTAAGTTGTCACCAGGGTGGGACGGGCAGGTGCCTTCCCCGGACGGCTTTGCAGACCAGGGACGGGCGTCCTCGGGTTTCTTGAGAGTCAGGAGGGAGCCCGAGGTCCTCCCATGGTCACTGGTCTCTGGAGTCTAGAACGGACCTCGGGGTCACTCAGTCGGCCAGTGCGAGAGCCAGAACCGGCTCCCAGGGTTGTTCAGTACATGTTTCATTTTCTGTTATTTTTTATAATAATAATTCCAAACATTCTTGTGAGACTGTATGTTTCCCGGGTGTAGCTGCCTCAGGGCATTTGCTGAGGCTGAGAGAGTCTGGTGAGGTGATCACCCCGTGTGCTCCGTCATGGTGGGGCTGTCGCTCATTCTGAGGGTGTGATCGGTGTGTAAATAGTTGGCATGTCCCTGACGAGCTGAATCACGGCTCGGATGAGGACATGCTTGCCATGGCTGATTGAGTTCGACCAGGAGTCACACGGGACAGTTTCATGAGTTGTTCCGTCCCTAAACCCTACCATCTTTCCTGCAGGAGGGAGTCAGAGGGGGTTTGCACCAGAGAAGTGGCAAATGGATAATGTGTGTGTGTTTAAAGCAATCTTGTGTGTGGAAAGTACAATAAATAAAATGTAAGGCACCAGACTCTCCAAAAAAAAAAAAAAAAAAAAGGCATCGAGTTTGTGTGGCCACAGTGCCCTTCTTCTACAGGTGTGTGCGTGGCAGTGGGCAGGTGGGGCGGCGCTCGCCCGAGAGGCACGTGGCTGAGCATGCCGTCGGCCGTGTTAATGCCGAGGGCTCACAGCCAAAGCGCCACTGTCTGTGTGCCTCCCGGGATTATCGTAGGTGGCCATGACACGCTGTAACGTCTTTGTCCTCTCCTGAGCGAGGACGGAGCCTCGAGTGACAGCCTGTTGCGAAAGAGACCGGCGCAGGGCGGGGGGGCATTCCTGATGCGGGGGCCCTGCCCGCCCTGCTGTGGCGCACTGCTCCAGTAACCGCCGCCCGCTGTGGGTTCCTCCTGCAGGGCTCAGACTGGGCAACGTGGTGCACGCCTTGCAGGCCGCTCAGCAGAGCATGCGCGCCTCGGACCTGGTGCCCCGCGTGTGCCTGACGCTCGCCCACCTCAACCGCGTGGTCTACTTCGTCTGCGACACCGTGCTCTGGGGGCGGAGCGTCGGGCTCGCCCCCGGCATCGACCAGGAGAAGTGGCGCCTGTGGGCGGCGCGGCACTACTGCTGCTCGCTCGTGCTGAGCCTGCTCAGGGACCTGTATGAGGTCTCCCTGCGGATGGAGCAGGCGGCGCAGGACCGGGCGGCGGGCGAGAAGTCGGCCTCCCAGGAGCCTCTGGGCTACAGCGTGGCCGACGAGGAGACGGAATGGCTGCAGTCCTTCCTCCTGCTCTTATTCCGCTCCCTGCGGAAGCACCCCCCGTTGCTGCTGGACACGGTGAAGAACCTCGGCGACATCCTGATCCCCTTGGACCAGCTGGGCATCTACAAGTCCAACCCCGGCGTCATTGGGCTGTGCGGGCTGGTGTCCTCCCTGGCGGGCGCCATCACCGTGGCCTGGCCGCACCTGAGGCTGAAGACCCCCTGAGGCCCGGCAGAGGAAAGGCTTAAATAGCTGTTTTTCCTCAGTCCACATCCTCTACCGGAACAGGTTAATTGTATCTAATTAAATTTCTAGACGAAACTGGCTCACGCATGTGTGAATGTGTTGTGGAAATGGAGAAGGGTTCAAAGGACGGCAGCCTGCACGGTGGGCAGCGGAGCCCCAAGACCCACCTTGCAGAGGAGGAAGGACTTGGGCGTAGACCACCTGGGTTGAAAGACCCCCGAGGTGACCCCATTGAGACTGCTGGCCAGGAGAGGCCCCCCCACCATCAGCCTGTCTGTGGGGTTTGGCCTCTGCCCAGCGGCCGGTCACGGTGACATCCATGGTGGGCCTTCCGTCCTCTCCAGGTTAGGGCAGTGGTGGGAGGTTTGGGGGACACACCTCTTCAAGGAGCTGTGGGAAGAACCTAGACCTGTGTGCCCCGGCACCTGCCTCCCTGTGCGTCTCTCTCCTTTTCATCGGTCCCTCCCCACCCCCGAGCTTCCACACTCACGAGCGGTGTGAAAGCCAGAGACGCTCCTAACCGATGTCCGAGCCAGCACACTCACCGCTGAGCGTGTTGCCCGAGGACTTGATCTTCAACAATGAATATTCCAGTGCCATGCTCACTTTTGGGGTGCACCGTGGTGGTGCGGCGGCGGCGGTAGTGGGGAGGGGGTGGTGGAGGGGGTGGCGGCCCCTGGGGCTGGGGAAGGAAGGAAGGTGCCTGTGTCCCTGAGGCTGCAGCAGACGGCTCGTCCCGGGGGCCCTGCACGCCCTCTCCCACGCTCCCCTCTCACCCACGTCCTGGCCTCGCCCCCACCACAGTGGTCAGGAACCGGCCCTGGCAGCAGAGCGTTCGGGCACGGAGCCCGGCGCTCTGTCTGGCCCGCAGCCACTGCTCCAGAGGCGGGGGCTGCCCTCTGGCCCAGGTTCACTCTCCAGACACGCCCCGTGGGTCACGTGTCCTGGACCTCAGAGCCGGGGCAGAGGCCACCCCTTCAGACACCCCCCTCCCTCTCCATCACCGCCTCACGTTTGGGAGTCCAGGCGGGAGCCATGCGCACCAAATGTGTCCGGTACCATCATGCTTCCTTGGGAGGCTCCCTGCCGGACTCTCTCCCCTTCCCGGCCTCGAGCCTCCTACGTTCCTGGGTCCTGGACGCAGAACGGACTCCCGGGGGCCGGGCGTCAAACTGCTCCCCCACCTGCCTCTGCCTCTTTCTGCACATCCCGCAGCTTGCAGCTTAGAGTGGATGGGAGACAGAGCTGCCCCCACACCGGGGCAGGAAGTTCGTTCTGCTGCCGTCCACCTTCGTTAAAAGGCCCCCCTCAGACACCCGAGAACTGTGGCTGTCCCGTGCCCCCACCCCCCGAGCCTGGAGCCCGGGGCTGTACCTGAGCCGTCGCTAAGGAGGGGTGTGAGGCGACAGTCCGCCACAGGCTCCTGGTCCGTGTGCACGTTCCCAGACCAGACAGAGTCCAGGCGGCTCTGCAGCTGCGTGTCCTGTCCTGGTGGCGCTCCAGAAACCCTGAGATCTGGGCATTCCCAGGGTTCACAATCGCTCCCTCGAAGGCCCGACTCGGGGAGTCGGCCCCAGCTCCGGCTCCCGTCGGCAGGAGCACAGTCTCCCTGCACGGCCTGAGCGGGGCTCGATCTCACCCTTCAGAGCTTCTCTCCCGGTCGTGAGTCCGGAGGGCCGGGGCGGAAACCGGCTCCACAGGACCCGTGGGGAAGAGAAGCCAAAGATTACGGAGTGGAGTGTCAGAGCTTTCGAGTTTAGCGCCGCAGAGCCCGACACCTTGTCTCCGGGAAACAGGTGCTTGAGGGGACATGGCACAGAACTGCGGGGCGGGGGGGGGGGGGGGGGGTCACTGCCCCGAGGCCGGAGCCCCTTCCACCTCCCTCCTAGTTGGCTGAGTCTCACGGAACCTGGGCCGTGCCCCAGGGACCCTGGGTCAGGTAACCATGGCAACCCAGCCACCAGGCTGGCTTCCTCCTCTCCGCCCTCCCCCTGCAGGGAGGCGTCAGCCGAGTTGCCCAAGACGCCTCGCAGGGGGGACTGCCGCCGCCTCTGTCAGAGCCACACTCCGCAGCTGGGCTCTGGGACGGAGGCGCCTCGGCCAGAGTGAGTGCGGGTCCCCGGCCACCTGCCCGACCCGTCTTACCTGGCTGGCTGCTGAGAGATCAGGGAAAGACCCCCAGGGGGGAGGGGGGCAGGGTCTCCCAGGGATCTCCCCGCAGAGGCCTGCGCGGTGGGTGGGTGGGCGAGAGGCTAGGGTCCAGGGTCCGGGGCCACTAGCTTTCCCAGATGGCTGCCGGGACCGCAGGGCTTTCCCGGTGACCGCCTTCCCGCCCGGCCGAGCGTGGAGCAGGGCCCGGCACATATGCCTGCTTAGAAAGGGAGGGTGGAATGCAGAACTTTTTCATTAAAAAGAAAAAAAAAAAAGACTACGCCCAAAACCTACCCTAGCCTGTTTCGGCCGCTGGTCTGAAGAGCCCCTGAACTTCAGCTAAAACCTCTAAACTCCTAAAGCGACCTTCGAGTTCTGCTCCGCGCCCCGGACCCTTGTAAGGAGCGCCCGTGGGGACAGGCCGGCTGCGGGCGCCGCATCCCTGTGGGGCTCCAAGGCCCGGCTGCTGGGCTGCGACTCGCCCTCCGACCCCCATGCCTCCTGCTGGGGCTCCGAGCTCCCCTCCCGGGCAGCCTGGGCCCCGAGGGGGCCGTGAGAGATGCAGGGCATGGGGGGCAACCCTGGGGGTCTGGCGCGGAGGGTTTGCCGACCGACCTGGATGCTCTGCTTTGCAGCGTGACGAGCGGCGATGGCAGTCAACAAGGGCCCGACCTTGCTGGACGGAGACCACCCGGTGAGTGACCGGGGCTTCGGTGGGGGCGAGGGGAGGGCGCCGGGGCGGGAAGAAGCCGAGGGAGGAGGCTTGGGGGCCTCAGAGCAGGAGGCGCTGAAGCTCAGGGAGCGCTGCGTCTGGCAGGGCTCCGTTAGAGGCCCCGGGGGGACAGAGGTGCTTGTGGAAAGCTAAGGACTTTGGGGAGAAGGGGCAGACATGCTGGCTGGGGGGGAGAGGAGACGAGACCTGGGACAGAAGCCTGTGCCCTGTCCCCCTGCCCCCCCCCCCCACCGTGCATGTCCACTCAGGGCCAGGGCGCAGCCTGTGCTGCTGTGTGTGGGAAGGGGCTGGGGGCAGCGTGTTCGGTGTTGGGGGTCGAGCCTGGGCTGCGAGGCGCCTGGTGGGGGGTCGGGGCGGGGCTCACCAGTGGGCTGACCTCACCAGAGGGCTCCGGGGCCCTGGGGGCGCCTCCCCGGGGGGCAGGTGAGGGCACGGGGCCGTGTGAACACCCCCGTCCCCCCACCCCCATGCCAGGAGCAGGAGAACGTGCTGCAGCGGGTGCTGCAGCTGCCCGTGGTCAGCGGCACGTGCGAGTGCGTGCAGAAGACCTACGCCAGCACCAAGGAAGCCCACCCGCTGGTGGCCTCCGTGTGCAGCGCCTACGAGAAGGGTGTGCAGGGCGCCAGCAGCCTGGCCGCCTGGAGCATGGAGCCGGTGGTCCGCCGGCTGTCCACCCAGTGTGAGTCCCCGAGGCCCTCTGTCCGGTCACCTGACAGAGGCTTGTCTGTCTGCCCCCGTGTCTGTCCGACTCGTCCCCTAGTCTTCTCAGCTACAGCTGCAGGCGCCACGGCTCTGCGGGTGCAGATGTGGGCACAGACTCGTCCCTCCCCTCTCCAGATGCCCAGTGGGCATTCCCCTCGGGTGACAGTGATGGGCCGGAGAGCAGGCAGGAGGGGCAGGCAGAGCTGTGCGGGCAGCAGTGGCAGAGAGGCCGCGGCAGACCGGACACCTGCCGCAGCTCCCGGTCCAGCAGCAGGAACTCACAGGGGCCCTCGGAGGCAGGGCCAGCGGCCGCAGGGCCGGCCTGCGGGGCTGTGGGCAGTGGAGGGCCAGGGGAGGCCTCTGGACCCAGCAGCTGATGTGCCAGCTCGTGACAGGCGGGGGCAGCACCCTTCGTCCATGCCTGACAGTGAGGGACCGGGGGCTCAGGCAGCTTATGGCCGGCCAGAAGCCGCTCCTGGCTGTGGGCGGGGCTGCCCCACTCCCCAGCTCCCACACGGGGGCAGAAGCCGGCCTGTCTCCAGGTGTCACAGCAAAGGGGCCAGAGATGGCGGAGGGCCACAGGCCCCGTGAGGCTCTGGAGAGAGCAGGGCTGGGGGTGAGGCCCCGGGCCCTTCCTTGGCACAGAGGCCACGGCTGGGCCCTCCTGGCGCGGGGCGGCTCACCGAGGCATGGCCCTTTGCTTCAGTCATAGCTGCCAACGAGCTGGCCTGCCGGGGCCTGGACCACCTGGAGGAGAGGATCCCCGCCCTGCAGTACCCCCCTGAAAAGGTGAGCCCTTCCCTCCTTGCCCTGGGTGCCCCCCACTGCCTCGAGGGCTGGGGTGCGGCGAGCTGCGGATTCTATGATGGGGCCTCCTGCCCCTGCGGGCAGCGCCCTCGAGGGCCGGTGGCGCTGCCTGCCCCAGAGGCCACTTGGCGTGCGTCCCCCTCCCCCCAGGGAGCCAAACGGAGGCAGGCTTCCTGGCACCGGCAGGCGCAAGGAGGGGTCCCCCATTCCTGACCCTCCTCTCCCCGAGACGCCCCGTGGGCCTGTGCCGGACCGAGTGGTGACTGTAGCCACCTAAGGTCACGGGTCACACGGGCCCCAGGCTGGCGGTCCCATGTCCTCACGGTCCAACCCTTTGGACCACAAGGCTGGAGGGACCCTCCCCCTGGGTGCAGGGTCCTGGGGGGTCTGCTGTGGGCTCAGCTGCGCCAGGGGCCTTGGGGCGCCGGTCTCTGAGCTCGTCTGCCCACCACAGGGGTGTGGTCCCACCCGTGCCGGGTGTGGGGCTTCTAGAGCGGTCTCCCGTGACAAAGATCCGTGCCCGGGACCTCTAAGCGAGCCCGGCCCTCCTCCCCACGCCCCCCAGATCGCGTCCGAGCTGAAGGACACCATCTCCACCCGCCTCCGCAGCGCCCGCAACAGCATCAGCATGCCCATCACCAGCACCTCGGACAAGGTCCTGGGGGCCGCCCTGGCCGGCTGTGAGCTCGCCTGGGGGGTGGCCAAAGGCACTGCCGAGTACGCCGCCGGCACCCGCGCCGGCCGCCTGGCCTCGGGAGGGGCCGACCTGGCCCTGAGCGGCGTGGAGAAGGTGGTCGAGTGCCTCCTCCCTCCAGCCACGGACGAGTCAGGTACCTGCCGGGAGGGGCCGGCAGGCCCACCGTGGGGGGTGGGGGCCCCCCCCATGCTGCCTGGGAATCGGTGGAGCCAGCAGGGGCGGCCACTGGGAGGGGGAAGGGAGCAGCCCACATCGCCAGGGAGCCCAGCAGAGCTGGGAGAGCTGGGGCAGCAGCTCCTCTGACCACCCTCGCCCGTCTGGCCCCCGCCCCCTCCAGCGCCCGCTCCAGGCCGCCAGCACCCCCACGCGCCTCCCAAGACCAAGCCAAGCCTCGTGAGCAGGGTGGGGGCCCTGGCCAACACCCTGTCCCGGCACACCTTCCAGACCACAGCCCAGGTGCTGAAGCAGGGCCACGCCCTGGCCATGTGGGTCCCCGGCGTGTCGCCCCTGGTGAGTGTCCGCCCTGAGCTCTGACCGGCCCCGGCCTGGGCTGGACTTTGGGTCTCAGGACGAGGGGTCTTGAAGGGGCCGAGGGCCAGTACTCGAGGCCGCAGGGGAAGAGCAAGGCCAGCCCACCGCCGTTTCTGTCTCCCGTGCTCCCACCGGTCCCATCCCCCTTCATCCCCCCAGCTGGTGCTCTTGCTCTGGGCCCTCCCGCCTGGGGGGGAGCAGAGACCCCCGGCTGCTGTCCCACACCAGGGAGTGTCGTCAGTGACAGCCAAGGCTCGGAGACAGCCCCAGCTGGGCAGTGTCCCCGTGTGACCCCAGGTGTCTGATTTCCCTCCCGGGGGCTTCTGATTTGCCATCTGCTGCCCCAAAGGCGCAGCTGCCCTTCCCCAGCCCGGGGAGGGCCAACTCCCCCCCCCCCACCCTGTCCCTCTGCGCGTGTGAGCGGCTGAGGCCAGAGACGGACACAAACACAGGTTCAAAGCACAGAGGTCAGCGCACACTTTTCAGCCATCACCTGGGGGACCCTTTCAAAAGCCTCGTTGGCCCGGCCTATTCACCCAGGCTAATGTTTGCTGTGAACCTACTGTGTGCTGGTTCCCCTGGCTCCAATAGAAAGGCAGGAGTGGCCATTCCCGTGTCCCCTACACCGGGGGCCGCTAACCAGGGGGCCTGCTGGCTTCCCCCGCGGACACCCTGGCCCGCCCGAGGGTTTCCCTCTCAAGGATGTGCCAGGACCCGGCTCAGGTGCACACACATGCCCAGTGACCAGCAGAAACGGGAGCCATGGTCCCCCAGACGGCTGTGGGAAGTGCTCCCTCGGCTTGCTTTCTCCTGAGCCGAGAGCAGCGAGAACCTGGACTCCCAGCGCCAGTAGGGGCGGGGTGTCACCCAGGAAAGAGGGAGGGGTGCCTCACGGTGTCGTGTTGAGCTAGAGAAGCCCTTCACGACAACACACTCCGTGTTGCAGTCCATTCGTGTGAAGTCGAGAAATAGGCAGAACCAGTGAGAGAGGTCAGGATGCGGTGTCCAGCAGGGGGTGCTGACCAGGCAGGGGGCACAGGGAGTCTCCTGGGCGGCCGAACGTGGTCCCCACCGCGACCTGTGCTGGTCACCCAGGTGCGCGCTGAGAACGGTCCCCGGCGCTGTCCGCTAAAGACGTGGGCACTCACCACGCGGTGACCAGTCGTAAGAGCAGTCCGCTGGGGCTGGGCCCCGTGCCCTTCCCCACCCTGCCCCCCACCCCAGGGCGAGGGACTTCAGCTGTGGGGGCTGAAGCCAGGGACCCCCCCATCTGCTCCCCCAGAGCAGCCTGGCCCAGTGGGGCGCGTCGGCGGCCATGCAGGTGGTGTCCCGGCGGCGCAGCGAGGTGCGGGTGCCCTGGCTGCACAGCCTGGCCGCCGCCCAGGACGAGGACCACGAGGACCAGACGGACAGTGAGGGGGAGGACAGCAAGGAGGAGGAGGAGGATGAAGAGGAGGAGGTCGAGGAGAAGCTCAGTGAGGTGAGAGCAGAGCCAAGGGGGCACAGGAGCCCCCAGGCCCCGCGGCCCGAGGAGGGGCAAGAGGCAGAGGCCCCGGGGTGAGGCCTGCAGTGCAGCGGGCAGACCCTCCACGCCCGCCCGCCGGCCCCACGGCAGCCCCGGAGGAGACAGAGTCGGGGCAGAGGCTTGTGCACGCGTGCAGAGAGGGCACGCAGCCTGCTGAGGCCACAGGCGGGTGGCAGGGCCAGGGTCCACGTTCTCCCCCTGCCCGGGCCTGGGGGTGGCGCGGAGGGGAAGGGCCCGGGAGCTGCTGTGGGAGGGGCTGACCGGCTCTCCTCCCCAGGTGGCAGCCCCGCCCGGGCCGCGGGGCCTCCTGGGCAGCGTGGCGCAGGCCCTGCACAAGGCCTTCCGGGGCACCGTCGCCGTCGTGACCTGGGCGCCTGCCACGGTGCTGGGCACTGCGGGGCGGGTGCTGGGCCTCTCACCAGCCCGGGCTGCCGCCCCGACCAAGGGGCGGGCCATGTCCCTGTCGGACGCCCTGAAGGGGGTGACAGACAACGTGGTGGACACGGTGGTGCACTACGTGCCGGTGAGTTCCGGCCCCCGCCCCTGAGGGGCCGCAGCACCCCAAGATGTCTGCCAGGGGGCTCGGCAGCCAGCTGGTCCACCTCGGGCCCGAAACAGAACCTCGCAGGGACATCCTGACCCGGGCGGGGGCCGTGTGTGGGCCGTGCCAAGCCTAAAACTGGATGGGCCCCAGGATGGGGCAGGGAGGCTACTGAGCTGCCACTGAAAGACCCCCGGGGGTCCAGCCACTTCGTCACAGGGCCTGCCTTGCTGTGGGGGTCTGGGCCATGGAGACCCGCAGAGCAGGCAGGGCGCAGCTGTCTCCCCTCAGCATCCCATCCAGCTGTACCAGAAGCCCCTGTGGCACCACCCAGCCTGTGCCCCCCTGACGGCTGCTCCGGGGAGGCGGGACCGGAGGTGGTGGGTGGGAGGCGCAAGGTGAGACCCACCCGGTCCTGATGGGGCTGCCGGGTCCTCAGCTCCCCAGGCTGTCGCTGATGGAGCCCGAGAGCGAGTTCCGGGACATCGACAACCCGCCGGATGAGACCGAGCGCAGGGCGTCTGTGGCGCGATCAGCCAGCCCGGAGCCCATGGCGCGCCCGGCGCAGCACCGAGGCAGCCTGCGCAGCGCGAGGGTGCAGAGCCTGGAGGACAGAGCGGACCCACCTGCCGCATCGCGCCCGGCCTTCCCGGCCGCGCCCCGGGAGAAGCCTGCGCGCAGGGTCAGCGACAGCTTCTTCCGGCCCAGCGTCATGGAGCCCATCCTGAGCCGCGCGCAGTACAACCAGCTGCGCAAGAAGAGCTAAGCGCCCCTCCGCCGCGCCCAAGGAGCCAGGGCCGTGTGCGTCCACGGCAGCGTGGACGTCTTCAAAGTAGTCCCCCGGGGGCCCTGCGCCGCGGCACACGTGGTCTTGTCTTCGCGCATCTCTGGGGGCCTTAGCCTGCGGCCAATTTCAAAGAAAAATCTGAGCAGCAAAGTGCTTTGATTCTGCCTCGTTTGTTTTACTAAAAGGTTCCTTGCTTAATTTAACGTCTCCCTTCTTTCTTCAAACTGTGGCCAGACACCATGGGGCTGGGTCCCAGGTTTCGGTCCGTCCTCTGCAGACAAACAGCTGCCTCCCCTGAGCCGTTTGTCACTAACCTGAAAGGCCACCCGAGCGAGTGCTGGACACGCTGTCAGGCTCCGAGGCTCCCGAGTGTGCAGCCGCTCGGCGGCGACTCTGAAGGAATCTGAGACGGGTGTTTCTGTGACGTGCCCCGCGGCTCCACAGGCTGGGTCTCCGTGTTCACAGCGCCACCTTCTGGCTCCGGGCGTGTCCCTTTGAACCCTTCACCCTGTCCCTCCCCTGTGGAATGCTGGTGTCCCTGGTGGGGGGGGGGGGGGGCAGGGATGGCGGTGGGGACCCTTCCCCGAAGACAGTCTGTACTATTGCAGGGGCGTCCGACTTTGGGGCGTCTCTGGGTACACTGGAAGGAGGAGAGTTGTCTTGGGCCACATATTAAATACATTGCGACACATAATCACCAAGCAATCTCGTCACGTTTTAGGTAGATTTGTGAGTTTGTGCGGGGCCGCATTCACAGCCATCCTGGGCTGCCTGCAGCCCGAGGGCCGCAGGTTGGATACCCCTGTTTTAGAGCAGCCCACGCTGTATTTCTGAAGGTGTCAGTATTCGGGAAATCCAGGGCATGCGTACACATAATGTAAAATTCAAACGCTGCGAGAGGGTGTGTGTGTGCACGTGCTTCGCACTGGCTCCCACCGCT
Organism: Phyllostomus discolor; assembly: GCF_004126475.2. NCBI lineage: Eukaryota > Metazoa > Chordata > Mammalia > Chiroptera > Phyllostomidae > Phyllostomus > Phyllostomus discolor. The sequence goes on from NC_040914.2 coordinate 42,488,320, forward strand.
GGGGGTTGCTCTACCTGCTGCTCCGTCCCCTCACGATACTCCTTCGAGATCAGAAACCCTCTTCCTCCTTTTTACTGGCCACACAGTAGGTGCTTCATCATGTAAGTGATCTCACTAGTTCTCTGGCAAGGGCTTTGAGGTTGTCTCCATTTTTTTACCCCGCTAGTGCAAACAGTACCATAATACACGTCCTCATACAGAACGTCTCGGGCACGTGTGTGGGCACATATCTCAGGGAGGAACCTGTCACTTGGAACCGTGACTTGTTGGGCGAAAGGGTGTCTGCATCTTAGAATTGTCAGACAACGCCAAGGAGGCTTCCAACCCAAATTCCACTTTCGTTTTCATCCGCGGCTGCAGATAACCAAGTGCTCGCTCTCCCCCTTCTCTGGGCCTTCCTGTCTGAAGGTGAGGGCAGAGGAGAAATGGGAAGGCCAGGTCCTTTGTCACATTGCCACTGACTCGGCCTGCCCTTCTCCCTCTGGTCCCTCTATTATCTGAGACGACAAATGACCAGTGGACCCATGGGTCCCGCGCCCTTTGCAAGCCGGGGACTCAGAGCTGTGGGCCAGGACTTGACGCCCTGGGTCTGGGGCGCAGAAGGGGCACGGCAATGACTTCCGGGTGCAGCCAGGGTCCCGCCCCCCCCCCCCCCCCCCCCCCGGCCCCGGTGGAGAGGCGGACGGCTGTCACCACCCTGAAAACCATGGGGGATGGATCCCTCTCGGCCTCAGAAGGGATTGTGAAATCAGCGGAGGAGGTGGGGGCTTCCTGGGACCTGGGGAGGGAGAGCTTTGCTGAGCGTGGAGGGGCGCGCGCGGGCCGGGACCGGGAGCGAAGCGGCGGCAAGAGGAGCGAAGGCCTGAATGCAAGAAGGTTGTGAGCGCCGTTTTCCAGAGTCTCGGGGCTGGGAAACCCGCCCTCCCCTCGCGGAGCGAAAACATCCCTGGTGAATCTCCGGGTTCTCACGAGTTACAACTTGCCCTTGTGCGACGTGGGCGTCCCGCCCGCGGGCAGGGGGCTGCTCCGGCGCGGAGAGTCAGGCCGGGAGGGGGGTCACCGTGTCCCCAGAATTCCGTGAGCCTGTGCCAGGATCAGCGCCCAGCGCGAGGGACCCGAGCGGCGCTGAGTGGATCGGAGATCCGTGGCCACGCCCCCGGGGCGGCCGGGCCCACGACCCGCCACGCCCGGTCCCGCCTGCGGACAGACTCCGCGGCGCCGCCCGGCTCAGTCTCAGCCCCCGGAGCCCGAGCAGAGGCGGGGTTGCAGGGGGAAGGCGGGATCATTTGGGGGGCGGGGGTCCTGGTGACGGCATCAGAGCGCGCGGCGTTGGGGCTGGGAGGCTGGCCAGGGGCTGCGCTGACACCCCGGCAGGTAAGTGGGGGGCCCCGGAGACATGGGGGGCGCGCTGTCCCCCTGCGCAGGCCGGCCCCGCGGCTCTGGGAGCCGGCACCCTGGTGGAGCCCATCCTCGCTTACCAGCCTCCTGGGGCCCTTCCCGGGGGTGGGGGGCGGGAGCCCCCTCCCCTAAGTCGGGGGCCCGAGGCCGACCTGCCGGGCCTGGCCGGGAGGAGAGAGTGCAGGGCTGCCTGCGCTGGTGAGCACTTTTCCGAACTTTCCTTGATCCTCCGACTCGGTGCCCGCACCGGACCGCACCGGCGGGCGCCTCCGGGTGCTTTCGGGGCGCAGAGAAGCGGGCCTGCAAGGCGCTAAAAAGTTCAGGGTGAGCGGGACAGGCACCGCGGTGTCCCCAGCGCCGGCCACCCGGCAGGGACGGAATGATTTCGTGAACAAAAAGCCGTTACAGGCGCTGAGAGAAGACAAATACAGTGTGAACCCAGAGTGTGCGCTTGCACACCTGGGCGGTGCAGCGTGTCCCTGGACCCGGCACGAGCGGCTCAAGCAGCGCACAGAATGGTCACGCCCGGAGACACGGCGCTGTTTCACAGCGAACTTTGTTTCAGACGCAGAAGCAGTACCCTCTCGGCGAAGAAAAGTGTAGCTAGCGAATACACAAACCGTTACATACATGATAGTGTGCTGCGCATACTCTTTCGGGCCGTGTTTCCGGTGCCCGGCGGCGCGGGAGGCTCGCCGCCAGTGTCGCCATAGACACCCAAGCAGGGCGGGCAAGCAAGCCAGTTGCAATCGTTTTGCTGGTGGAAGGTCTTGCCTTCAGTTTGTTAAAAAAGAAAAGAAAGAGTGGCAAAGCCTGTGGAGCGCAATAAAGCAAAACGCAATAATGGAGGTGAACGCGTGGCGATCCAGCCGGGCGGGCACACAGTGAGGACTGACCAGGGAGGATGCAGACGGGCAGGTTCCTTGGATAAGTATCACTCATCGCTACCCGGCAGCGAGGAAGGGTGGGGTGTTGTGCTGGGCAGTGGAGACGCTGCAGGATGGGGACAGGACTGTCCCTGCCTCCCAGCTCCCAGCCCCGGGGGAGGGGGTTGTGGGGAGGGTGCCCGCAGGGCGTCTGCCTGGCTCCCTGCAGAGGGTGGGGCCGGCTCAGCTCCCAGGCGCCACGGAGGAGGCCGGTGGGCAACACTGAGCAGGTCCATGTGCGTAGTCCAGGTACTAAGGGCCTGTTCCAGTTTAGCCCCTTTGGAGGAGTGTAAGATGGCGTTGGCGTATTGGCAAGATGCCCGTGGTTGCGGTGGAGAAGTGGCTGGTAAAGGTCACCCCTTTACCAGGATGTCACCCCTTGGCCAGGGCTAGCTGCAGTTTCACTTTCCACGGTTTCACTTACCACGGTTAACTGGTCTGAAAATATTAAAGGGGGAACTCCAGAAGTCTTAAGCTTAAACTTGCGCGCCATTCCGAGTAGCGTGAGGTGATCTCGCGATATCCCGCTCCCTCCCGCGCTGCCTGGGAATGAGCTTGTGAAAAACGCGGCACCCGCGCAGCTCCTTCGAGCAAACAGCGCCCGCAGGCGGCTGGCGCTCCCGGCCGGCGTCGGCAGCATCTCGGTGCGTGTGTTCCAGCGGTCCGCCCTTGGCTTCCTAGCAGCGATGCTGGCAGTTCGGATGCGCCAGCAAGAAGCAGGAAAGTGGCTTCTTTAAGTGAAAGAGCAAAAAAAAGTTGAACGCTTAGATGGGAAGATCTGCCGTAAGAATGAATCTTTTGTGAAATTGTGAAGGAATTTGCTAGTTTTGCTGTTCCGACTTAGCCTGCAGAAGTTACGCCTGCAGCGTGGGAAAGAGCGCTGCTGACGGTGAGAACGGCGGAAAGCGTGCCGGTGGGAGGCGGGAGCGCCCCGCGCGATGGGCGGTGCTGCCTGCGGGCCGGAAAACTGGGAGCTTACACAGGGACTTCAGCCAGGGCCCCCCTGAGACAAGGGGCCGAGTTCACACACTGTTTATTGCAGTGCATTGTTGTAATTGTTTATTGCCTCATTAGGTATCCTTGCTAATTTCTTGCTGTGCCTGATTTATAAATTAAACTTCAGCACAGGTGTGTGTACGTACAGGAGAAACACAGTGTGGTCGGGGTTCGGTACTAGCTGTGGTTTCAGGCGTCCACTGGGGGGCTTGGGATCTGTTCACTCATTTTGGAGAAGGTGGGGCAGGGGGCTCCAGGTAACAAATGCGGAGGTAAGAAAATTCAGCGGGCGGGGGGGTGGTGTCTTCTAGGGGTCACCAGGGGTCACAGGGACCCGGTGCATCTGGAATGCAAGCCCTTGGGTGGCGAGAGGAGACATCAGGGCCTTAGTTTGTGACGTGTCACTGATGGGGCTGCACTGTGGCTCCTGCGGCATTCAGGCACCAGGTGGGGGCACGGAGGATGCTCTGGACGTCGGCTGCCCTCCACTGTGCCCCTCCCAGGCCACCTGCAGGATGAGCCGGGCCCCTGGCGCACAGGTGCTGATGGCGCGGCCTCTTCCTCTCTGCAGGGCCTGCAGCAGGCCCCCCCCACCGCCCTGCGCCCGACCAACATGGGGCTGGAGGCCCAGAAGCTGCCAGGGGCCGAGGAGGCCCCGGTGAGGGTGGCCCTGCGAGTCCGCCCGCTGCTGCCCAAGGAGCTGCTGCACGGGCACCAGAGCTGCCTGCGGGTGGAGCCGGGGCGTGGCCGGGTCACCCTGGGCCGGGACCGCCACTTCGGCTTCCACGTGGTGCTGGACGAGGACGCCGGGCAGGAGGCCGTGTACCAGGCCTGTGTGCAGCCCCTGCTGGAGGCCTTCTTCGAGGGCTTCAACGCCACGGTCTTCGCCTACGGCCAGACGGGCTCCGGGAAGACGTACACCATGGGGGAGGCCAGTGTGGGTGAGTGGGCCCCCTGCACATACACTGAGGGGCTTTGGTGGCACCTGCCCTCTGGCTGCTGTTCCCTGGTGAAGGTGGGGGTGCTGGCAGCGTGGGGGGGAGCTGTTTTCTGAACAGACCTGCAGCCCAGGGTGGGACAAGCCATGCCCACGGGCTGGGGGTGGGGGGCCTGTGGCCTCCTCAGGTGGCCCCTTGGCATCTCCCCAGCCTCCCTGCACGAGGACGAGCAGGGCATCATCCCCCGGGTCATGGCCGAGGCCTTCAAGCTCATCGACGAGAATGACCTGCTGGACTGCCTCGTGCACGTGTCCTACCTGGAGGTGTACAGGGAGGAGTTCCGGGACCTGCTCGAGGTGGGCACGGCCAGCCGCGACATCCAGCTGCGGGAGGACGATCGGGGGAACGTCGGTGAGGAGATCCCGAGGGCGCCCCCTGGTGGGAGGGAGGGGCGCCTGGCTTGAGGAGGCTTCCCCTGCTGGAGGCTGGCTCACCTGTCCGGGAGGGACACCTGACTGGGAAGTTAGTCTGGAAAGTTTCGCTTTGGTTTCCCGTCTCCACGGACTCTGGTGTATGTGCTCCCGCACCCAGAGGGAGAGGCTTCCCAGTGGGCGGGGGGAACTGGAGCCCCTTCAGTCCCGGCCATGATGGGCAGCCGCCCGGCCAGGGGACGGGCCCCTGAGGCAGGGAGAGCTGCCGGCGGCTGGCGCTGCGGGCCCCTGCCCAGCCCCGGGCTCACTGCCTCTCGCGCCCGCAGTGCTGTGTGGGGTGAAGGAGGTGGACGTGGAGGGCCTGGACGAGGTGCTGAGCCTCCTGGAGATGGGCAACGCGGCGCGGCACACGGGGGCCACGCACCTCAACCGCCTGTCCAGCCGCTCGCACACGGTCTTCACCGTGACCCTGGAGCAGCGGGGCCGCGCCCCCAGCCGCCTGCCGCGCCCCGCCGCGGGCCAGCTGCTGGTCTCCAAGTTCCACTTCGTGGACCTGGCCGGCTCCGAGCGGGTGCTCAAGACGGGGAGCACAGGCGAGCGCCTCAAGGAGAGCATCCAGATCAACAGCAGCCTCCTGGCCCTGGGCAACGTCATCAGTGCCCTGGGCGACCCCCAGCGCCGCGGCAGCCACATCCCCTACCGGGACTCCAAGATCACCCGGTGAGCCCGCGGGAGAAGGGGCCACGAGAGCCCCTCTTGTCTGTCCTGGCTCCCAGGTGGCCGCGGGGGTGGAGCTTGGCAAGGCGGAGGGCATCCGGCTTCCGGGGCATGCCGCCGGGCAGTCAGCCTCAGGCGCGACTGTGGAGTTGTCGGACCGCGGGCCCTGGCGCACTGGGGTCCCTGACTCTCATCCCTGGCGTCCTCAGGATCCTCAAAGACTCGCTGGGCGGAAACGCCAAGACGGTGATGATCGCCTGTGTCAGCCCCTCCTCCTCCGACTTCGATGAGACCCTCAACACTCTCAACTACGCCAGCCGCGCTCAGAACATCTGCAACCGCCCCACCGTCAACTGGCGGCCCGAGGCCGAGCGGGCGCCCGAAGAGGCGGCCGGGGCGCGGGGTCCCCCGCGGCACCGCTCAGAGACGCGCATCATCCACCGCGGCCGGCGCGGCTTGGGCCCCGCCGCCGCCCCCACCGTGGTCGCAGCCCGCCTGGGCGCCGAGTGCGCGCGCTACCGGGCCCGCACTGACGCCGCCTACAGCCTCCTGCGTGAGCTGCAGGCCGAGCCCGGGCTGCCCGGCGCCACCGCGCGCAAGGTGCGCGACTGGCTGTGCGAGGTGGAGGGCGAGCGCAGCGCCCTGAGCTCCGCCTCGGGGCCCGACAGCGGCATCGAGAGCGCCTCCGCCGCGGACGAGCAGGCCACGCAGGCGCCCGGCGGCAGAAAGGTGGCCAAGGACCAGGTGTGGTTCTGGGCAGGGGAAGGAGAAGGTTTCAGACATCCAGCCATTAGCACAGACTCTTGGGGACTCAAAGCTGGTGACCATGGTCACTCTCCATAACGTCCTCCTGCCTCAGGCTCGCTCTGTACAGCAGGGCTGACCTTGACCTTTACCTCGTGGGGGCGATGCAAAGGCTGAAGCTGTAACAACAGCTCAGCACCCCGTGAGGGCTCAGTACCTTGTTCACAGAGGTGGCCCCTGTGGCTTGCGGAGGGGACTGCAGGCAGGGCAGAGGGAGGGCTGGGGCGCCCCAGGGACTTGTCCTGCTCGCTCCTGCCCTGACGCCTGTCTCCCTGCCCCCTAGGGAGGCGAGGGGGCGCTGCTGGCCCTGCAGAGCCAGGTGGCCCGGCTGGAGGAGGAGAACCGAGACTTCCTGGCCGCCCTGGAGGACGCCATGGAGCAGTACAAGCTGCAGGTGGGGGTGCCACTTCCATGGAGGGGGGTGAGGGAGCGAGTTTGCCAGACAGGAGGAAAGCAGCTGGGGAAGGTTCCAGCAGGGCAGGAGACATGGGGGTGTGCACACACGGGCAGAAGTGTGGAGGTGGGAACAGAACGGTGTGGGTGGGTGTGCACGACGGTCCTGAGTGTGGGTGGCAGGTGGGCCTGGAGGGCGGCAGGGTGGCGCACTGCAGCTGGACCCTTCCTTCCTCCCAAGGTAACGGGGTCAGCGTTGCTCCTGGTGCCCTCTGGTGGCAGCGATTGGCAGGGGCATGGAGGACTGGCAGGGTGGGATGGGAGCTGGAGCCTGAGCCAAAGTGCTGTGTGTGTGTGTGTGTGTGTGTGTGAGAGAGAGAGGGAGAGAACAAGAGGTGGTCAGAGGGTGTGGCCCTCCTCAGGGAGCGGGGGGCCTCACACCTGTCCCCCAGCCTCCTGCACTTCGTCCCGGTTGCCCCCTCTCCGCAGTCCGTGTCCCCCCCCTCAGCGCCTGGACCATGCCTTGCAGAGCGACCGTCTGCGTGAGCAGCAGGAGGAGATGGCGGAGCTGCGGCTGCGGCTGGAGCTGGTGCGGCCGGGCTGGGGCGCCCCGGGGCTCCTGCGGGGCCTGCCTCCTGGGACCTTTGGGCCCCGGCCTCACACGGCGCCCCTGGCGGGTGCCCACAGCCACATGCTGGGCATGGTGCCCCCTGCGTGCCTTCCTGGAGACGAAGTCGGCCCTGAGACCTGGGGAGAGGTGAGGAGGTGGCCAGGCTGGGCGCTGCGGGGCGCTGCTGGGCCTGTGGGACTGGGCAGGGGAAGGGCGAGGCCGGAGAATGTCCCTCACCCCAGGGTTTCGTGGGACCAGCTGTGAGATGCCCCTTCCTGCGCCCCTAGAGGAAGGGCCAGGATTTGGGTGACTGAGGGGCCTCTCAGAAGGATGGTGCTATTGGGGATCTCTGTGCAACTGGAGATTGCTTGGGGGTTAGAGAGAGGCTTCCAGCACTGGCTGGGAAGTTTGCATGCCTCCAGAGACGGGGAGCTCATCACTCTGAGGCCATGCGCTCTGTCTTTGGATGCCTCTCTTTGCCAGTTTACTTTCCCACGAGCCCTGCTCTCCCAGAGCCCAGTGTCCTGCTTCTAGTCCGTCACGTGGGGCCTTGGGGACAAAGGCTGTGCCCACACCTGCCTGAGTGCTCTGGGCCGCCCCAGCTCTCAATCCCGAGGGACAAGCCGGGGGAGGCTGTGGGTTTGGCAGAAGTCCACTGCAGCTGCCAGTCTGTCCAGGCGCTGTTAGCAGGACAAGACTCGGGTGCAGGTGACCTGTGTACAAGGTGGAAGTGGCGGGTGGTCACCTGAGAGAGAATATCGGGCGCTACGGCAGCCAGGGCAGGGGAGCGTGGGGGAGGCAGCTCCTGCTCTGACTTGGCATCATCAGGCTGGACCGTGCAGGTGGGACGGGCCGTGGGGTAGAGGCGCAGGTGGGAGTGCACGGCCCTGGTGCCGGGACGGCCCGCAGAGGATGCCCTGCAGGCCTCCTATCCTGAAACCCTGGCTCCCCCCTCGCAGGCGGCCAACGGCACAGAGATGGGAGCCCAGCTGCTGGCGGAGGTCGACAGGCTGGGAGGTGGCTCCTCTGCTTCATTGGAGGAGGGGGAGGGGGAGGGGGCTGAGCAGCCACCACCCCGGCAGACCCTGCACCTGCGCAGGTGCGTGGGGACCATGGGGACCTGGCAAGGACCCATCTGGCGGGACCCTGTGACCTCAGGGCGCCCTCACCCCCATTGCCCCTGCCGGCCCTGGGGAGAACAGACAGGGGTGGGCCAGCCTCCCAGGTGGTCACTGGTGCCCCCAGCTCCCCCACCCCCACTCTGCTTGGCTCCTGGCCCTGGGGTTCTGCTGGGCTGACCGGTTCTGTCGATGGTGGGACGGAAGTCCAGGGACCCACCTTCTTCCCCCTGGCCTGGGGGGGTGGCTGCACTGGGGCGGGGGCTGGGGAGGGGTGCAGATGCCTGCCTCTGCCCCCCAGAAACGGGATCAGCAAGTGGAACCAGAGGGCAGACGCAGGCCCAGGGAGTCCGCCGAGCAGGAAAGGCCTGGAGCTTCGCCTTGAGGAGCCGGGTGCAGCCACCCTGGAGCCCAGAGGTGGGGGTGCTGGGGCGCAGAGAGGGCCTGATACCCCTTCTCCTTCTGTGGTCCCGACGGGCCCCTCTGGGCAGTCCACCTGGCCACCCTGGCCACCCTGGCCGGCCTCTCCCGTGCACTCGCTGCCTCCCTGCTGTCAGGCGGCACGGCAGCCTTGACCGCTGGCCTCTTACAGTGGCTCCTGGGAGCAAGGCCCGGGCCCGGCCCCGCCAGGACCCCGCGGCTACAGCCTCCGAGTGGCGGCTCGCCCAAGCCCAGCAGAAGATCCGGGAACTGGCCATCAACATCCGCATGAAGGAGGAGCTCATCGGCGAGCTGGTGCGCACAGGTGAGTGTGGGCACCAGCGGCCTCAGCCTGGGGGGCCCCGGTCAGGGGCCAGATGGCCGGGTCTGAGGCCCAGCTCAGCCTCTTGCTGCTGTGTGACCTGGAGCAGGTCGGATAACCCCTCTGTGCCTCAGTTTTCTCACTCCTGAGGCGGGGACAGCTATGGTACCCCCCCACAGGGTGGCTCTGAGGACGCATCGCGTGAGGTCAGGTTCGGCATCCAGACTGGCTCGCGGGAGGCACTGCCCGTCATCGCTGTCCGTCGGGTAGCTGCTGGGTGGGCCCCCAAATCGTGCCACACCTACTGGCGATCCGTGGGACGGGGGAGGGGACGATTTCAGGTGGTGACCGGCTGACCTTTCCAATAGCCATGAGCTCACTGTAAAATGCATCCTGAAATATTTCACGGACGTGAGAAGAGAGACCAGGACTGGGGGTCCCCGTACCAGGACCGGGGGTCCCCGTGTACCCACCACCGAGGCTCAGTTGCAGAATTTTTCCTGCCCTTGTTTTATCGCTGGAACACGTGTTCCGTGAAACTTACGGGGTGACGTCAGGTAACAACTTGTGTGAGTTTCCCGTGCACACCTCGACAACGCAGCAGTCTGCAGCCTTTCTCATCTCACGGCGCACAGCTAACCCCTAAGATTCTGCAGCCCACCAGAAAGTTCTCTTTTGCCAGTCTGACCAAAAAAAAAAAAAAGAAAGGTCTAATTTGGATTCGTTCACATGCGAGGGATACTGTCGTGGGAGGTGCTGTCATTTTTCTCCCTGACAGTCCCAGGGAGAGGAGGTCAGGGCCCTGACGAGACAGTCAGGTTTGGTGTAAATCCCTGCCACGCGACAGGTGAAAATCACTCTGTGACACGTCCCTGAACGTCACACCGTGTGCTTGGCACCCGGAGTCGAGTCTCTTTCCGTCACCACCGTGTATTCGCCCCCCTCTATCCGCCCTGCCCCCGCCCCGCCGGGGGCTCCCCACGGTTTCACGTGCCACGTGGGAGCCAGAGCCTGCGGTGCCTGTCCTTTTCTGCTGTGACAGACGGCGGTGTGTCCTCGCCTGTCACGGCTGGGTGGTGTCATGCTGCACGTACGTCCTGTCATTCTGTCACGTGTGTGTGTGTGTGCACATGTGTGTGCTCTTCCTCTAATAACTGTCCACTGGAGGACACGGCGGTTGTCTCCACGTCTGGGCCGCCGTGGGTGACACTGTGGTGCGCCGAGCGCTGCGTGCGTCTGTCTGAATAAATGTCGTCGCATTTTGCAAGTAGACACCCAGAGGAGGGGTTGCTGGGCCACATGGTAGCTCTGTTCTTTAGGTTGTAATCGCAAGACTATTGTTTTGTTTTTCCCAAATTTTCCCTGCAGTCTCCTTGTGAGCGCGCCGGAAAGCAGTGGGTCTCCGTGCGTCGATTTCTGCGTCCTGCAGCTTCACCGTTTTGTGTTTGTGTTTGTGTGTGAGGGGTTGTCGGGGGCGCCTCCAGGGTTTCCCCTGAGCAGAATCATGTCATCTGCCGAAAGCGACCCCTTCATTGCTCCCCTCCCAGTTTGGGTGCCTTTCATTTCTTTCTCCTGCCCCAGTGCTCTGGCCGGGACTCCCAGCACCGGGTTGCGTAAGGTGGCGAGAGTGGGCGTGCCTGACTCGTGACCCGTGCTCTGTCCTCCGCTCTCCCCGCAAGCGGGAGTTGGTTCTGGAAGCTTCCTTGCGTGCAGGCTCCAGCTCTGTACGTACTTTAGCTCGTGTTCGGTGGGACTGCTGGTTCATCTGCCGCGTCCCCCAGCCACTGCTGCGGACGAGGCTCGTTGACGAAGTAGCCGGCGTGGAGGGAAACGCTGGGGGAGCCGCGGTGCTGGTGGAACAGGGGCTGGGAGGACCCGTGCTGACGCGGCCCCCTCCCCCAGGGAAGGCGGCCCAGGCCCTGAACCGCCAGCACAGCCAGCGCATCCGGGAGCTGGAGCAGGAGGCGGAGCGCGTGCGGGCAGAGCTGAGCGAAGGCCAGCGGCAGCTGCGGGAGCTGGAGGGCAGGGAGCCACAGGACGCCGGCGAGCGGTCCCGGCTCCAGGAGTTCCGCAAGAGGGTCGCTGCCGCCCAGAGCCAGGTGCAGGTCAGCGTGGGACCCCCGGGGTGGGGGGTGGTGGCAGGTGCAGCCGCCCAGGCTGGGGCGCTGGGGCCCACGCTCGCTCTGGAACCTGTGGGTGCTCAGGCACTCGTGCCGGCCCCCCGGCTGCTGGCCCTGCCGGCCTCCCAGGCCGAGGCCCGTGCTGTAGCCGCCCCACCAGGGGTCAGCTCATGAGGGCAGCAGAGGCAGGGAGGCCACAGAGAGGGCAAGCGGGGGGCCTCGTTGTAAGGAAGTGCCCCTTCCTCATGCAGCCTCCCCGCCCCCGTCCACCCATCTGTTCTTCCAGCTCCCCGTGCACACACACGGCTGCACCCCGCCTTCCCTGTCTCCCCATCAGCCTGTGCCCCTCTAGTCCACCTGTGTCTCCGTCGGTCTGACCAGCTGTCCGTGTATCCCTCCATCCTTCCGTCCTTCTGTTCCCTGTCATCGATCGTGCGCTGTCTGTGCATCTGTAATGACCCACCTTTCTGTCCATCTTCCTGTCCACTCTCCCTCCTGTCCATCCATCTTTGCAGCTGCCACCCCCCGTTCCCTTCTCCTTTGCTCGGGCCAGGCGACCAGGACACAGCACAGCAGGGTGGTCGAGGGCACGGGCCCCGGGACCAGGCTGTCGGGGTTTGAATCCCAGCTCTGCCGTTTCCCAGCTGTGTGTCCTTGGTCGAGTTTCTTAGCCTCTCTGTGCCTCAGTTTTCTACTCCGTTAACTGGGGCCGATCATCATCATACTCGTCGGCAGGATCATTTGGGGCCAGTTAACAGACACAGAGCACTCAGTGCGGTGCCTGGTACACGGTGACCGTCTGCGTACCTCCCTCTAGCCATCTGCTGGAGTTTTTATTGTCTGTTGTCCGTCCACCTGCTTTCCCTTCTGTCTGCCGCTCCATCCAGCCGTCGGCCTTCGGGCCAGCGCGCCCTTGTTGAGAGCCGGGCTCACGGTGTCCCCTGCCCGTGGCCCAGCGGGGGTTGTGCCGGTCGCAGGTGCTGAAGGAGAAGAAGCAGGTGACGGAGCGGCTGGCGTCGCTGTCGGCCCAGAGCGAGAAGCGGCTGCAGGAGCTGGAGCGGCACGTGCGGCTCATGCGGCAGCAGCAGGCGCAGCTGCAGAGGCGGCTTCGCGAGGAGACGGAGCAGAAGCGGCGCCTGGAGACGGAGATGAGCAAGCGGCAGCACCGGGTCAAGGTCAGGCTCTCGGCTGGGTGTGCGCCCCGGGTCCCGGCCGCCCACAGCCACGAGCCCCGCTCCGGCTGGTCACTCAGCCTCCCTGAGTCTGTCTCTCCCGCACGTGTGTGGAGGGGCATTCCAGGAAAGTCGAGGTCAGGGTGAGGAGCCAGGGAGTTCCGTGCAAGGAGCCCTCCAGGGCCGTTTGCACCTCCTGTCATAGGAGCAAACCTGTGTTAGCTGTTCCCCGGCCAGACGCCGTGCAGGGCCATGGCAGGAGAGGCTGGCGAGAGGCTGGCACGCAGGGTCCCGCCCCTGAGCCTCTTTCTCTCCTGCGCCCCCAGGAGCTGGAGCTGAAGCACGAGCAGCAGCAGAAGATCCTGCGGATCAAGACGGAGGAGATCGCGGCGTTCCAGAGGAAGCGGCGCAGCGGCAGCAGCGGCTCCGTGGTCAGCCTGGAGCAGCAGCAGGTGGGCACGCCGGCGGCTCCCAGAACCCGACCCGGCAGGGGGTGGGGCTGCCCTGCCTGCAGTGGGCTTGAGTGCTGAGCGCCCGCCCCTGCCTCCCCCACGTCCCCTCAGAAGATCGAGGAGCAGAAGAAGTGGCTGGACCAGGAGATGGAGAAGGTCCTGCAGCAGCGGCGGGCGCTGGAGGAGCTGGGCGAGGAGCTCCGCAAGCGGGAGGCCATCCTGGCCAAGAAGGAGGCGCTGGTGCAGGAGAAGACGGGGCTGGAGAGCAAGCGCCTGCGCTCCAGCCAGGTGAGTGCCCTCCCCACGAGGCCCCGGGCGGGGGCGGGGTGGGGGGGCTCTGCCCTGCAGGGCCGGGCGTGGGGTGGACCCTCTCCAAGTGTCTCCGCACAGTCTGCTTCCTCTCGTCCACCTGGCCTCTGGGACGGTGCGGGCAGGGAGAGGAGGGTGGTGGGTGGCCCAGGGGACAGAGCACTCACCTGCGCTGAGGCAGAAGGAGCCCCACCTGGCCCCTCGGGGCTGCGTCACTCCCTCGTGAGTAGGATGCTCTGAGCCATCGTCGTGTGGCTGAGGATTTGAGGGGGCACATCAGACACACAGCCCGGGGCTGTCCCAGTGGCGGGTGCTCGGGCGGCACTCGGAAGCGCAGGAGGGTCTGGGTGCTGCCGGATGCTCCGAACGTCCCTTGGCCATGAGAGCCCTCACCTCCTCCACCTTCAGGCTCCCGGAAAGGTCTCCGGGGCTCGGCCACTAACTTCCCATAATTCCCACCACAAACTCAAGTCACTTTGGTGACAGGCCCCCACCACCACACGCTGCCCGGCCTTGGCCCAGGTTGCCCCCTTCTCGTCAGGGGTGCCTTGTCCTCTGCGTGTCTGCACCTTCTGCCTGGACAGTCTCTGCGGCCCCCGGAGCCCGGGTGTCTGCAGGGCTGAGTGGCCTCCGTCGCATCCCACGGGTGGTCGGTCACAGAGGGGGCGGGCCTGCTCCCCACCCCACTCACGCCCGGTGCCGCCCCAGGCCCTGACCGAGGACATCGTGCGCGTGTCCAGCCGGCTGGAGCACCTGGAGAGGGAGCTGTGCGAGAAGAGCGGGCAGCTGCGGCAGGGCAGCGCCCAGAGCCAGCAGCAGATCCGCGGGGAGATCGACGCCCTGCGCCAGGAGAAGGACTCACTGCTGAAGCAGCGCCTGGAGATCGACGGCAAGCTGAGGCAGGGCAGCCTGCTGTCGCCCGAGGTACGCCGTGCGGGGCAGCCCCCACAGGCGGGGCTGGGTGTGTGGGAGCATGTGCGGACCCGCGCCTGCTGTCTGGGGCACAAGGCCCAGCCTGCTGCCCTGCCTGTTCCCCTTCCTGGAGTCCAGACCCCTCGTCCTGCACTGCAGTGACGGCCGACCCAACATCTCAGCTCCCCAGTGGGAGCCAGTGTCATGACCACGTCTGAGTGACCTCCCCAGCATTCCTGCCAAGCCTCCCCTCCCCTTCCGTTGGGGGGGTGTTTTGAGCTCCCCGGGTGCGTATCCCTCCTTGCACCACCCTGGGGTCAGGCTCTGACAGCTCCCGGCAAGGGGGCGCTTTGAGGGTCCAATGTGGCTGCATACTCCCTTTGCTTCTGAGCCCACCCATACCCACACCCCACCCCCTGCAGGAGGAGCGGACACTGTTCCAGCTGGACGAGGCCATTGAGGCCCTGGACGCCGCCATCGAGTACAAGAACGAGGCCATCACGTGCCGCCAGCGAGTGCTGCGGGCCTCGGCCTCCCTGCTGTCCCAGTGCGAGATGGACCTCATGGCCAAGCTCAGCTACCTCTCGTCCTCGGAGACCAGGGCCCTCCTCTGCAAGTACTTTGACAAGGTGGGTTGCCCCCGCCAGCCCTGCCCCCTCCTCCCGGGAATGCCTGTCCGAGTGTGGCTCCTTCAGGGCAGCCTTTGTCCCCATCAGGGGCTCTCAAGAGGGATGCATTTGCTGGCCCAGGGAACATGTTGTCCTGTCTGGAGCTGCTTCTGGTTGTAGCGACAGTAGGGGTGGAGGCCGGGGGACACGACTCAACCCCCTACAACACACAGGACTGCCCTGGCTCCCTGGGCGATCCCGCCCGAGCTGCCAGCAGTGCGGAGGCTGAGAAACCCTGGCCTCCGTGAAACACACAGCTTGAGGCTCTGCCTGGAAGCATCTTCCTGTGCAACTGGGAAGGAGTCTGAGGCAGGGATGGCAGATAACGCCCGCCTTGAGAGCTAACTCTTGTCACTTGTAATGTGCTGCCTGGGACACTGTTGAAAGGCGTCTGGGCGCCAGGTCTGGGCTCAGAGGAGACCCCGTGACTCCTCAGTGGCGCCTAGCATGGGGCGGTGCTGGCCGGGCTGTCCCCAGGCGAGGGCTCCCGGGCGGAGGGATCCGGCGCTGCGTCTGAGCCGGCCGGCCTGCCTGCCCTGGCGCAGGTGGTGACGCTGCGGGAGGAGCAGCACCAGCAGCAGGTGGCCTTCTCGGAGCTGGAGATGCAGCTGGAGGAGCAGCAGAGGCTGGTGTACTGGCTGGAGGCGGCCCTGGAGCGGCAGCGCCTGGAGATGGACCGCCAGCTGACCCAGCAGCAGAAGGAACACGAGCGGAGCCTGCAGCTGCTCCTGCAGCAGAGCCGAGGTGAGGCCCGCTCCCGGCAGCTCACGCACAGCCCCGCCTCCGCTGCGCCCTGGCCACATCCCCGCCACCCCTCCCCCTGCCTGTCCCCATAGACCACCTTGGCGAAGGGCTAGCGGACAGCAGGAGGCAGTATGAGGCCAGGATCCAGGCTCTGGAGAGGGAGCTGGGCCGCCACATGTGGATGAACCAGGAACTGAAGCAGAAGCTGAGCGGCGCGGGCGCGGCGGGACCGAGCAGGGGTGAGCCTCACTGCCCGCGGCCGGACGCGCTGCCCTGCCTCTCAGATGTCAGCTGTCACGCCTTGGTTTGGGGAGGTCAGAAACCCCTCCGTCCGCAGCTCTTCTGGGGTCCTTTCCCATGTTGCTTGTGCTGGGCGCGGGAAGCCAGCACTGAGGCGGGCGCTGCCACCTCCCCTCCTGAGCAGGGTGTCGCTGTCCTCCGTGACAGGTGGGGAGAAGAGGCCCCCGTGCCCTGGACAGGAGGATGACCTGCGCGCAGCAGCACCCGAGCCTCTTGGGCAGCCGCCCCCTGCGGAGGGTGCCCCCCGTGCCCGGGAGGAGGCGCCGGACTTGGTCCACGCCCCGCTCCCCCTGACGTGGAAGCGCTCCAGCCTGGGCGGCGAGGAGCAGGGCTCCCCGGAGGAGCCGCGGCAGCGGGAGGCCGCGGAGCCCCTTGTCGGGCAGGCGCTGCCAGTGGGGGTGGGGGGCCTGCCCTGGCAGGCGGGGCCCTTGGCCAGACCCCGGCGGGAGCTGCGCAGGGCCAGCCCGGGGATGATCGACGTCAGGAGGAGCCCCCTGTAGGTCTGGGGCAGAGCCAGCCTTGGACGGGGGTCCGAGCCCGCCGAAAGGTACGGCGCTGCCTGCGTCTGCCAAGGAGCCCTCGCCTCGCTCTAGATCAGAGTCAGCCCAGACGGACTGGGCCCAGTTACTGTGACTTTAAAAGCGGCTCCCCACCGCCCCCTTCCGGCGAGCCGCGGTACGGCGGCCGCCTTCGGCTCGGACCGGTTCCAGCAGGACACGCGCGGTCTGCGGGCCGTGCCGCTGGCTCTGCCGTGCAGCGGGCCGGTCCCGGAGCGGCCTGGGGTGTACGCGGGCGCAGCGTGCGGGGTTGGGAAGCAGCAGGCGTTTGGAGTTGTGCGCAGCCGTTTTGTAATAAATGAGAACAGCCTCTGGAGACACCGGGGTTCACTGAGTCTGACCGGCAGCAGCAGGAAGCGGCTGGGGAGCACGGCCGGCCTGGAAGTCACTCCGAGACCGGGGGGTGGGGGGCACCGGGCCCCGCACCGGGACTCCACGGCAGGCCGGCCCACCCCCACGCGGCGAGTCCCCCGCAGACGGCGAGGACTGGGCCGGGGGCTGGCTCTCGGGGCACCGAGCCGGGCCACGGCCACAGCGAACCTCGGGCGGGGCGTTGTACGGCGATGCGCCGGGAGCTGAGTGGCCAGAGGCGCCTTTATTGTTACGGGGAGGGCGAAACGGTTACCTGCCGCCCGCCTCTGTCCCAGGGTCCCAGCCTCCTAGCGGCTTCACAGGGGGCCCGGTTCACCAGAGAGGGAGCGTGGTCCCGACCTGCCATGGTCACGGTCGGTGGGGGCGGGGGTGGGGGCTGGAATGGGACCCTGGTCCTGCAGGGCCGCGCCTGGCTCCAGGCTGCCCCTCAGGTGCAGCACCCGCCAACCGCGGCAGGGGCTGGGGGGATGCAGGCTGGGGCCAGCCCCCGAGACTCCATGCCTGTGGGGTGACCCTACCTTCATCTTTCGGGCTCGTCCAGTTCCCGGGAGCCCGCTCTTCCCCCTCTCAGCAGCGAGCAGGCGAAGCGAGCTTGTGGGTGCCCTGCTGAGGAGCCCTTTGCGGGATGCGCCTGCAGCGCCGGGCGCGCCCAGAGGACAGCGCTCCCGGAGCGCCGCTGCGGGGGAGCAGGAGTGCCCGGCCCGGCTCCGCAGTGCCTGTGGCTGTCGGTCCCCGGCCCGGCCCTCCTCACTAGCTGATCAGCTTCCTCCGCGAGTAGGTTCTGCTGACGGGGCGTCGCCTGGAAACGGTTCGGCTGAAAGGCGAGTCCTCGGCCGTCCGGGGAAACACGTCCGTGTCCTCGTCTAGAAAAAGGCAGACGCACAGGCAGGGACTGAGGACGCAGCCAAGGACAACGGGCTGGGGCTGCAGGCGGTCCACGCGAGGGCCGCGCTCTCCCCCGCAGGGCCGCTTTCCGCGCTGGAAGCAACAACACCCGCTAAACAGCACTCTGCTTGTGTAGTTTGTTTGGTTTTTTATTATTTACTTGTTTAACTTTGAAAATCATTTAATTTCAGTAGAAGTGGTTTCTAACATGATCCTACTGGTTTTAAATTTGCTTTTTCAGATTTTTTTTTATCACAGTTGACATTCAGTGTTACTTCATGTCCGTGTCAGGGGTGCGCCATGGTGGCTGGACATTCACACAGTTTCCGGAGCCGTGAGTCTGGTCCCCGCCTGGCACCACACACAGTCACGTAATTCGTTTGTCGTGTTATTGAACTATACTCATGAACTGTGGTCTGTTAAGGTATACGCACACGCGAGTACACACACCCACACACACACACACACCCCTCTGGTCTGAGTCGTCGACACCCAGAGAAGCAGAACAGGGCTTACCAAAACGACTCCATCAGGCTGGAGCTGGTGCCGCTGAGGCTGGAGCAGGGAAACCAGCTCTCGGTGACCGCCGGGGTCCAGGGCGCGGTGCAGCCGAGCTCCTGCTGGACCCACTCTGGACCGGGAGGCGCTGCAGGGAGGGGGCAGAGATGGGGGGAAGGAGGCGTGAGAACCACAGTGGCCATCCCCGCACGGGCTGCTGCCGGGGACCCACCGCCTCCTGCCCAAGGACACTCGGAAGGGCACCAACTACATTCCTTCGGGCACCAACTCCGACGGGCCCGCGTGTCTCCGACAACCGCTACTGCGGAGACGCGCAGACGCGGGCTTGCTGCGGCTGCTCGGACTCGGCGGACGCACACCCGGCCCACGGCCTCTATCGGGAGCGCGCGCTCCCCGCCACTTCCGTGAGGCCTGGGCGCAAATACTGCCTTTCAACAAGGCCTGCCGAAACCCACCCCCTTCTAGTCCCGGCTGCTGTGGCTCAGTGGACTGAGTGCTGGCCTGCAAGCCAAGGGGTAGCTGGTTCAATTCCCAGTCAGGGCCCATGTCTGGGCTGCAGGCTGGGCCAGCAGTAGGGGGTGTGCACCAGGCCACACATGCATGTTTCTGTCCCTCCTTCACCCTCCCTTCCCATCTAAAAATAGAAATCTTTTTTGAAAAAATTTTAAAAATATATCTTATTGATTATGCTATTATAGTTGTCCCATTCCTCCCTTCACTCCCCCCCACCCTGCAGGCCCTCTCCCACCCACATTACCCCCTTTAGTTCATGTCCATGTGTCACAAGTTCTTTAGCTTCTGCATTTCCCATACTATTCTTGCCCTCCCCCCATCTATTTTCTCCCTACCATCCATGCTACTTATTCTCTGTACCTTTTCCCCCTCTCTCCTCCTCCCACTCCCCTGGTGCTAACCCTCCATGTGATCTCCGTTTCTGTGGTTCTGTTCCTGTTCTAGTTGTTTGCTTAGTTTCTTTTTGTTTTTGTTTTAGGTGTGGTTGTTAATAATTGTGAGTTTGCTGTCTTTTTACTGTTCATATTTTTATCTTCTTTTTCTTAGATAAGTCCCTTTAATATTTCATAAAATAAGGGCTTGGTGATGATGAACTCCTTGAACTTGACCTTATCTGAGAAGCACTTTATCTGCTCTTCCATTCTAAATGAAAGCTTTGCTGGATAGAGCAATCTTGGATGGAGGTCCCTGCCTTTCATGACTTGGATATTTCTTTCCAGCCCCTTCTTGCCTGCAAGGTCTCTTTTGAGAAATCAGCTGACAGTCTGATGGGAACTCCTTTGTAGGTGACTGTCCCCTTATCTCTTGCTGCTTCTAGAATTCTCTCCTTCATTTTAATCGTGGGCAATGTAATTATGGTGTGCCCTGGTGTATTACTCCTTGGGTCCAACTTCTTGGGGACTCTCTCAGCTTCCTGGACTTCCTGGAAGTCTATTTCCTTTGCTAAATTGGGGAAGTTCTCCTTCATTATTTGTTCAAATATCTTTTCCATTTGTTGCTCTTCCTCTTCTCCTTCTGGTACACTTATAATTTCGATGTTGGAACGTTTAAAGATGTCCTGGAGGTTCCTAAGCCTCTCCTCATTTTTTTGAATTCTTATTTCTTCCTTCTTTTCTGTTTCGTTGTCTCTTTCTTCCTTCTCGTCCACTCCATTGATTTGAGTCCCAGTTTCCTTCCCATCACTATTGGTAGGAACATTTTCCTTCATTTCACTTCGCATAGCCTTCATTTGTTCATCTAATTTGCAACCAAATTCAACCAGTTCTGTGAGCATCCCAATCACCAGTGCTTTGAACTGTGCATCTGATATCTCTTGGTTATCTCTTGGTCACTGAGATGTGTTGGTTCTGGAGCTTTGATCTGTTCTTCCGTTTGAGCTTTTTTTTTTGGGGGGGGGGTGGGTGTGGTGGAGCCTGTTACGTATGAGGGGAGGAGCCTTAGGTGTTTGCCAGGGCGGGTCATCCCAGTTGCGGGGTTGTGATGCTGTATGTGGAGGCAGGGTCCCAGAGGGAACAATGGCGCTTGATCCACTCTCAGTTGGATTTCAGTCACCTCTGCCACTTCCCCCAAGCAAACTGGGCCTTTCTGGTGCTGGTTCACAGGTGGGTGGGCTTGTGCACGTTCTAGGACCCCGTGGGTCTCTCCAGCAAACTCTCCTGTGAGGCTGGGAGTTTCTCCAGGCACCTCAACCCCTACATGTGTTTTCATTCGGTGCTTTTAGGCTTTATTTCCCGGTGCTGGGGCCCTGGGTGTCAAGGTCTGTCTCGCTGCCCGTTTTTGCATGAATGTGTGTCTGCGGTCAGCCATCGGCCTTGCCGCCTCACTGGGTCTGCCCGCTGCCTCCCGGCACCTCTGCCTGGGGTCTGCCAGCTGCCGCCTGCGAGCCAGGGGCCGCCAGCCACCGCTTTTTCCTGCCGTGACCCCTCTCTGCCAGCCACCGACTCCACCCCTCTTACCAGTCCTCATGGATGGTTGTCAGACTTCAATTTTCTATTGGATCTGGCAGTATTTTTGTTTCTAAATTTTTGTTGTCCTTAGTTTTGGTTGTGCGAGGAGGCACAGTGTGTCCACCTATGCCTCCATCTTGGTCGGCAATCTAAAAATAAAAATCTTCATAAAATAAAATTGCACCCCTCCAGCTCCCCTTTAACATGCTCCATTCCCAGTTTCCTGTTTATTACATGGCACTTACCGCTTTCCAGTACACTGTGTAACTCCCAATCACCAGTTTATTCTCTCGTCTCCCCGGACTGACGGTAAACCCCACGGCAGCAGAGACCTCTGTCTATTCTGTTCACTGACGAACTCCCCAAACCCAGAACCGTGCCTGACACGTAGCGGGCACTCCCTAAATCTGTTCAGTAGACGGAATATCACATTAATTTTATTTTTATCTACCCAGCATAAATAACGATGCCACGCACTGGAAGGCAGACGGAATCCCAACAGTTGCAGGTACAGTCTTTATTAGGTGGCAGCCTGCACAAGAAGCTCTAGTCAGCTGAGAATGGTGCTGGTGTATGCATGAAGAACGTCGCTCAGTAACAGAACTAGGAGCCTCTCCCCGTGATTATCCATATAAAAAACTGGAGTAGAGATGGGCCTGAGGGTGTTAGTACTGGAACTGAGCTTACAGATCACGCATTCCTAACTCCTCAACGCACAAACAGGGGAAGTCCGGGGTTGCCGGGAGTGTGGACTGGGCATGTGCTCTGTGCTCGTTATAACTCACGGACTCCCCCAGCCTCTCTGAGGCAACCATGGTTCCCGCCCCATTGCATCCAGGAGGGCTGAGGCCGAGGAATGAGTAACCTGTTCGAGGTCGCCCAGTTAGCGAGGGGCAGAAGCCACGTGTGTATGAACCCCAACCCCGTGCTGAACCAGGAGGCAGCATGGCCTCTGGGGGTTCACCAGCTCACACGGCGGGCAGAGAGGCGAGACTGGACCCCCATCCCACTGCCCCACGCCCCTCCCGCTGCTCTTCGTCCGTCAGGGCAGAGAGCCCTCAGGACCTCTGCTCGGGGACCGCCCCACTCGTCTCTAGGATGTCTCACACGGCGGTCCGGGAGAGGGAAGCCTTCTGGGGTTACGAAGGCAGAAGACGAACTAAGGTGGGGAGTTTGTTGGCTGTTTAAAAATAGCCATCACCTTTAAGCAAAGAGGAAAAAAAACCTGGGGACATGGACAAGAGTGTGGTGATTGCTGGGGGCGCAGGGTGTAAGGGGACTAAACGGTAACGGGAAAAAACACAATAAAGATTAAATAAAAATAACCATCGCCTTTAAATCAAGCCTGGGTAGGTATTCCTTTTTAGAAGCCACTTCTAAGTTTGTGTAACTATTGGACACTATTATACCTAATATTACAGTGGAGGGCTTTCAAAAATGAAATGTGTTTTTTACATAAAAGCGATAGATGCGTATCCTGTCCCCCCTTGTCTGTGGGAGATGCGTTCCGAGCCCCCCAGGGGCGCCTGGAGCCGCACAGCACCACACGCTATACACGCACGACGTTTCTTCCCGTGTGCACAGGCCTATGATGCAGTTTGCTGCGTCAGTTAGACACAGTGAGAGACTGACAACAAGCACAGCGAAGCAGCACAGCTGTAACAGCGCACTGTAACAGAAGTCATGTGAAGGTGGTTTGCTGCACCCAACACACCTTCCTGCACCGCCAGCACCTGTCCACAGGAGGGCGCACTTCCAGCCTCGCTGTGGCCTCTGCAGTGTCAGCGCCACGGGCCTCGCGCTCTGCGACCACAAGTAAGTCAAGCAAGGGCCGCCTGGATGCCAGCGCCGTGACGCCGGGACGGCTACCAACCTAACGGGCGAGGGGTGTGGGCAGCACAGAGACGCTGGACAAAGGGACGGCCCAGGACCGGGCAGGACGGCGCGAGAAAGGGGGGGAATGTGGGTGGGAGGGGGTGCGCAGAGTGGAGGGGAGTGAAGGGGGAAAATGGGACAGCTGTAATAGCATAATCAATAAAATATAGTTGAATAAAAATAATAATACAAAAAAAATTATCACTGGTGTAAATCTCTAGTTTTTCAGGGGAAAAAAAAATAAAGAAATGTCTACCCGACCAGACCTGAGACCTGAGAATGATTAACAGGTCAGGAGCGCTGACCCCGCCCCCGCGGCTGACTGACAGTTGGGAAGCCCACGCGGTGGGGAAAGAGCTGGTCCTGCCTCTGTCCCCGGCTGCCCCGCCCAGCCTCCTCTCAGACGGAAAGGGGCCACCAGGCCCTTTGTTTCTTGGGCTTTCCACTCAGAGCCTCTTCGCTCGCTCGCTGATTGTCCCTGGGCTTGTGCACTGACCTCCCTGGGGAGCGGTTTCCCAGCCTGTGAAGAGGATTCAGGTGTGGCTTCCACCAGGTAACAGGACCCAGGTGTGGCTCTCCTGCACCGGAGCCCAGCTGGCTGTCCCGTATCTACAGTGTTTATGTCCACACGCACACATACAGATACTCGTAGGTGCAGATATAATGTGATTAGAGACAAGAGCAACAACAATAACCACGTGCTTCTCCCCGGGGGCCCGGGGCACCAAGGTCTGCCTCGCCTGGAGGCCGCCGCCATGCGACCCCACAGGGAGGTGAGCGGGAGGGAAATAGAGGTCATGGGCAGAAGGCGGCCCCAGCAGCGACACGGCGACACTTCCACCTTGCGTGTTCTTGGTTTTCCTGGGAGATGGGAAGCCAAGCAGCTCCTCCCGTTCAGGAGGGCGATCTCGGTGCGGGCAATGATGCACCTCGGTCAGGACGTCTCGCTGGCTGGTGGCCTCAGCCGGCCGGGCACTGCCCTTCTCTCAGCCCCAGCCCTTCCCTGTGGGCACCCAGGGGGAGGTACGGTGCGAGGCCAGAGTCATTGTGTGGCCTCAGGTCTCTTTTGGAAGTAGATGATGTGTAAATGATTAATAAAGGAAGTGTGAAGTATTGTATCAGACTTTTTATGCCCAGAATCAGCTGGGGTAGCACAGCGAGCTCCTCTCCTCCTCAGCCTCCCCTTCAGCTCCCTGCTTCACAAGAATGGCCAGACCATTTCCTTTCCCCGGGCAGATCCTGTCTTTGGACCCCCGGTCTGGGTGGAGACCTTGCGACGCCATGGGAATGGAGAGGCTGTCCTTCCACAGACTTGTAAACTCACAAGATGGACATTTCCAGCTCCCTTTATGAGGGGGAGTCCCGCCAGTGATAAGGCCAAAATGGAGTGATGAAGACCAAAACCCTGGATCGAACCTTACCTGAAGCTGCACTTGGGCATCTCATTACATGAATCTGTAAGCTAAGGTCCTTCCTCACCCCACCCGCCTTCTTCTTACAGAGGGCAGTTCTCAGCTACGAGAGTCTGGGCCACTACAAGTGCCATCGTGGAGGAAGGCACGTGGACCTGCTCGTTCCTCCCCCCTCAGGCCCCAGCCTGTTGAGGCCCTGGCCTGTTGAGGCCCTAGCACGGGTTCTAGGGGCACAATGATGTGCTAAGTCCTCAGTCGAGTCTCAGTCGACTGAGGGGGCAGACATAAGATAAAGTCACGATGCCCTGGGCTGAGTGTTGGGTGCATGCGGGGGACAAACTGAATCAGGGAGGGCTTCCCAGGGGTGGTGATGCCTGCCTTGAGAGAGAAAAGGGCGCGGGCACAGGCCACGCAGCTGACAGGACATGGAGTTGTGAAGAAACCACAAGCGAGGGAGGAGCTGGCAGCCGGGCACTCCCTGTGTGGTGGGCAGGTAGGAGCGGGGCCACAGCTGCAGCCCCCGCCCAGCTCCTGCACGGGCCCCAGGCCGGCCCTCGTGACTCTGTCCCTGCCTGGAGTGGTGGCAGGAAGAGGCTTGGAAAGACGTATGTGGTAGGAACAGCAGGGGAAGGAGAGGATCTCGCCCCTTCTTCCCAGCACAGGCTGTGCTTCCTGCAGCTGGAAGAGAAAATACACCAACACCGTGCTTTTCGGTGCCTCGTCTGGGCTGAGCAGGGCCGGAGCAGCCCGGGGTGCTCCCCGATGGCCCGGCTGCCCTTGAGAGCACAGTGACGTCCCCCTGGCCCGGCCCCGGGCCCCTGGCCTCCCCGTCCAGCCCAGAGCAACTCGGCTCCACGGCAAGCTTTCAAAATAAAGTGGTTTTTATTCCATGTTCACCAGACAAATTACAAAAGACAAAACTGCGGCTGCAGCTTCTCGTATTATTCAGGCAATTCTCCCCCATCTCCTTCCCCAAAGCAGTTCACAAAGGGTCTTCGTTCTCCGCAAGTTCAGTCCGAGTCAGCGCCTCCCGCGGAGACGGACGGGCCGCGAGGCGGAGGAGGCCGAGTCTCCCCGGCTGTGGGACCGGGAACAGCGGGCGCATCAGGGCTCGGGCCGGAGCGGCCGTGGGCGGTTTGCAGGCCGCGGAGGAGGGGGAGGCCGGTGGGAAAGGCTCTCCCGGGCGAGACCAGGCTGCGCGGGGCCTGCAGTGCCGTCGCCTCTCCGCTGGGTGGCGTCGGAGAGCAGGCCGTCCGCACGCGGCACCGAGCCAGAGGGCTCCGCTCGGCTCCGCGGACCCGGGGGCTGCACTGGGGGTCTCGGAGCGGGGCGCGCAGGCCCTGGGGCACCCCCGCCCACTCTTGCTTGCCCTTCTCGAGGTCCCGCTGATCGAACGCGGGCCCGGGTCTGATGCGGTTTGAGGGAAAAGGGTTTTCAGTGGAAGTCTGCGAAGGGCTGACCCGGACGCCCTGGAGGGTCCGGGAGACTCGGGAGGCGGGACGGCTGGCCTTGCTGGGCCTCGTCCGTCCCTCGGGAACCCGGAGCCGCCGCCCCGTGGGGGCTGGGCGCCGGGCGGGGGGACACCCGCTGCTCGGAGAAGCCAGCCCCGCACAGGTGGGGCGCCGGCCCGCGGTGCCTGGGACCCGTGGCCGAGCACAGGCCCATCCCCAAGGTGGCCCCGTCACGAAGAGCAGGAGCGGCTGGGCCCCGGCGCCCTGAGCTTCAGGCTCTGACTCCGGCTCCAACCACGGGGGACGCCCCAGCTCGGAGCCCCCTACAGTGGGGGGGGCGGGGCGCGCTGCCAGCACCCTGCAGGACACACGGAGCAGTCAGCACCCCGGAAACCCAGCGAAGCGGGGTGGCCCTCACCGTGGTGGCCCCATAGTGGGGGAACCCATGGGGACCTTGGTGGCCAGCCTCATCGAAGGCCGGGTCACAACAGCGTCCCCCCTCCCCACGAGGGCCCTCGGGGAGGGTGGCTGGCTTCCTCAGCTGCCCCCGGACCCTGAGGCAGTGGCCTTGGCCTAGGCAGCTCCCCGGCGCCTGCCTGGCCTCTCCTCCCTCCCCCACGGAGCCCCTGCCGGCCTCAGCACGGGACCCCAGGGCCCCCCAGCCGCCCACCTCCCGTCTGGCCTAGGAATTGGGGGTGGGGCAGGGGCTCATCTCAATCCACGCGGGAAAGGGGGCTGTTGGAGTGAGAGGGGGCACCCACCCTCCCCCTTGCAGGAGCCGGAGCCTCCTGGGGAGGCCGGAGATGCCTTTGCACCCAGAGGGCATCGCTGGGGCCGAGCGGGAAACGGAGGGCCCAGTGGGAGGGGCTCGGAGGACAACGCCTACCCCCTCCCTCCGGCCCCCTAAGTAGGAGAGAGGTGGGGGGTGAGGGGGGGCGCGAAGAGTCCCTCAGGGCCCGGACCCACCCGGCTCCCGGATTCCAGATCCTTCCAGAGCGTCGCTGATCTCCGGGCACTGCGGGGCAGAGGCCAGGCCCGCGTGGGAGCCGCGCGGAAGCCCCAGCAGGGACTGGGGATTTTCAGAAGCGGTGCTTCCCGTGGAGTGCGGGTGAGCCCGGGGTCCGGGCGGGGGCGGGAGGGCCTCGAGCTGGCCGATAACCGCTGGCTCCTAGAGTCGAGTCAGCGGGCACTGGCGCCAGGCGAGGGGCACCCCGCTAACCCCGCAGCACGGGGGCGGCCTCCCCAAGTGACCCTCGTGGTACAGGAAAGCAGCTATTTTTGCAGTGACGCTCCCACAGCAACGGAAAAGTCGCCGCCGGGGTGGCGACTGTGGGTCCCTGCCACCGCAGACCCAACGCAGGGGGAGAGACGCGGGGCTCGCAGGCCCATCGTGGGAGGTGCTGCGATTGTCCCCATTTTACAGCCAGGGAAACTGAGGGTTGCAGAGCCGGGGTTGGGGGGGTCTCATCCACTCCACCCCTGCGGGAGTCTCTTCCTGTGTGGCCTCCCCCAAAGCCCTCAGCTGTGCGTAAGTGTCCCCCGAGGAGCCCACGTCTGGGTTCGGGCCCCAGGGACTCTGAGTACTGGTTGGGGTTTGGCCTGGATGTCGGGGGTTCTCCGAGCTGCCCAGGCCCCCCCGTCTCAGTGCCCAGCGCCGCGTCCCACCAGCTACCTCAGCCCCGGGCAGGCGCACCCAGCCTTGGTGGCCTTACGGGGAGCAGCTGTGTCCCTGGTGACTGAGATGCCGTCGGCACATTTTCATCCTGATCATTGTGGGCGTGATTCAGCGGGTGTCGCAAAGCTGTGCGATTTCTAGAACATTCTGATGACTCTTGGGGACAGCAGGATGCAGTTCGTGGAATCAACGTTGTTTCAGCAAAGTTAGGGTGTCTGGTGACCCCCTGACTAATGTAAATGTTGTGATGAGGAGGGAGGAGGGACCCCACAGGATGGGTGAGGTGGGCTTGGGCAGGTCCTGATGGGCGATGGGGATTGAGCTGGGCTGGAAGGTTCTGGAAGGGAGCCGGCTGCATCCTAGGTAGGCACGAAGGGACACTACTGAAAGTGCAGACGTCAGAGGCAGGACATGTCCAGGGAGAATCTCTGGGGGAGGCAGGACACCAGGGGAGCCTTGAACGCGGCACTAGGGAGCTGGAATTGTAGGCTCCAGATAAATAATTACAGGTGACACTATCCCCTGCAGTCAGGCCCCAGCAAGTGGCCAGGTGCAGCCCCAAGGTCAGAAACGGCCTCTGGCCACCAGGTTTTATAAACAGCTGTCGCCTTCAGCATCCGCCGGGCGAGCTGGGTCCGGGGCTCTACGCAGCAGCACCCAGGGGAGCACCGCGAGTCCGAGCAGCAGCTGCAGAGCCGGGAGTCCCCCCTCCCACCTCCGGATACTCCCAAGCTGTCCCTGCCGGCCCGGGCCATCGCTCAGAGATCTCAGACAGGACCAAAGACAGCCGGCCACAGAATACATGTACCTGGGGCCACAGCACCTGGCCAGCGTGGGCCACTCGGGCTGGCCAGGTCTCTGGCCTTTGTTCCCGGGCTGCACGTGGCCGAGAAGGAGCCGGCTCCCCGGGGCCCCCAGGCTGTGCTGAGAGGCTGCTTCATGAATTGTGCGCGGGGTGGTTCAGAGTGAAGAGCCCCTAGGTGCCAGTTGGCAGAGAGAAGGCCCTGGAATGCCAGGGCTCGGCTTTTCTGATGTTTACTGATGTGGATTTTTTTTTTCTGAGAGGGATTTTGAAAAGTTCTGGGTAGGAAGGAAGGAAAGAAGGAAAGGAAGAAAGAAAAATTAGTTGGAAATGCTCTCCGAGCCTCGGTGGTTGCCGAAGTCTGTGATTCACAACATGCTCCTCAGCTATTTTATGAAGCAGCCAGACCTCTACTTACCAGCCCCCCCATACTATTTTCTTGGACTCTGGCAACTAGTGCCTCGACTCCTGACTTGCCCTAAAAGCAACACAGCCATTTTTAAAAATTGCATAAACAGTGTCACAATGTCACCAAGACAAAAAGTGACTCAAACAAGTCTGTTGTGGTTGCTATACTGTTGTTTATGGGTGAACTTCACAAGAAGGAAAACAGGCAGCCGTAACACCAGCATCCCCTGCACCCCACCCCATGCTTCTGTTGCCATTTGCCACCCCCCTCAGCTGGCTGCAAAGTCCTGCAACCCACTTGAAAGGCAGCTTTGTCAAAATTGCAAATTGCGGGTGCATTTTACTTTGGATCCAGCAACCCTGCTTCTGAGAATTTCCCCTCCAGTTCAAAATGACACCTGGACAAGGTTATTCTTTGCCGCGTTGTTTGTGACAGTAACAGATTAGAGCCGAGTGTCGGTTTGTTGGGGAATAGAGACAAAAATGACCTGGCGTCCATCAAAGGAAGAAATACCCTGAGAGGTGAAATAGTGAGCAGGAAGCCCTCCCTCTACTGGATAGAAAGGGTACTGCAAGGTGCAGAACAGGAGCAGAGACAATAAGAATTTTCTTAGTGTTTATATAACAAAACTCTCCAAGGATGCACATGAAATAAAAGTGAGACCTTTGGGAGGTTGGTTGAAAGGAAAGATGTGAGCGAAATTTTCCAGTGAGTAATTTAAAATACCCACCTGATTTTTTATTATGTGACTGTGACTAACCCTCCAAAAAAAGTAGCAATTTCCCACAAGTTGAAGCCCTCAAGTGATGAGCAGAGTATTGGTAACTGAAAAATTGATTCTCAGTTTCTCCATTTGTTTTATACTTGCTCCTCCCTGCAGCTCATTCTTGGAGCTTCCATAATCTTAGGGCCTCGTGCAATTTTGTGAAACCCTTAAACATAGAAGCAAAAGATCTTTTTTTAAACATTTTCTTAGACTATTGTAGTATTAAATCCAACAGAGGGCTCAGTGCTAGAACTTTGTGACAATGGCGCCCTCTTGTGGTTCTTAGCTATTCCTGTTACATCGAGGTCTCTTCTTGGACCCAAGGAGAGTAATGATCAGACATTTTATTTTCTGGTTAATAATAACCTATTTCTAATAACCGCCTTTACCAGCATTTTCCAAGATGACATCATGGTCTGGGATTTTTGATTAACTATCTGGTGACACTCTTAGATGAGAGGACCTGAACTAAAAATGGTCTGCTAGCGTCTTGAAGCTGAACGAGAAACTGGGGGAGGTGGGGCTGGAGTTTGTAGGTTTAACAAGCACTCCAGGTGATTCTGACACCCAGGTAGGTCTTCCAGCTATGGATCCCTGCTCTCAGGTGGGAAATGGGTCCATTTTCCCAACAGATGAAAAATAGCAGCCGGTGTAAACTGATCATGTACCGTCATGGATGCTGGCCGAGAATGTTTTGTCTGCTTGCATCTGCCCAGGATCACAGCTGCAGAGTTCACACTGGGGAGGCTAAGGCCCTTGGGGGAGAATTTTGGGGTTCAAATGTTTTCTTTACAATTCTCTTCAAAACATTAACTTTAATCTGTTTGCACTCATGTGAAGTGTCGGTGGCAAGGCTGTGTACAGTGTTTGCCTTGCTTGTGCCCCACCCCCCCAAAAGGTCCCAGCCCTGCCCCGGATGGGTAGCTCAGTTGGTTGGAGCATCATCCTGATGTGCCAGGGTTGCGGGTTCGATTCCCTGGTCCGGGCACATGCAGGAAGCCACCAATGAATGCATGGATGGGCGGAACAACAAGCCGATGTTTCTTTCTCTTTCTCATCCTCTCTCGTTCTAAAAATCAATAAATAAGAAAATTTTTAAGTTGTTTAAAAACAGAAAAAGCCCAGTCCCCACCCACACCTGAACTCAGAGGTCATTCTGAAAGTGTGCCCTCCCACCTGGCACATGGAATGGAAGTCTCAACCATAAAACGCTTTCACTAATGTGAAGTGGCCTTAAGATCCAGCCGGCCCTGGTACTCAGCTGCTGCCGGACGCAGCGGGTCAGCGGGAGGAAACAATGCCGAACTAGTATAATGTGCTTTCTTCTCTACGTTTCCTGGGGTTCGGCACATTTTTCAGTAAGTGTTCCACTTGGTTAAATGAGAAAGGAACATGTATGCCATTGTGAAATACATTTCATTTCTAAATATTTAGTGACATGAAAGCCGACTGCTTCTGTTCCGACAGGTTGAGCCTCAGAAGCAGGGGCGAGAAGCCGTGTGACTTCGGCTCAGACAAGGGAGCTGCACGGCACTGGCCCGGAGACTGTTTCGGGCCCAAACCACCTCTGCGTGGTTCCCGTGTCCGATGCCGTGATGTCCAGAGAGCAGAACCCGCAGGACCGACGGAGAGCACGGATCCTGCACCAGACCCACCTGTGCCACAGGGGTCCCGGCCAGGGGACAGAAACCTCGCCAGATATACTGAGAGAAAGAATTTTTGTCTTGATTTGTTGATTTTAGAGAAAGAAGAAGGGAGAGGGAGAGAGTGATTTGTTATTCCACTTATTGATGCATTCGTTGGTTGATTCTTGTCTGTGCCCTGAGTGGGGATCAAACCCGCAACCTTGGTGTATAGAGACGATGCTGTAACCAACTGAGCTATCCAGCGAGGGCTGAACAGAGAGCATTTTTAAGAACAGTTTTACTGAGGGCGAATGTGTATGCCCTGACTGCACATCTCAAATGTATAATTTGATAGGCTAACATATTTATATGCCACCACCTCTGCTGTGCTCAGAATGTTTGTGCGCCAAGCACAAAATCCTAGCCCACAAAGGGGATGGGATCAGGAGGCAGGGCTTTTGCGGGGTGGGGGATGATTAGGTCATAAGGGTAGAGCCCTAATGAATGGGATTAATGCTGTCTTAAAGGAGACCCCAGAAAGCAGGCTTGCTCTCTCCCTGCCACGGGAGGGTGGGCACAGGCAGAAGGTGGCCCTCTGCAACCAGAAAGGGCTTCTTCCCCAGGACCGCACCGCACCAGCCACCTGCCTCGGACTTCCAGCCTCCAGAGCCGTGGGGTCTCACTCCCTGTTGCTTAGCAGCGGCACAGCTGGTGGCACTTCGGGACACAAACTGAACCAGCTCAGACACCACAGACTCGGGGAGAGTGGATTCAGGATGACCTGTCCCCGGGATGTCCTGTGCCGGATGCAGGAGAAAGAAACATACGTTTTCCCTTCACGGTGTGTATCTCTCAACGAGCAGAGGTTTGGAGACTGTGTTCTTCCCATTTTGGTTGAGAAATCTCTGCCTAAATCAAGATTTACAAAGATTGTTGTTTTATGTTTTCTTTTGGAAGTTTTACAGTTTTAGGTTTCATAACTAAGGTCCATGAACTATGTTGAGTTAATTTTTCTGAGACTTGGAGTGAAGTTTATGTTTTATCATATGGACGTCACATTTTTTCCAGCACCATTTATGGACAAAGGCTCTCCACGGAATTCATTTGCAACTTTATCAAAATCAGTTTTCCACATTTGTGTGGGTCTATTTCTAGTATTCTGTTGCAGAAATAGTCCATAATGTGTGTGATAGTACAAGATCTAGCAACCTTTTGTGTTATGCATCCACAAATATCCTTTTACACACCTTTTGTGTTTCTGGAAGGGCAGCTGGTGAGGTACAGAGAGTGTGCCTTTAAAACTCTGCTGGGTCCAGATTGCTCTCTGTAGTGGCTGTACTTACACTCCCATCAGCAATGTGTGAGATTTGAGAGTGCATGGTTCCCTGTGTTCTTGTCCATGTTATTAAGCGGTTTTTTTTTTTTAACATTTGCCACCTTTATAGGCCAAAGCAGGGGGTGGGGGAAGGATGATATGGCATGGCACCCCTTTTATATAGGTGAGGTTGAACATATTGTCATAGGTTTAGAAGCCACTTAAACTTTCTTTTGTGTAACATTTACTATTTGCGTTCTTAGTACATTTTTCTATTGACTGGTAAGTCTTCTTTGTATTGGTTTGCAAATATCCTTCGCCAGTTTTCTGTTTACCTGGTGGTTGGTTTTTGGCCCAGGAGAAATGTTTCATTCTTACGTGGTTCCGTTGATCAGTTTTCGCCCCTACACATAAACATTCCCAGTATAAAAGTGCTGATACAAAATTACTTTTGAGAGGTAAGTGTGAACCCAGTAAAAATACCAATGCTACTTTGAAAAGGAGAAACTAGGTACATTCATTACTTTCAATTTGGGGGTCATAATCGGACGACCTTGGAACTGAGCTGGCTAAGGTGGAGCGAGGAAAGGTGAAGGAAAGCATACGGGAATTCCAGGTTGCCAAGGTCGGATGGGGTGACATCTAGGTGCCCCACCAAGTGCAACTCACCGGGCACCCCTGGCTTCTGAAAACTGCCCACAAGGACATGGTCTGCACACGTCTGGCCGCCTGTCCAGGCTGGTGGTTCATTGGCTGGTTTTCTGCGCCTGCATAAGTCTTTGGGGGCACATCTGACTCGGCTGGTCCGGTGAGCTCAGAGGTGTGGAGAGAAGGCCTGCTCTTATCTCCTGACAGGCAGAAACCGAAAACCCGGGGAGAAAAAACAAAACAAAACAAAAAACACGATCAGGGTATCAATTATGGAATAAGAACGACTCCTCGGTCCGTTGCTGTCCTTCGGGGAATTGCATGGTTTCCGTTTGACAGTCCACACCTGGCTGCAGGTTAGTCCTCCCGGGAGCCGGGGAACCGTTCGTGTGCCCCTGGGAAGCCGGTGCCCGTGTCCCGGGGGGTTTACTCGACCATGTCGGCCGCCGGGAAATTGCGTGGGGAGTCGGCCCCCATCCCTGAAGCCTCCTGAAAATAAAAACATTTACAAATTCCCCTTTCTGCGGCCAGGGTCGCTCCATGCCGGTGGTGAACTCTGAGGTGGACGCCCGGGTCCAGGCTGCACGCCCTCCGCGGGCTCGGAACCTCGCAAGAGACGAGCTCCGGGGCGAGCGAGATGAGGCAGGGCAGGAGTGGAGCGGGAAGGCCGGCGGTGCGCCCCAGCCAGCCCCCATCGGTCCCTTTGACCTCTGCGCCGGTTTTCGGGCGCCACCTGGTGGCCGCTTTTAGATTGTTTCCTTCCTCTGGAGCTCCGGGGCAATCGGTGAGGGAAGAGAATTGACCACAGTGCCCCAGGCAGAGTTCCAGGAGGTCGGCAGCGCTTTCAGGCTCACCCCGGTAGAGCCCAGGGAACCGCGCTTCATCTGTACTCCGGAGATCGTAGC
This sequence comes from Phyllostomus discolor, assembly GCF_004126475.2. NCBI lineage: Eukaryota > Metazoa > Chordata > Mammalia > Chiroptera > Phyllostomidae > Phyllostomus > Phyllostomus discolor. Next base: position 42,521,745 of record NC_040914.2, read on the forward strand.
TGCAGGTTTGTAGGGACGGAGACAGCGGAGGTGGTGAGGCCATTGCTAGCACTTCTGGCTGGGGTGTGGGGGTGCGCCAGGGCCAGTTGACCAGCAAACGGATGGTGCCTCTCTGCTCGCGGGACCCCACTGAGGCCCCACGGGAAACGGGAGAAGGCAGTGCTTCCCAACCAGAAGCCCGAGGTGCCTGGATCTGGATCCGGAGGTGGGAGACCGCCCTGGGCTGGTGAGACGGACTGGGCCTGGGAAAGGTGCGGACCCGTTCCTTAGATTTCTCTCAAAATTCTCGGGGCTCTCCGTGGACGGCCCGGCTTGTGAGTGGGAGCAACGGGTGATAGAGAGGTCTAGGTCCCTGCTAAGGTGCCTCCTTCGGATTTCACTTCCTCGGCCTGTGGAACCACGGTAGTAGGTAAGGGATGGAACTTGGCCGCAGTGCACAGGGGAGAGTTCCAGGAGGCCGGCAGCATTTTCAGGCTCACCCCGGTAGAGCCCAGGGAACCGAGCTTCATCTGTTCTCTGGGGATTGTAGCTGCAGGCTTGTTAGGGACCAGGGTGGTGGAAATGGTGAGGCCATTGCTAGCACTTCTGGCTGGGGTGTGGGGGTGCGCCAGGACTGGTTGACCAGCAAACGGATGGTGCCTCTCTGCTTGCAAGACCCCACTGAGGGTCCCTGGGAAACGGGAGAAGACAGTGCTTCCCACCCAGATGCCGGAGGTGCCCGGATCTGGATCCAGAGGGTGGGAGACGGCCCTGGGTGGGTGAGACGGGCCGGGCCCCACTCCCTAGATTTTTCTCAGAATTTTCGGGGCTCTTCCCCGGATGGCCTGGTTTGTGAGTGGGAGCAATGGGTGGTAGAGAGGTCTAGGTCCCTACTAAGGTTGGGTTCTTTGGATTTCACTTCTTTGGCCTGTGGAAACATGGTAGTAGGTAAGGGATGGAATTTGGCCACAGTGCCCCAGGCAGAGTTCCAGGAGGCCGCAGAACTTTCAGGCTCACCCCGGTAGAGCCCAGGGAACCGTGCTTTATCTGCCCTGCGGAGATCGTAGCTGCAGGTTTGTAGGGACGGAGACAGTGGAGGTGGTGAGGCCATAGCTAGCACTTCTGGCTGGTGTGTGGGGGTGCTCCAGGACCGGTTGACCAGCAAACGGATGGTGCTTCTCTGCTCGTGGGACCCCACTGAGGCCCCACGGGAAACGGGAGAAGACAGTGCTTCCCACCCAGATGCCCGAGGTGCCTGGATCTGGATCCGGAGGTGGGAGACCGCCCTGGGCTGGTGAGACGGGCTGGGCCCCATAAAGGTGCGGACCCGCTCCTTGGATTTCTCTCAAAATTCTCGGGGCTCTCCCTGGACTGTCCAGTTTGTGAGTGGGAGCAACGGGTGGTAGAAAGGTCTAGGTCCCTGCTAAGGTGCTGCCTTTGGATTTCAGTACCTCGGCCTGTGGAACACGGTAGTAGGTAAGGGGTGGAATTTGGCTGCAGTGCCCAGGGGAGAGTTCCAGGAGGCCAACAGCGTGCTTAGGCTCACCCTGGTAGCACCCAGGGGTCTGAGCTTCATCTGTTTTTCAGAGGAATCGTAGCTGCAGGTTTGTAGGGATGGGGTGTGGTGTGGAGGTAGTGGGGCCACTGCTAGCACTTCTGGCTGAGGTGTGGGGGTGCATCAGGACCGGTTGACCAGCAAACGGATGGTGCTTCTCTGCTCGCGGGACCCCACTGAGGCCCCACGGGAAACGGGAGAAGACAGTGCTTCCCACCGAGACGCCCGAGGTGCCTGGATCTGGATCCGGAGGTGGGAGACGGTTCTGGGCTGGTGAGACGGGCTGGGCCTGGGAAAGGTGCGGACCTGCTCCTTAGATTTCTCTCAAAATTCTCGGGGATCTCCGCGGACGGTCCGGTTTGTGAGTGGGAGCAACGGGTGGTAGAGAGGTCTAGGTCCCTGCTAAGGTGCGTTCTTTGGATTTCACTTCCTCAGCCCATGGAACACAGTAGTGGGTAAGGGATGGAATTTGACCACAGTGCCCAGGGGAGAGTTCCAGGAGGTGGGCAGCACTTTCAGGCTCACCGCGGTAGAGCCCAGGGAACCGTGCCTCATCTGTACTCCGGAGATCGTAGCTGCAGGTTTGTAGGGACAGAGACAATGGAGGTGGTGAGACCATTGCTAGCCCTTCTGGCTGAGGTGTGGGGTGCACCAGGACCAGTTGACCAGCAAACAGATGGTGCCTCTCTGCTCGCAGGACCCCACTGGGGGTCCCCGGGAAACGGGAGAAGACAGTGCTTCCCACCAAGATGCCTTGAGGTACCTGGATCTGGATCCGAAGGTGGGAGACGGTTCTGGGCTGGTGAGATTGGGCTAGGCCCCAGGAAGTTGGGAACTGCTCCTTAGATTTTTCTCAGAATTTTCAGGACTCTCCCCGGACTGCTCCAGTTTGTAAGTGGGAGCAACGGGTGGTAGAAAGGTCTAGGTCCCTACTAAGGTGTGCTGCCTTTGGATTTCACTACCTCGGCCTATGGAACACAGTAGTAGGTAAAGGGTGGAATTTGGCCACAGTGCCCAGGGGAGAGTTCCAGGAGGCGGGCAGCACACTCAGGCTCACCCTGGTAGTGCCCAGGGGTCTGAGCTTCATCTGTTTTTTGGAGGAAACGTAGCTGCAGGTTTGTAGGGATGGGGCGGTGGAGGTAGTGGGGCCATTGCTAACACCTCTGGCTGAGGTGTGGGGTGCACCAGGGCTGGTTGACCAGCGAACAGATGGTGCTTCTCGGTTCATGGGACCCCACTGAGGGTCCCCAGGAAACAGGAGAGAGAAGACAGTGCTTCCCACCGAGACGCCCGAGGTGCCTGGATGTGGATCCGAAGGTGGGAGACCGCCCTGGGCGGGCGAGGTGGGCTGGGCCCCACTCGCTCGATTTTTCTCAGAATTTTCGGGGCTCTCCCCGGACCACCTGGTTTGTGAGTGGGAGCAACGGGTGGTAGAGAGGTCTAGCTCCCTGCTAAGGTGCCTTCTTTGGACTTCACTTCCTCGGTCCAATGAAACACAGTAGTAGGTAAGGGATGGAATTTGGCCGCAGTGCCCAGGGGAGAGTTCCAGGAGGCTGAGGAACTTTCAGGCTCACCCCGGTAGAGCCCAGGGGTCCAAGCTTTATCTGCACTGCGGATATCGTAGCTGCAAGTTTGTAGGGACGGAGACAGTGGAGGTGGTGAGGCCATAGCTAGCACTTCTGGCTGAGGTGTGGGGGTGCTCCAGGGCCAGTTGACCAGCAAACAAATGGTGCCTCTCTGCTCGCAGGACCCCACTGGGGGTCCCCAGGAAATGTGAGAAGACAGTGCTTCCCACCAAGACGCCTGAGGGATCTGGATCTGGAGGTGGGAGATGGTTCCAGGCTGGTGAGATGGGCTGGGCCTGGGAAAGGTGGGAGATCCACTCCTTAAATTTTTCTCAGAATTTTCAGGGCTCTCCCCAGACTGTCCAGTTTGTGAGTGGGAGCAACGGGTGGTAGAGAGGTCTAGGTCCCTGCTAAGGTGCTGCCTTTGGATTTCACTACCTTGGCCTGTGGAACACAGTAGTAGGTGTAAGGGGTGGAATTTGGCTGCAGTGCCCAGGGGAGAGTTCCAGGAGGCCGGCAGTGCTCTCAGGCTCACCCCGGTAGTACCCAGGGGTCCGAGCTTCACCTGTTCTCTGGAGATCGTTGCTGCAGGCTTGTAGGGACGGGGGTGCTGGAGGCAGTGGGGCCATTGCTAGCACTTCTGGCTGAGGTGTGGGGTGCACCAGGACTGGTTGACCAGCAAATGGTGCCTCTCTGCTTGCCGGGACCCCACTGAGGGTCCCCGGGAAACGGAAGAAGACAGTGCTTCCCACCGAGACGCCCGAGGTGCCTGGATCGGGATACGGAGGTGCGAGACCACCCTGGGCTGGTGAGATGGGCTGGGCCCCACTCCCTAGATTTTTCTCAGAATTTTCGGGGCTCTCCCAGATGGTCTCGTTTGTGGGTGGGAGCAACGGGTGGTAGAGAGATCTAGGTCCCTGCTAAGGTGCCTTCTTGGGATTTCACTTCCTTGGCCTGTGGAAACATGGTAGTAGGTAAGGGGTGGAATTTGGCCACAGTGCCCAGGGGAGAGTTCCAGGAGGCCGTGGAACTTTCAGGCTCACCCCGGTAGAGCCCAGGGGTCTGAGCTTCATCTGTTCTCTGGGGATTATAGCTGCAGGCTTGTAGTAGGGACTGGGGTGGTGGAGGTGATGAGGCCATTGCTAGCACTTCTGGCTGGGGTGTGGGGGGTGCACCAGGGCCGGTTGACCAGCGAACAGATGGTGCTTCTCTGCTCACAGGGACCCCACTGAGGGTCCTCGGGAAACGGGAGAAGACAGTGCTTCCCACCCAGATAGATGCCGGAGGTGCCTGGATCTGGATATGGAGGTGGGAGACTGCCCTGGGCTGGTGAGACGGGCTGGGCCTGGGAAAGGTGTGGACCCGCTCCTTGGATTTCTCTCAAAATTCTCGGGGCTCTCCCTGGACTGTCCAGTTTGTGAGTGGGAGCAACGGGTGGTAGAGAGGTCTAGGTCCCTGCTATAAGGTGCTGCCTTTGGATTTCAGTACCTCGGCCTGTGGAACACGGTAGTAGGTAAGGGGTGGAATCTGGCCACAGTGCCCAGGGGAGAGTTCCAGGAGGCTGGCAGCACTTTCAGGCTCATCCCGGTAGAGCCCAGGGGGGTCCAAGCTTCACCTGTTCTCTGGAGATCGTTGCTGCAGGCTTGTAGGGACGGGGGTGCTGGAGGCAGTGGGGCCATTGCTAGCCCTTCTGGCTGAGGTGTGGGGTGCGCCAGGACCGGTTGACCAGCAAACAAATGGTGCCTCTCTGCTCGAGGGGCCCCACTGAGGGTCCCTGGGAAACGGGAGAAGACAGTGCTTCCCACCCAGACGCCCGAGGTGCCTGGATCTGGATCTGGAGGTGGGAGACCGCCCTGGGTGGGTGAGATGGGCCGGGCCCCACTCCCTAGATTTTTCTCAGAATTTTCAGGGCTCTCCCAGATGGGTCTCGTTTGTGAGTGGGAGCAACGGGTGGTAGAGAGGTCTAGGTCCCTGCTAAGGTGCGTTCTTTGGATTTCACTTCCTCAGCCCATGGAACCACAGTAGCAGGTAAGGGATGGGATTTGGCTGCAGTGCCCAGGGGGAGAGTTCCAGGAGGCCGGCAGTGCTCTTAGGCTCACCCCGGTAGAGCCCAGGGTTCTGAGCTTCATCTGTTTTTCAGAGGAATCGTAGCTGCAAGTTTGTAGGGATGGGGGCGGTGGAGGCAGTGGGGCCACTGGTAGCACCTTCTGGCAGAGGTGGGGGGGCTGAGGTGTGGGGTGCATCAGGACCAGTTGACCAGGGAACCGATGGTGCTTCTCTGCTTGCGGGACCCCACTGAGGGTCCCCGGGAAAAGGGAGAAGGCAGTGCTTCCCACCAAGACGCCCGAGGTGCCTGGATCTGGATCTGGAGGTGGGAGACCGCCCTGGGTGGGTGAGATGGGCTGGGCCCCACTCCCTAAATTTTTCTCAGAATTTTCGGGGCTCTCCCCGGACCAGTCCATTTTGTGCGTGGGAGCAATGGGTGGTAGAGGTCTAGGTGTCTGCTAAGGTGCCTCCTTCGGATTTCACTTCCTTGGCCTGTGGAAACATGGTAGTAGGTAAGGGGTGGAATTTGGCTGCAGTGCCCAGGGGAGAGTTCCAGGAGGCCGGCAGCACTCTCAGGCTCGCCCCGGTAGTGCCCAGGGGCCTGCACTTCATTTGTTCTCGGGGGGAATTGTAGGTTCAGGGGGTGCCGTGTGCTATAACTTCCGGCTAACGTGTTGGGGCCGGTCGACTAGCAAGCAGCGTGTGCCCTTCCACCACGGGGGCCCACCGGGGCTCTGTGGAAACGGGGAGAGAGCGTGCTTCCCACCCAGATACTGGAGGCGTCGGCTCCGGAGGTGAGAACCGGCCCAGGGCAGGCGAGAGGGGCTTGGCTGCAGACACACAGCGGGAGCCACTCACCAGCTTGAGCTTTGGGCTGTGGTGACCCCACCTCGCAGGTCTTCCTGTTTTGTGTCGGGGGTCCTCCTCCGAGGTTAAGCTATACTTCACCTAAAAAAGGCTGTGAGACAGATGCAGCCCTTCCCGGCTGCTCATCACACGTGGCCCTCACGCACTCCTCGGATGCACCCTAACCACGGAGAGGAGGACCAGACACTGCGCCCGCTCTGCCCCTGGCTGGGCCTGTGTTCCTGCCCAAAGTGGTGCTCTGCTTGCGGGGCCTGTGCTCCCCATCGGTCAGGTCAGAGACGTGCTCCGAGGTTGAGTGCATCGATTCAGCGGCCGTGGGTGCGCCCTTGCCATCCCGAGAGGCGGACCCATCCACAGGACATTTGCGTTGGTTGTCTCAGGCGCCATGTGGTGGATGCTTTTCCATGGTTCCCTCCTTTGAGAGCACAGGATGTGGTGGCTTTGGTGAGCCAGGCAGAGCTCCTGGAGGCCCTTGGCACTTGCAGGATCGTCCGGTTCATGTGGCTTCGGGACGTCAGAAGGTGGCCCCCACCAGAAGTGCCCCTTGTTGGGCCCCAGCTCACTGCAGAGGTGGGGGGGCTCTGAGGTGGGTCGGAAGCTCATGAGTGTTCCTTCACCGGGGGCACCTCCGTGGGAATTTGTTTCCATCTGGAGGCTTGAAGGGACCGTTCCTCCCTACTGTGACTACATCCATTGGGTCGACCAGATGGCCCTGAGGGCTCTGAGGCTAAGGGAAGGGGATGGTAGAGAGGATCAGTGACCAGGCCCTGGTTCCAGGATGGCCGCATGAACTGTGATTCGGCCCTGCCAACAGGCAAGGTATTTTTTCCCGTCAGAAGCCAGTGGTTTGTATCACCAGATTAGTGGTCATCCCATGGTGGGTGGCTGAGGAAGTCTGCTCTGTGAACAGGCCTCTGGGTTTGACCATAACCGGATGCATGGCTCTGCCCCGGCTACAGACATGCCAGAGTGGCTCTGCTGGAGACCAGTTCTGTGTCTTTGCTTTGGTGCTGCTTTTTTCAGGCTCCTGTGCCTGAAGTGGGGTGAATGCAGCTCTGCCCAGGGCTGCTGTGTGGGAAGCAGTGGGACTCTGACCCCACTGACTGGGCCCTCCTGTGCTAGAGTCTGCCCTTGGCACCTCCTTGCTGTCCCCTGCCTGGGGCCACTGTGTGGGAAGCAGGAGGAAGGCACCCTATTGGCCTAGCTTCTTTGGTGCTATAGAGGCTGCCCTTGGCAGCTCTATGCTGTGCCCTGCCCAGGGCTGCTGTGTGGGAAGCAGTAGGACTCTGGCCCCTGCTGACCGGGCCCTCCTGTGCTGTTGAGTCTGCCCTGGGTACCTCCTTGCTATGCCCTTCCCAGGGCTGCTGTGTGGGAAAGCAGTAGGATGCTGACCCCTGCTGACTGGGCCCTCCTGTGCTGTAGACTCTGCCCTCAATACCTCTTCACTGTGCTGTGCCCTGCCCAGGGCTGCTGCATGGGAAGCAGCAGTGTGGACGCCGCTGACTGGGCCCTCCTGTGCTGTAGATGCTGCCCTTGATGCCTCCTTGCTGTGCCCTGTGCAGGGCTGCTGTGTGGAAAGCAGTGGGAGGCACCTACTGACCTAGTTCTTCTGTGACAATGATGGGTGTCACAGTGTAAGAGCAGAGTGCTTCAGACTAAGGATGGGGAACCTGGAGAGTGTCAGCTAGAGAGATGGTCCGATGGTGTTCCACCTTGGGGAAGAAAGGTGCACTTGGCATCCTATTCCTCTCTTCCTTGTAAGAGGTTGACTGCCTGGCTCTGCCTCCCTGGTCTGTTTGGGACTGGGGTGTGTGGCCTCCTTTGGTGGTGTGTGAAGAGCAGTGTCCTGTGTCCCAGTTGTGTGCTCAGGGGGGAGTGTGCTGGTCCTCTGAGTCACAACTGCCTGCTGCCACCTCTGCCCAGTGCTGCTCTTCCTGACCAGGGTGGTGGAGCTGGGTGTCAAGCCTGTGATGCTTGCTCTTCCACTGCCTGTCTGGTGGGAGCCTGTTTGGAAAGAGCTTCCACTGCCAGGCCCTCTGGGATGCTAGTGGACATGGGGTTGTCACCCAGGTCCCTAAGGCTGAATGTGTAAGAGGGGGGTGTCCTTCCCGTTCTGCTTTGACTGCCTCAGGCCACTGCTGCAGTTTCGGGGGGGGGGGGGCTGTGTGTTGTACCAACTGTGCCCTGTTGCCAGGGATTGGCTAAGCCAGCCCCAGGGGGTCCACCAGGTCCTGGCCCACAAGTGTTTTGCATGTTACATGCAACTCAAATCCCCCTTGGGCTTTCCTAGTGAGAACACAAGTTTAGGAAAAAGGAGTGCTGGGGGGGTGGGGGATGTGTATGCAGGTCAGGTTAGGTTCCTGATGCTCCCACAGATGCTGTGAAAGTTGCCTCTGATCCCTGCATCTGAAGCTCTGGCTTCCGTGTGGGGCCAGCCTGGGAAGTGATGCCCCTGGTTGACAGGACATCAAACACATCCAGTGGCTTCCAGGCACTGGTGTGGAAATGTGAGTGGGGTCTATGATGGTTTTTTGTGCTTAGCTGGGTTTCGGTCATGCATGGGGCCAGGCAAAGCCTGTGCTTTTTGCCTCAGGCCACTTGGTTGCTCTTCATTGTGTCCAGGGGCTCAACCTCCAAAGCCCTGCTGTGCAGGCAGCTCCCTTTCCTGCACCATCCTCAGTGCACAGGTCGGTATGTGGGAGCATTTGAGACTGATGGGGGGGTGGAGTTAAGGCCTGTGGCTTGTGTGGGAGGTGCTTTTAGGCCCTTGTGTTCCAGACAGGTGTCATGATGGAGTGGCCTGCACGCTGGTGAGAGTGGATCCCATCCTGTCTTCTGGAGCTGCTGTAGACCCTTCCTGGAGCCTTCCTGACAGTCTCACCTTTGTGATGCCTTGCCTTCATCCCTACAACCCTCATGGATTGACATTGGCCTCAGTGTGTGGTGGGTCCTGGGGTGAAGTGCCCCAGACCCAACAGGGTGGCGTAGGAGACAAGCCAGTGGCTGATCAGCACAGGATGCTGGTGTGTATGTGGTGATCTGGGCTGGAACCCAAGGGTGGTGGGTGGCTGTGTAACCAAACAAGTTTAGGTGTCTTGGTGCCCTGGGGTCCTGTGTTCAGCTCTTTAGGGCTGGGGCTGGCTGAGACCCCCCCACCTTCTGTGGGAACCCAAGTCCCACTTCCTCCCCTCTATGGGGAAAGCACTGCTTCTATCCTGCTGCTGTGTCTTGGATGCAGGGGGGGCCTGCTCCCCTGTGACATGGGTACCCCAGAGTGGTTTTATAAGAATGGAAACTGTGGACAGGCTCTGTCTCTGTCCTTTGGTGGTGACTGCCACTCAGCTTGGCTGCTTGTCACATCAGATTGGTGGCTCTTTCTACCTGCAGGCCTTCCCTTTGGGGAACAACACCTGCCAAGTAAGATCAGGGCCAGTCACTGGGGGAAAAAGTGTATGTTAAGGCAACTGGAGGGGGGGGGGGGTTGAAGGGTTCACCTTGCTTAGTGCCAAAGTGGACACCAGCAAGGTCTGTTAGCCTTGTCTGCCAGATGTGGGGCCTCTCTGTGCAGGTCTCCAGGAGCAGGCTCCACCTCCTCTCCCAGACAAAGGGCTGTAGCCTGAGAGGAAGTAGAGAGACAGCAGCAGAGGGAATGATCTCTGCCCAACACAGGTGTGTTATGTGGATGCAATTTGCTCTGCATGTGAGCACAGCTCACCAACAGAGCCCTTGGGGTCCTCTGCACTTGGAAGTAGAATAGAAATTATGGCTCAATCCAGCTGAAGACAGCATCAGTGGTGTGGTGTGCAGGTGAGCAGAAGAAAGCTTTACTTGGAAAGCAGTAAGTATAGTAAGTTGGAGAGCTTGGCCCTCTCCCTGTCCATGGGGGAGTGGGGTGCTGCTTCACCAACACTGTGGTGGGGAGTTGAGGGGTGGCAGGGACCAGCTGCCCTTGGTACTGTGTGAAGTCCTCTCACCTACAGGTGACCATGTTGGAATGTCTTGAATAACAACACCACATCCCCCCATGCCTCAGCTCCTTTGTTGTATTAGCAAAAGGGCTTTGAGGGTGTGACTGGCCTTTTTCGCTGAGCAAGCCTGGTGCTGTGACAGTTTTTTGGAAAAAATGTGTGAGGGCAGTTTCTTCATAGGATTGCTGCAGGGGAGAGAGACATGAGCCTGAGGTTGGCTCTGTGATCTGTTGAAAAGACTGCTCTGCACTGGCTGTGTGGGATGATTCCTTGGTGGTGATTCTCAAAACATAGTGTGCTGTTAATGCTTCCTTTAAGTGGGTTGTGTTTGAGGCCACAGCGAAAAGTGTTATATAATGATTTGGGAAGAAGGGTAGAAGGGGGGGGAAAGAGTAGAAGGAAGGCATGAAGAGATGGAGCAGTGGCCCCAGCAGGTCGACCAGATGTCCCAGCAAAATGGCGCGCAGCAGGTTGACCAGATGTCCCAGTAGAGGAGCTGCCTGGATGTGAGAGCAAGGCCCCTGCCCTTCCTTGCAGAGGTCTGTGTCACCTCCAGCAGCACGCAGACCAAACCTGTGCTTTGAAAGGATACAAGGAGACATGCATTTTGGGTTAGCAGAAGATGAGTAAGGAATTGAGCCAGAAAAAAAGGGTGTGGCTAGCAGGCTGGGAGTGCAGCTGCAGGGTGGGTGACCACACAGAAATGACAAAAACGCTGCTGGTGCCTCAGTGGCCTCCTGTGAGGGAACAGAGCAGCCCAGACGTCACTCACCCTGGGTTGTCCCCTTCCCGCTTCCTTGGATGCCCCCAAACCGCACCCTGTGCTTTTACAAAGATCTTCCAAAACGCCCGTGTGGCACCCACGAGGCCACATCACACAGAACGTGGACTGTGTGTCTGGTGGTGTGGCACGTGCACACACACACACAGACCTCTGTTACGTGAAGCACTGCTGTGAGGGAACCACGAGCGTCTGCCCCAACCAGACACTCCGCCCGAGCAGCCACCCAGTTCTACTGGACACGGTGCTGCAGGCGAGCTGGTCCCAGGACCCACCCGAGGGTGTGCACTCAGCTTTACCCACTCGGCCTCACATCGTTAGGGCCACCCATGCAAAGCACTTCCTACGTGTCTTGAGGTTTTTCCTTGTGCTTTCCCACCTGTGCGCTGAGCTCTTCCTGCATTTTCAGGCCAGCAGCTGCTAAGGCCTCTTGTCGTTTCACAGCATCGTCAGGTTCTACCGTGAATGGGAGAAAAAAGTAAGCTAAAAAGCATTTGTACAAAATGGGAATTCTTGAGTTTACAGCAGCATCAGAAATATATAAAAGCACAGACAGCAGATAGTGCAAAAACGTGTTTCTACATGAAGAAGGCTACCCTTCCGCACAGGATTTGGCTGCTGACACGGCAGACTGTACACGCCAGAGTTCTCAGCACCAGAAACCTCTCCCTCGGCAACTCCAATTCAGGAAGTCTGGGGAAGGCTACCTGACGTTTTTCATGGAAGAGGAGGACTCCCCTTCCAAACCATAACAATAACATTCCCCCACCCCGCCTCCCCGTATTCAGTCATCAATTGCTTTCAGCACTAAAGGTAAGTTCTACTGTGTGTAGATGTTCATGTCTTGCTGGGCATTTCATTTTCCTTCTGACATTTCCCAGTCAGGGCTGGTTCCCAGTAGGGGGCCTGTGAGAGGCAACCACACACTGACCTTTCTCTCTCCCCACTTCTAAAAATAAAATCTTAAAAAAACAAAACCCACACACACTTCCATTTTATAGGAATGTGAGTTTCAGTGCCATTTCTGTTGGCCCATTCTCAGAAAATCTATCCGGGTAGGTTTTTAATCATGTTCTCACAAAATAGGCTAGCACAACGCACCCCCTTTCACTGCGGTTACGTTCTGCAATGCTTCCTGAAAACAAGCCTCCCGGGCGTGCCATCCCATCACCACCACCTGGCGCTTCGTGAAATCCTGCATCTTACGCAAGATTCACAGCTGCATTCGGTGCCTTGTTGGTGCACGTGCACGTAGTTAACAATCAAGGAGACCGAGAACGGCAGAGATGAGCGACACCTGTATTTAATGATGCCCCATTCTCAAAGCACTTAACATTTCTTTGGACTGTCCTCAGAAACGAGCTTCAGACTCCAGTTTCTAAGTGGTGACAAGGCCACCGTTTCAGAGAGAATGACTTTACAGTAACCCAGTAGAATTTGAAGTCAGGCCTGATGAGTGAGTTGCAATAAAGCAACATATCACAGCTATGAAGAACTGAACCTTTCTCCTCACTCATCGAGGTCTCACAGACACCTCACGGTGAACAGGCAGACCCATGAGTGAGGTTTTCCATGGAACCCGTCCTAGAAGTATTTCCCCCTCGATTAAAATCCCTGACGTCAGACGACCTGTTGTTGCACGTTCACCAAAATCGGTTTCAGAAGCACACACACGTTTTCTTCCCCCACTTTCTTACTCCGAGCAGCAGCAGCCCGGATTTGCAGTTACTAACCCACAGTAGCCGGCTCGGTCCAGCTGCCTCTGCCCCAAGGCTCGCGGGCGTGCGGAAAGCTGCTGAGAGATCAGGTACGAAAGGACGCAGCTGAAGACCATGTACCGGCCGCAGGTGGCCAGCGGGGAGCCCACTGGAAAAAAAAAGAAAGCAAGCCGTCTGCAAGAAGCTCAAAAAAGGATACTACTGAGGCTCAAGAGAAGACCCCCTGCAATTCGAGAGGGCAGGGGCCCCTCAGACCTCGGGGATGGAGGGAAAAGGGTGGCCGCGGGGGGCTGGGGCGGCGCGCGGCGTTCCAGGTGTGGGCGGGCAGGGGAGGGCTGGGCAACCAGGCCTGGAGACCAGCGCCGAAGGCCCAGCGGTCCCAGAAACCGCAGCCCAAGAGCTTGCTTCGCAGAAAGCAAATAAACAGCCGCCCGGCGCCGCCCGGGAAAGTGCGGCTCCAGGAGGGCCAAGGCCTCCCCAGGCCCCGCGCGCCGCGGAAGAAGACGCACCGAACACGGCGGCGCCACCCCGCTTCGCCGCGGCCCGTGGCAACTCACCAGGGACGTGCAGGCACCGCAGCCCCTCGGTCTCCAGAGCCGGACGCGGGACAGCAGCCCCGCGTCCCGCTCCTGGCGGCCACAGCTCTGCCCAGTCCCTCCATGTCAGCCTCGGGCCCGCCCCCACGTATACGTACTCGGGGCGTGGCCTGGGCGACCTGGCCAATCACAGAGGAGTGGGCGGGGCCCCGGACCCTGCAGAGCCCCGGGCCCCTCTGGGCCCTGCAAAGCCCTGCGTCCTCCCAGGGGGCCCACCGCTGACCTACTTGTGGACTTGGCGAGTGCTGACTTCGGTACCCAAGCAGGGCAGCCTGCTCCTGCTGCCGGTGTTGCCTCTTAGTCTAAGAAAGTCCCGTCGATCCTCATGCTTCTCCTCCCCTCCAGAAGCAAAACCTCTTGAGATGAATGATAGCAATGGCTCTAACACCCCATTTCACTGGCACGAAACACTCGCGGTTTCTGGTGCCGTTGCCGCTGCCTGCAGTGCCCTCCACCCATTGCCACTCCTCACCTGCCACCCACCACCTCTCTCAGGCCTACCTTACCCTATCCTATGTGCAACTTGACTTGGAAGGTTTTTTGTTTTTTTTGTGGGGTTTTTTTGGGGGGGGAGTTTGAAGTGAACATACCTAGCAGTCTCAAAAGTTGACAGAAATTTTTAAAGAGAAAACCACAGGCTCCCTTGATACCAAACCTAGTTTTAATACCCGACCTAATTGCTGTCTCAGTCTCTCCCAGAAACATAGTTAACTAGTCTGGAATTTTCTGGTCAGGCACCAGTAAAGCGTCTGTCACAATCCCTCTCGCATCCCCACCCCAGGAAGAAGAGGCAATCTGCATGATGAGAACTCTTGCCGTTCACTCCCGTCAACGATGCTCCCCCATCTAATAATCCTTTCTTCCTTTCTTTTTTCTTTTTTAATTTTAAATTTGAGCCAAGCTGGCAACATATACAGGGGGAGCAAGACCTCAAACACTCCCCTTTCCTTTTTCAATAGCTCCTTTGCCCCACTTTCTTCCTCTAAAAACTTTCCCCTTTTTTGATAACCCCTCTGAGTGCCCTTCTAGTTGCTAGATAAGATGCTGCCTGATTCATGACTCACTTCATAAAGCCGATTAGATCTTCACATTCATTAGGTTGCATTTTTTGGACACCTCTTCAAAAAAATGTTATTTATTGATTTGAGAGAGCTATCCATTTGTTGTCTATGCACTCATTGGTTGAATTATCACATGTGCCCTGACTGGGGATTGAACCCTCGACCCTGGTGTATAAGGGCAATGCTCTAACCAGCTGAGCTATCTGGTTAGGGCTAGCACCTACTTCTCAATGTTTTCCTTTCACTTGTAAAAGCGTGAGCCATCGCTCATTACTTTGAGATGGGCTTTCATTTATTCCAACATCTTGAACCTGTGCTAAAACTGAATGCTTTCTTGGGCTTACAGTTGTAATACTTGCTGGGAGCAGCTTTAAATATACAGTCAAATCCTGATTCTCGAATGTCTCCCACCTTTTTTTTTCTTTTTTAATAAGACAGCCTCTCTCCTGCCCCTCAAATTTTTTATTTACTTTTAGAGCGAGGGGGAGGGAGAAAGAGTAAGAAAAACATCGACGATTCTGTTCTCTCGCACGCCCCCAAGTGGGGACCTGGCCTGCAACTCAGACATGTGTCCTGACTGGCAATCAAACCTGCAACCCTTGCCTTCCTTTGCAGGCCAGCGCTCAATCCGCTGAGCCACAGCCACCAGGGCTCCCTTTTTGGGGGACTGAGATTTTATGTTTATTTATTTACTTATTTTATAGGGAAAGGGAGGGAGAAAGAAAAAGAAACATCAATGTGTGGTTGCCTCTCACACATCCCTAGTATTGACTTGGCCAGCAACCCAGGCATGTGCCCTGATTGGGAATCAAACCGGTGACCTTGTGGTTCTCAGGCTGGTGCTCAACACACTGAGCCACACCAGCCAGGGCAACTGTCTCTCATTTTGAACAATCCCATTCCCCATGAGGTCATTCACAGAAAAAAAAAATGTGTGTGATCAGTCATGTGTCTTGGGTGACAAAGGAGAGGATGCATGAGTATGAATAATTTGTTTTTTTTTAATAAATTGCTTTGCTCAAACAGCCTTTCAGAACAAGTTCAGTTCAAGAACCAAGGTTCCACTGTGTGGTGAACTGCAGTACCGTGCATCTGTGCATGCGTGCATGTGCACACAGTATGACAGGCTCATTCCACTCGGATTTCATAGATTCTGAGTTATTAGAATGCATGAATGATGGTCTCCCTTTCAATCCCTCACACATTGTTCTGCGGTCCCATTCCTTCCAAGCTTTGTCCCTTTAATCAGGGCCTGTTCTCCCCTAGCTTGCCAAGAACCAGGGTTATTTCAGCAAACAATTGCTCAGTACCGCTGCTCAGGTGTTGTTTGCCAAAACAGGTCGAAGGTAGTATCCAGAATTCCATCCCTGACTGACCATGGTAAGACTGATTTGCCCTGGCTGGTGTGGCTCGGTGGATTGAGTGCTGGCCTGGGAACAAAAGAGTCACCAGTTCGATTCCCAGTCAGGGCACATGCCTGGTTGGTCCCCAGCAGGGGGCACGTGAGACACAACGACACATTGATGTTTCCCTTCCTCTCTCAAAATAAATAACCTTATAAAAAAAAAAGGCGGACTTGCCCCGATGCATCACTTTACAGCCACATCCTCACCACAGCCTCCAGGTGGGAGGAGAGGGAGGAGTGTAGTTTCCCAGCCTCTGCCTTGGGATGCGGCCAGGTGTCTTAGTTTGGCCAATGGCAAGTAGGCGGAAGTAATTGTGTCCATTGTGCAGGCCCAAGATGCCTCTAGTGTTCCTTCCCCTCTTGCACCTTTGCCCAGTTAGCCCACTTGTCCACAGGCCCGTGGGGAAAGCAGAGCCAGCTGTGTGAGCCCACAGTGGTTGCCGACTGAACCCCAAGTTCTAGGGTGGAGGCCCTCACCTCCACCACCGTTTTTAGGGGAGCGTCAATGGGCTCTCACAGGGTGAGAGCTGTGATCAAGCGTGGAGTTGTGAGGACACGAGCCCTGGCCCGCCCGTGGGGGCAGCCGTGACTCCCCTGTGACGTCCTGAACACTGGCACGTGCCACTCTGCGTCCCCTCAGCTGACAAGGGAAAGCTGCATCCCCCTCCAGCTCTTCAAATCAGTAATTCATTCGCATGACGTTTGTGAAATAAAAACTCCACAGGATGCCGCTTCTGATAAAGCCCTAAAGCTCCGCTGCCTGGAATGAAGCTCTCGATTCTTTCTTTTTTTAAAAAGAATATTTTATTTATTTTTAGAGACGGGAAGGAGGGGGAGAGAGAGAGAGACATCCATGTGTAGTTGCCTCTCATGTGGCCCCCACTGGGGACCTGGCCTGCAACTGAGGCATGTGCCCTGACTGGGAATCGAACCTGCGATGCTTTGGTCCACAGCCCGTGCTCGATCCACTGAGCTACGCCAGCTAGGGCAAGCTCGAGATTCTTTACGCAGAAGAAAATGCTCCGGAGATGGCAGGTTCTCACAAGCAATCGCTGGCAGCACGCACACTCCTGAGTTTTACTAAGGATTGAAACGTCTAGACCGGGGTGTCAAACTCATTCTCACCAGGGCCCACATCAGCCTCCCAGTTGCCTTCTGAGGGCGGAATGTGATTTCAAGTCCTTAACAGTTAAGGGGTAGTTCCATTTCCACAGTCCAAAACTTATTTCGGCTCTTTGAAGGCGACCTCAAGGCTGATGTGCCCCCCCGCCCCCCGAGGGAAAAATGAGTCTGATGCCCCTAATCTAACCATTTTCTCGAGGACCCGGAAGCCCAGTTAGAGACGACACCCTCCTGCATCTCTGTCTACAGGCGCTCACACCCCTCACTGCACGCCCAGCCCGATGACACGCAACTTGGCGGCACAGCGAGTGTCCTTGGTTTTTACTCTCTGTAGAAAACAGGCATCTCAGTTTCCAACGTTCTGTTAGAAAATGACCAGCAGCAGCAGCTTGCAGCGTTTCAACAATGCTCGGGAGCGCTCTGCTGACACAAACGAGGCTACTGTTCCACATCCGAAATGCAGGGCTTGTCCCACGCCGGTGTCTCAGGGCCCGTGGGTGCTCAGGCCTCGCTGCTCAGGGCCCGTTTGTGGCTGTGTCCTCTTCCATCGCCTCTTCGCCGTCGTCGGTGGGGCCTGGAGGAAAACACAACCCACAGTCACGTCGACGTCAGAGAACGCGCTCTCTCGGCACGTGGGTGCCCTTATCCCTGAGGCTCCTGCGTGCCAGGCCCCGTGCAAGGCACGAGAGCCCAACAGCAGCCCTGGCGCTCGAGATGCTCACAGCCCAGCGACCTTCGGGCTCTGGCAGGTGGGCAAAGGGACAGCCAGTTCCCAAAGGAAAAGGAAGATCGCACAGGCGTGTTATGGAAGCCAGACTCCCTGCTTACCACCCCAACTCACTCACACACCCGCCACCCAGCCCGGTGCATGCGTGCTTCCTCATCTGCCAGGTCTGCACCCCCCCACCCCCCGCCCGGAGCTGTGCCCACAGGGGCCTCTTTCGGTTCAAGTGTTCGAGGCTGCCTTGTGCCAGCTTGGAGTCAGAAACCTTATGGACGAACGGCTCCTACTTTCTCCCCTGAAAACCCACTGGTCCATCTTGTACCATTTGCCACGCATGTGCTTAGAACCCTGGGGAGCCCTGGTTCCCTGAGCTCTGCAGATGCCGACCCGCCTCATTGCACAGCGTAAAAAAACTCACATTTGTGAGCATCACCGATTTCCTCGGAAAAGTCTTCAAATGCTGTGAGGCTGTCATGGCTACAGTTGAGGGTAAACGTTTTCTAATGTTTAACTGCTTGAAAGTTTGAATTTTATCACTGGTAACAAATACCATGAGTTGTCTTGGTTGAAGCAACAGGCACCCCTGATGTTTGAGAAGATGCCTGCCTCTCAGCTGAAGTTGCAGACAGCTTATCATAGGCTTGTACACCTAGAACCTGTGGCATTTCACTAACCGATGTCACCCTAACACACTAAAAAAAACCCCCAAAACAACCCAAACCAGCCGCGGACAAACACCCCACGTAGGTAGGGAGAAGTGCTTCATGCAACCCCCCCCCCCCCGGCTCTGTCACCAGAGTATACAAAAAAGATGTGCACTCAAGGGTGATATTTAGTAAAATGAGTATTTCTCATTGCTTCCTGGAGGACATTCCTGAGCAAAATATCAGTGAATAACTGCTCAGTTTCATTCATTCATTTTTCCTATTACTTCCCTTATCTTCAGCACCAAGTTCACAGAAACCTTGTATTCATGTTTCCTTCTATGTGTTTTATTGCTTTGGGCCTTATAGTCAAGTCTTCAATCCATTTTGAGTGAGTTCCTGTGTGTGGGGTCAGAGGGCAGTCCAGTTTCATGCTTTTTCATGTGGCCTTCCGATTTTCCCAACCCCATACCTTGAAGAGGCTTCCCTTTCTCCACTGTATGTGTTAGTTACCATAAATGTGAGGGGATATTTCTGGGCTCTCACTTCTCCTGCACTGGTCTGTGCCTGTGTATCTATCAATACAAGACTGTTTTGATGATGGTAGCTTTGTACTATAATTTGAAGTCACAGAGTGTAATACCTCTGGCTTTGTTCTCCCCCCACCCACCCTCACAATTGCTCTGGCTCTTCAGGGTCTTTCGTGGTGCTACACAAATCTGAGTATTTTTTTGTCACATTTCTTTGAAAAATGTCATTGGTATTTTCATAGGGATTGCCTTGAATCTATAGGTTGCTTTGGGTAGTGTGGCCCTTTTAACTACGTTGATTCTTCCCCTCCCTGAGTGCAGAATATCTTTCCATTTCTTTGTGTCTTCTTAATATTCCTTCAGGTGTTGTGATTTCCATGTGCAGGTCCTCATTTCCTGTGTCAAGTTCATCCCTAGGTATTTTGTCCTTTTTGCTGCAATTGCAAGTGGGAATGTTTTCTTCATTTGGTTTTCTGACACTGACATTTCATTGTTCATCTGTAGGAACACTACGGTTTTCTTCAGTGGTTTTGTGTCCCACACCTTTGTTTCTAGTAGCCTTTCAGTGGAGTCTTTTTCTGACTCTGTCCCAAGTCAGCCTTGCACAGCTGCATGGGACAGATGAGCCTAAATGAGACACCTAAATCGAGGGGTGAGGTGGTTTAGAGGGAAAGCCTTTGGTGTCCCAGTGGGGGTCACCAGGAGCTTAGCTAATCCTGAACCAGCCAATTACACTTTAACTCCCCAAATGTTTCAACACTCCCACTCTTAATTTCTTTGCAAGCAAAAGTGTGTTATTTTGGGTACTCAAAAAAATTTACACAGCGGCATCATATTGCAGGTCAGCTTCTTCAATATATTTTATTGATTATGCTATTACAGTTGTCCCATTATCCCCTCTTCATTCCCCTCCACCCTGCACACCCTCTCCCACCTACCTTCCCCCCCTTTTGTTCACGTCCATGTGTCATAAGTTCTTTAGCTTCTACATTTCCCGTACTATTCTTACCCTTCCCCTGTCTATTTTCTCCCTACTGTCCATGCTACTTATTCCCTGTACCTTTTCCCCACTCTCCTCCTCCTTCCACTCCCCTATTGCTAACCCTCCATGTGATCTCCATGTCTGTGGTTCTGTTCCTGTTCCAGTTGTTTGCTTAGTTTGCTTTTGGTTTTGTTTTAGGTGTGGTTGTTAATAATTGTGAGTTTGCTGTCATTTTACTATACATGTTTTTTATCTTCTTTTCTTAGATAAGTCCCTTTAACATTTCATAAAATAAGGGCTTGGTGATGATGAACTCCTTTAACTTGACCTTATCTGAGAAGCACGTTATCTGCCCTTCCATTCTAAATGAAAACTTTGCGGGATAGAGCAATCTTGGATGTAGGTCCTTGCCTTTCATGACTTGGAATACTTCCTTCCAGCCCCTCCTTGCCTGTAAGGTCTCTTTGGAGAAATCAGCTGACAGTCTGATGGGAACTCCTTTGTAGGTTACTGTCCCCTTATCTCTTGCTGCTTCTAGGATTCTTTCCTTCGTTTTTACCTTGGCTAATGTAATTATGATGTGCCTTGGTGTGTTCCTCCTTGGGTCCAACTTCTTGGGGACTCTCTGAGCTTCCTGGACTTCCTGGAATTCTATTTCCTTTGCCAGAATGGGGAAGTTCTCCTTTATTATTTGTTCAAATAAGTTTTCCACTTGTTGTTCTTTCTCTTCTCCTTCTGGTACCCCTATAATTCAGATGTTGGAATGTTTAAAGATGTCCTGGGGGTTCCTAAGCTTCTCATTTTTTTGAATTCTTATTTCTCCATTCTTTTCTGTTTGGTTGTTTCTTTCTTCCTTCTGGTCCACTCTATTGTTTTGCTTCCCATCACAATTGGTTCCCTGTGCATTTTCCTTCATTTCTCTTAAGAAATGCCTGCATTTGTTCATCTGATTTGCAACCAAAATCAACCAATTCTGTGATCATCTGGATCACCAGTGCTTTGAACTATGCACCTGATAGGTTGGCTGTCTGTCGGTCGCTTAAAAGTGTTGATTCTGGGGCATTCATTTCTGTTTGAGCCACCTCCCCTCCCTTTGGTCTGGTCACGCCTGTTACGTAAGGGGCGGAGCCTTAGGTGTTCTCCAGGGCGGGGCACCCCAGTCGCTGGGTTGTGACGTTGTATGTGGGGGTGGGGTCCAAGAGGGAACAATGGCACTTGCTCGGCTCTCCATCGGATCTCAGTCCCTTCCGCTGCTTCCCCCGACCACACTGGGCCCCTCTGGTGCCAATTCCCATGTGGGTGGGCTTGCGCACCCCGAGGGACCTTCCAAGGACCTCTCCTGTGAGGCTGGGAGTCTCTCCCTGCGCCTCAACCCCCACAGGTGTTTTCAATCAGTGTCCCGAGGCTCCATTTCCTATCGCTGGGATCCTGGGTTGCATGCACTGCCTCACTTCACAATTCCCACCTCTCTGGGTCTCCTGGTTGCCACCCCTCGGCTGGGGTCTGCCAGCTGCCACTTGTGTGCTCAGGGTCCACCCGCTGCGGTCTTGTGCGCCCCGGATGCCCCACGTGCCCGGTCCCAACGCTCTCTGCTCTCCACACCGAGACCTGCACCCGGCTGCCCGACTCCGCCCCTCCTACCGGTCTGGATGAATGGGTCTGTTTCAACCTCTTTGTTGTCTGACTTCCATACAGTTCAGTTTTCTGTCAGTTCTGGTTGTTATTCTGTTTCTAAGTTGTTGTCCCTATCTTGGTGTGCCAGGAGGCACAGTGTGTCTACCTACGCCGCCATCTTGGCCGGAAGTCCCCGCAAGTCAGCTTTTCCATTCAATGTTATTTGTCAGCTTTTCCCCAGTTGACATCTGTAGGTCTTCGTTCTTTTTCATTGTGATATATGGTACATATATTATTTATTACTGTGTAACAAATACACAGTCATAAACCTACATTTAATGGTTAAAACATTCATTGTGTCGCAGTGCCTGCAGGGAGGAGTGCCTGGGTCTCTCCTGAGGCTGGGATCGGGGTGTCTGCCGGAGCCGGGGTCTCGTCTGTGTCCAGCTCACTCGGGCTGCAGGCTGCCCTCACTGTCACGCCCCATGGGCGTCCCCACTGGGCTGCTTGCTTCACCGGAGCAAGCAAATGGGGACCAGAAGGGGCGTTCGCAGGATAGATATGACAGTCTTTCAGGGGTGGAATAGTGCTCCCCACAGCTCAGGTCCCTGGGACCTCAGTACATCACCTCATGTGGGAACTAGTTAGGGACTGTGGGATGGAACTAGTCAAGGACTACGAGATGAAACCATCCGATTCAGACTGGGCCCTACATGACTAGCGTCCCCTAAGACGAGCCGAGGTCACAGTGACACAGGCCATGTGAGATGGAGACAGAGGTGGAGTCACGTCTCTCTGAGGGGAGGGGCAAGGGTTGCTGGCCGTTGTTGCCACGCGTGGGGAGGGCTGCACGGGATGGTTTCTCCCTTGCAGTCTGTGGAAGGAACCACCCGCCGGCACCTGGATTTCAGGCCTCTCCTCTGGGAAAATAAACTGGTGGTTTTCATCCACCCGTGTGTGGTAATTTATTATGGCAGCCCTCGGAAACCAGTACCCTACCTTTTGTAGCCGCATCTTGGATGTGGCAGTCCCCCACTGTTGCCACATTCTGTGGGTTAGAAGCAAGCCGCCCGGTCCAGCCCGGTCCAGCCCATGTGAATCCCGGGAGGCAGGCACCCCTGGGAGCCGTTTTAGAAACTTGTCCACCCCAGGGTCCCATAGTCTGAGTCGAAGGCCACAATATTGAAGTATAACTCACATACCATATTCTTCACCCGTGTAGAATGTACAACTCATTGTTCTTTCGTGTGTTCCTGGGGCTGTGCACTCACCACCACAGCCTGGTTTCAGAGCATCTTTGCCCCACACCACAACAGCCGTACCCACGGGCTGCCACTCCCCACATGCAGCCCCGAGCAGCCGGGTCTGTACCTCCTGTCTCCACGTGCGCCCATATCTGGACGTTGGAAACTGTCATGTGGGGCGGGGGTGGAAAAAAATCTCATACAGGGTCCGGCAGAAGTAAGGCCTGCTGGACTGTGGTTGGTAGGGTGATAATATGGGCGTAACAGTTTATAGTTTTAATTTGAACACGTCACCTAAAACGTCATAGGTGTGCTCGAGTGGGATGTGGTTATGTTACAGAATGACATGCTTATGACTTTGTGATAAAAGGAGGGGCATTACTTGTGCCGGACCCTGTATTAGTGGTCTGCAGTCCTCCCAAGTTGAACCCTATGTGACAAATCAAAAACATTTTCTTTTTATCAGTTGCAGTTGACATGCACTATTGGATCAGTTTCAGGTGTACACAGTGGCTGAACATCTGTGTAACCTAGGGAATGACCCTCGGTGAGTCTAGCGCCCACCCGACACCACTCCCAATGACGACATCACCACCGGCTGCCTTCCCTCCGCTGGACTTGGCACCAAGTTTTGTACCTGCCGACTTGCCCTTCTCAACGCCCCGTCCCTTCCAGGCCATCCCCCGTCTCTGTGGCTGTTTGTTTTAGACCCCAAGTGTGAGTGAAACCTGGTGGTGTGCATCTGTACGTGACTGACTTCACCGAGTGTCATCGTGCCCTCTAGGTCCATCCATGTTGTTGCAAACAGTGGGTTTTCAAATTAGTGCTTGGATTTCTTGGGATACCCAGAAGTGTAATTGCTGGGCCGTACGATCATTCTATTTTTAATTTTTTGAAGAACCTCCAGGCTGTTCCCCTTAGTGGCTGCACCGATTGATAATCCCACCATTGGTTCTCTTCTCCTTACATCTTTGCCAATACTTCCAACTCCGTATTTTTTTTATTCCTTTGACAATTTCCCTTAACTCGTGATGACATTGAAATTCTAATGCATAATATATGAATCTCTTTTGTCCCCCCGAATATTTAGCTTACCTTATTTCGGACACCTCCCCAAACCCTGAATATGCTTCACCGTTCCTTTCCCTCACTCAATACGCTTTCAGTTTCGCCCACGGGCTTGCCACCCTCTTCGTTTGCTGCTGGTGCCTGTAACCACCCCTGCTTTCTGGACTCACTCTATACACCTTCCGGCGGCATTTCCTCCCACGGGCTCAGTGTACAATGAGCTGTGCCTGCGTGTCTGGAATTATGTTTATTTTACTTTCTCTCTGCAGGCTAGTTTCATTAAGTATGTAATTCTCAGCTGACCGTCTCCTTCAGCATTTTGGAAATGTTCTTCCTTAGACTGCCAGCAGCCTTCTCATCTGCGTGAGTCAAACTCTAGTTCGAGGCTTTCAGGTTACGCTTGGGACTCGGGGCTCTGCAGTGCGTGTGGCGTGTGGGTTTATCTGCTTGGCCCTACTCGGGACCAGCGTGCCCCTTAAGCCCGAGGAGTTCGGTCTGTGAAACCTGCGGCCCCTCAGGCTGTCTCTGGATGGGGCATGTCCACATGTAAGCCCCCTCCGGATCCCCGGGCTCAGACACATTCGGAAACATGTCCTTCTACCCTCCCTAGTTTCACGTTCCTCGTATTTTCCATTTTTACTCTCTCTCTGCTGCCTGCTGACCACCTTAGGCCTTCCACTTCACTAGTTCTGTGTTTAGTGACGTCCGGTCTTCTGCTAAACCTGTAGGGGTGTATTTGGTTCGGTGATGGTGTTCTCCGTATCTAGACTGTCTGTCTGGTTCTTTCTGAAGTCTGCCTGTTGCTCTGTAAGGTATGCTGGTTTGCCTTAGGGTTCCTACTGGCTCCTTTCTCTCCTCAAATCTATGAAGCACATGCAGGTTGTGCTTCAGCTGGTTCTGTTAGTCCTGGTTCTCGGTGGCGCAAACCCCAGATCCTGCCTCGCTGCTCTCTGCACCTCACGGGGGCTAAGATGCTTGAGGAGTCACTCCTGGTCTTCCCTGGCGCCTGGAGGAGGAGGGGACAGGCTTTCCTCCCACCGCAGCCTGCAGTGGCCGCTGGAGGGAAAAGGGGCCTTTCTTTCCCCAGAGACGCCGGAGGGGCCACCCTCCCGAGTGCCCGATTCCGCACAATGAGTCACAGGTAGTTCTGACGGGGTTTCAGCCTGTTCACGACCTTTCGTGATGCTGAAATAGTCACTTATCTTTTTCTGTCAATAAAGAAATATTCTTCATTTAGGGAGAAAAAGATGAAATATTTTAAGTATTGTAAAACACCAAAGAAAAGGTGACACATGAATTCTTAAAAACAAATAGTTTAATTTCATTTTTATCTCAGAAAATAAGCAGGTTTAAAATGAAGTAACAAGTACTTTGGTCTGTCATCATGTGTCACTTTTTTTATGATACTATATTTATTGAAAATGTGAAGATACAGGACCCTTATAAATCTCTGGAATTAAAGATTACCACTGAAGATGAAAACAGATTGGTTTTAAAAAGTCAATTTAGTAAATATTCCATGTTTGCTGTTTGTTTCTATGAGAATATTTGGTATAAACACTCTATAAAATAAGGCAAACTTTGGAAAAGTCATTAATAAAATTTTATGAAATAAGTGTTCAGTCTTAATCTCCTTTAATTTGCAGAGTCACTGGCAAAGTCCATCAGGTGAGGGGAGCGGTGTCAGAGGTCCGGTTTCTATAGCGAAGGAGCCCTTCTCCTGTAGAAAACAGGTTTTCCGGATTAGCATAAGACAGAAAAAAGTGTAACACACACAAGTATTTCAGCCCTGACTGGTGTGGCTCAGCTGGTCGGGCATCAGCCCACAGAGCATAAGGTCGCCAGTTCAATTCCCAGTCAGGGCACGTGCCTGGGGTGCAGGTTTGGTTCCCAAACAGGGTGCTCACAATAGGCAGCCGGTCAATGTTTCTCTCTCCTTCCCTTCTTCCTCTCTCTCTAAAAATAAATAGGATCTTTTTTTTAAAAAATTTAAAAACACAAGTACTTCTATAGTGCAGTAAAAGTGCCATTTTATATTCTTAATTTCCATGATGAAAATAAGTGTACACCAAGTATTACACAATGAATGTGAACCATGTATATTTATTTGGTAATGGCATTTAAAGTTGGCTTTGAGGCTCTGGCTGCTGTGGCTCAATGGGATAAGCACCACCCTGCAAACTGAAAGGTGCCAGTTCAGAGAGGCAACCGGTCGATATTTCTCTCCTTCTCTTTCTCCCTTCCTTCCCTCTCTCCCTAAAAAGTAAATAAAATCTCAAAAAAAAAAAAAATGGTGCCCTGGCTGGTGTGGCTCAGTGGGTTGAGTGTCAGCTTGTGAACCCAAGGGTCACCAGTTCGATTCCCAGTCAGGGCACATGCCTGGGTTGCAGGGCAGGTCCCCAGGAGGGGACGTGCGAGAGGCAACCACACATTGATGTTTCTCTCTCTCTCTCTCCTTCCCTTCCCCTCTCTCTAAAAGTAAGTACATTAAAAAAAAAAAATGGCTTTGAAGGGTTTTTAAACTCTTAGAAAACACTGAAGTTGTAATAAAACATTTTATAATAATACCAATCAACCTCAAAATTTGGAACACTCAGTAGTATTCCACAGTGAGTGACTGCACCTTCTCTGATGTGGGCGAAATCAGTACAGGTAAGACCGCCCCCTAAGGTGCGGTCAGTGCTGAACCCCAACTGTGAGAAGCTGCCTGTGCGCAGACCGGATTTCAAGGTAAGTCTGACGATCAAGCAAAAAGGTAAGTTTGAGAGGGTTTCACCTCCTCCCCTCTGATCTTCACCACCTTTCCACCCTTCAGCTCACCACAGCCTTCATCTTGACTTTCCGTATCTTCACCTTCACCCACGTCTCATTCAGCTTCCCCCAGCTGCTTCCTACACCGTCTCCTCCACTACCTTCTCCATGTTTACCACCATCACCGCCACCCTGACGTTCACGTTCTCCACCTTCATGACCTTCACCACGACCTTGACCACCTTCCGTTGGACTTTAACCATCTTTACCTGGACCTATACTATCCTTGACCTTACCCTTCCCACCCCCTACACGTCACCATCATCTTTACCAGGACTTTCGTCACCTTCGATGTGACGTTCATCACCGTCACCTCAACTTTCACCCTGACCGTCATCTTGACCACCTAGACCTTCCCATTTTCGCCACGTACACCTGCGCCTTCACCAACTTCACTTTCACCACCCACACGTGTTTCACTTCACCGCCTTTCACCTTGACCACTACCTTCACTTCCATCCCTTGACCTCCAGTACCTTCAACTTCTGTGTCTCCACCTCACCATCAGCAACTCACTACTTCTGCCCACTTCACCTTGCTCTGGAGCACAAGGAGTATCACAGCCTCACACGGATCTTTGCCACCGTCACCTTCTTCAACATCACGATTTCACACTCTATGATCTGCCACTTCCAGCTTCACCTCATCCGAATCTTAACACCCTCACCTTCAGGCTCACACAGAACCCCGCCCGTGTCTGGTCAGCGCCTTCCCCTTGGCCCACGGTACCTCCCCTCCACCACCTCTACCTCGGCCTGCAGCACCCGGCCACCGTCCCCTCCGCCACTGGCACTCTTGCCTCCTCCCGCCGGGCCTTCGCAGCCTTCGTCCCCTCTCTCCCACCACATTCACCCTCTCTCTGACCTCTCCGCTGCCACCTTGCGCCACACAGCCGTCCCCTTCTTCCTCACAAACTTCCCCTTCCCCACCTCCTGCTCTCTCACCTACTCGACCTTCCCTACCTTCAGCCTCGCTTTGAACTTCGCCACCTGTACTACACTCACATTCACCTCGACCTGCGCCTCTGTCCCCTCCAGGTCTGGCCTTGCCACCATCACCCTGACTTTCCTCGCCTTCAAGGCCTTCTTCAGCCTCAGCGTCGTCACTATCTTCAACGTCTCACTCTCGAAAGGCAAGGACCACTCTTCTGTCGCCGCTTGCACTTCCTGCACCAGTGCCACCTGCACTGCTTCACCCTGACCGCCACCCTCACCCCGTGCACCGCGCACACGGAACACCCGCACCGCCTTCACCGCCCGCACTGTCGCCGCCTTCACGCTCCGACTGCACCACCCACCACCTTGGCCTGCGCACCCTCAGCTTCACGACCTCCTCAGCCTTTGCCACCCACACACGCCGTCCCCCCTTTCCCCCGGTCCTACCTCTTTCATCTCCCAAATTTCCCCTTCACCATCGTCAGCGTGACCTTCACCCTTGCCGTCGCCCCTTTCACCCTCCCGGTCACTTGAGGTTCAGAGTCTTCACTTTGAACTCCCTCCCTTTTGACCCGTTTCCCCTTTCTTTCACCTTTACCACCTTCTCAGCCGTATCATCTTCACTGTGTCCACCTCCGTCCTCCTGACGCCTGTCCTCACACGTACCTCCCTCAAAGCTGCCACCTTCCCTCCTACCATGTTCACTTTCACCCACACCTTTACCACCTTTACCTTGTTCACTGTCACCGTTTCTCACCGTGTTCTGACCCGAGCCTTCGCACCCTCGCCTTCGCCACCCTGCCTTCCCACCTTTACCTTGCCCCGTCACCCCACCCTCTCCTCCCCACCCGGTTTGTCATCGTTTTCCCCACCCGACTTCACCATCACCTGAGTGTTCCCGCTTTGCCACCTTCGCTGGATGCTCCCCAGCTCCACTCCCTCACCTTCGCCGCCCCATTCACTGCTCACACTCACACACTCACGATCGCCGTGAGTTTCACCAGCTTCAGCTTTACCAGCTTTATCTTCACCTTGACCGTCACCTCCACCACTGCCACTTGTCAGCTTCACCCCCCTGTCACTGAGGCAGCCTTCACTACCTTCGCCTTTACCATCTCCACCCTCAATTCACCGTCAGCCCCTCATCTGGGCTTACCCAGTCACCGTGACCTTGTCACTTTAGCACATGTGCACCGTCACTTTCACCACCTTCGACCTGACCAGTCACCTCCTCGATCGTGACCTGCCCCCCCCCCCTGCAGCGTTACAGACTTCACCTGTACTTCCATCACCTCCATTCTGCACTTCCCCCCTTTCACGTTGACCACCGCCTTCGCCACCCTCACTTTGAACTTAACCTTCTTCAGCTTGACCTGTGTAACACTTCCGCCGCCTTCACCTGTCCCACCCGCCGGTTGCGGTTCACCATCTTCACTACTTTGCCTTCATCTGCTTCGCCTGCACCATTTTTACCACCTTCAACTTGACTGTCACCACCTAAACATTCACCTTCATCTCAGTCTTCACTGTCTTGAAGTTCGTCACCTTTTCCTGCACCGTTTTCACAGTCGTCGCCTGACCGCCTGCCCCTCGACCTTCAACACCGTCACTACGATTCTCAGCAGCTTGAGAGCTACCACTTTCCCCTTGTGCTACTCCGCGCTTGTCTCTGCTCTGCTGATGAAGGGCGCGAAGACTGCGGAAGCGACCGTGCTGGAGGCAGGACCGCTCTGCCCAGCAAACCCCAACAACCCGGCATCGGCGCCGGCTACGCACGCAATGCGGCTCTCACCGGCTCTACGCCGCTGCCCACTTCCCTCCTGTGTGCAACACTGACAAAACCAAGGAACCGGGACACGTACTATTCTGGTTCTGGAGGTGGCCGGATGCTCCGCAGCTTCATTTCATCGAGTCCTTTCCAGTATTTGAAATTGTTGTCCAGGTGCTGCAGCAGCTCTGGCAGGTCTACGAAGGCTGGAGAGAGGGAGGGGAGGGTGAGACCCTTTCACAGCCTCGGCTCAGCGGTCCGGGCCAAGGAGCGAGCGCCCGGGAGAAAAAGGGGACGCGAGGAGGCATCATCTGCGGAGCTCTCAGGGGCACCGGACGGGCCGGAGCAGACGCACGGCAGCTCCTCTAGGGCCTGCTCCGCTGACGGCTCCGATAAACGAAACGGAGGGAGCTCGTCTGCCTGACTCCCACACACAGCGCCTCCGGGGCCGGGGTGGCAGAGACAAAGTGCAGCGAGCCCCCAGCCTCACGGCATTACCGGGAGGGGGGAGGGGGCAGGCCGGGGCCATCTCTCCCGTCCGTGCCTCGCCCCCTCGCCCCCACTGTAGACCCCACTGTAGACCCCATCCGCGTGGCTGTCTGCCCTGCAGCCCTGCCCTGAGAGCGGTTCCGCGGCAGGCACAGCGGGTTCCCCGGGGTACTCGTGGGGCCTCTTTCCTGGGACACCTCCGCCGGACGGGCTTGCGGCCGGCACGGAAGGCTGAGGAAGGGTGCCGCGCGTCTGTCAGGGACAAGCTCACTCTCGGTCGACTCCAGAGTGAGGCCTGGCAGCGAGTGGCCAAGAGCTTCGGGAGGGGCACCGTGGGGCTGCGGAGCCAGCACGGGTGGTTTTGAACCCTCGGTTCTGCACTCCAAGCTGTGGGCCCCAAGGTCAATGCTCTCCTCTATGGAACTGGTGGAATGACACCCGCCCTCGAGGCAGCTAATGAGGGGGTGCACACGGAGGCCAAGCCCCCGGGTCACTGATGGCTTCCTGTTCTCCTCGGTCCTGGAGAGCCTGATCCCCAAGCACAATGGAGAGCGCAGCGGCACACACACACACACACGGCCTGGGGGCTGTATCCGGCCCCCACCCTGTTTCTAGCCGGTGGCAGCGCCGAGCTCTCACTTAACTGTGAAGGAGTAGTTACATGTATACGGTCCTGAAATCACACTCAGCCCTTTGCAGGCCACCGCCAGGCTGATGCTACTCCCTACTTACTGCTCGGTCACGCAGGAAACATCCTCTCGCAGTTCTTACCGTCCCAAGCATCGAACATGCCTGTGATGAAGTAGTCGATGAAGGAGATCTGGGACTTGGGGATGCTGCAGGTATTTCTGTCAAACACCGGCATCACCACAGGTAAGTTCTGCTGCTTTTCTTCGTCGGTCTGCAGGGCAGAAGACGCCAGAATTACAGAACCCCAGTGTCTGCTCTGCTCTGCTCCGCCAGAGCCCCAAGCAACACAACCGGACCTGCCACCAGACACCAAGTTGTTCCCAGAGTGGGGGCTCCTTTGTGCCGGGAGGGCCTGAGGACACCCCGCCTGTGCTGTCACCGCCTGGAAGCCGCCTCCTAAGGACTATTTTTCGGACTATAAGATGCACTCCCCCCTGGCTAGTGTAGCTCAGTGGATTGAGTGTGGGCTGCACACCAAAGCATTGCAGGTTCGATTCCCAGTCAGGGCACATGCCTAGGTTGCAGACCATGGCCCCCAGCAACCGCACATATGATGTTTCTCTTTCTCTCTCTCTTTCTCCCTCCCTTCCTTCTCTAAAAACAAATAAATAAAACCTTAAAAAAAAAAAAATGCACTCCCACCCACCCATATTTGGGAGGAAAATGGGGGTCAGTCTTATAATCCAAATGTAGCTTTATATTTACATTGATGAAATATTATGTTATTTATGTTACTAAGTATTTTATCCCATTTTTTGCTTCAAAAATTTTTTTCCTATTTTCCTCCTCTAAAACCTAGGTGCATCTTCTGGTCCAAAAAATCCGGGTGAGCTTTTGAAGGGTACCTATAGTGCACCCACACGCTGCCACTGCTCCGCTGTCCCTGTCACGGCCCCACCACGGCACCCCCAGCCCAGGTGGTGGTTCCCGGGCCTGACACCAGCACGGTGACAGGGAGAAGCAACACCCTTCCCAGAAGAGGAACCAGGGGCTGCTTCTCTTCTCAGGCCACAGAATCTTACTAGGAAACTTTCTGAATACCCTTGAGACCCTTGAAGTTAAAGGAAAATGAAAACCCTCTTCATCCCAGAGCCTTTTTAATTTTTTTATGTCGAGTCACGCGTCACTTAACGATGGGGACGCGCGTCCTCGGGACGCGCTGCCGGGCGGACATGGCAGCGCGCCCACACACACACACACCTGGGCGCCACGGCCCGCGCAGCGAGCTGCTGCCTGAGCTGGAGCAGTGGCGACTGTCCGTGCATCTAACCGTGGAAAGGGTACGGGAAAACAGGGTTCCCCCGAGGCGGGCACTTCCCAGCACTGGAGCTCCCAGGACTGGGCTGCTGTGGGTGAGCGGGGAGTGTGAGGGTCAGGACGAGACTGTGCCCGCCTGCAGACCGTGTGAACCCCGGCCCCCAAGCCCCCCCCCCCTGCCCCCGCTCCCTCCCAGGGGGTCAGACACCGGACGCGACGCTGTCAGTGCTGCCCCGGCACAGGGCTGTGGGCCGGGCCGACGGGAGGACCCAGGAGACATCTGCGCGTGAGGCAGGGTCACCAGACAGTGACTGTCAGCGGGGGTGAACGGGGCCCGAGGGCCAGCAGGGAGAGGAAACCGGGACGCAGCGGGACAGAAGTGCAGGGACTGCCGAGGCGATGTGGCCTTGGCTGCTGCGTGTTACAGCAGTGGTCAGGGTAGGGAACTTGGGGGCACTCCCAAAAAAAGAGGCTTTAACACGGAGAGGGTGTAGGGCTGAGGCCTCAGATTTAAACTCTGGAAATTGGTTTTTCTTCCCACGGACCTCGTCTCACACGAGGGGCTCTGCCTGCACTGACCTGCCGAAAGAAACGACTCGGCTTCACACCATCACACGCTGAGAACGCTGCCCAAGTGCGGGGGCCACAGAGAGCTCTCGCTGCAGCGGCAGGGGCTCCCCCTGCGGGGCTGCGCTCCCGTCCCGGATCGCGGGTCCGCAACAAGGGGTGTCGGGTAACGTTCCCCAAGGACCACCGAGCCAGGTCTGGGCAGGCCACACCCAAGTCTGCGGTGCCCGAGACCGGGCCCTCCACGCTGGGACAGGTCGGTGGCCGGGTGAGAGGGAGTCCCTGTGCGCTCAGAGCTGAGGTGCCAGGAGTGGTGACAGGAGTCGACTGCCGAGCCCCACAGATGCCGTTCCCATCAGAGAAAGGAAGTCGAGGAACCTCAGAGGCCGCGTCCTACCTGAGAAAAATACTCTTCCGAGATGCGTGCAGCCCACTCGATGCACTGCTCCAGGGGCCGGCAGGGGTTGGACACGTCAGCGCACTTGATCAGCATCCGCTTGATCAGAGCCCGGTTCTCCGGGGTCTTGAGAGCAGTGTTCATGGCTTCTTGGTCTTCCTCCGTTTTCTGGAACATGGAGTGGAGCGGAAGGCAAATCAAAACGGGTGCCCTGGCGGCACAGCGAGGCCCTGCCCGGGATCCACGGTGAGGGGCTCCCGGAACAGGCGCTGGGCACAGCGCGCGGCCCCTCACTTCACAGGGGAAGCCGAGGCCCAGGGAGAGCTGCCGCCCCCGCAGAACAGGCACGGTGGGGAGCGGCGGGAGCGCGGCCCCGAGGACTCCAACCTGCCCCCCTGGATTGTCCAAGAAGGGAGGAATGGTCTTCCCTCCAAGTCCACTGATCTAAAATGTGACCCTCCCTCCAGAGGTTTACATCTATGTTTTTGGACATCCTATTTTTTTTCCTGACAAGATTTTGTCCTATAAATAGTTTGGCCCGTGGAGATTAAACTAGATGAGTCGACAACGCACAGGGACAGGGACACGGGCCCCTGACGTCGGTCCTCTCGGCGGCCTCCCTCACCTCACTCTCCTCCATTGCCGCCAAGGGCTTGTTGACGCTGTTGATGAACTTGTTGACGTGCTCGAAGTGCTTTGTCATCTCCGTGGCCAAGACCATGTCGATAATAGCCTGGCGCAGGGTCCGATAGTCGTTCCTGTTTCGTGTGATAAAGGAGAGGCCGCCTCAGACCCCAGGTCCAGACCGGGCAGGCAGGGACTCCTGGGAACCGGCTGTCACCCAGATGCGTGTCCGCTGTGGCCCAGGTTCTCACGTCACCGGGAGGCACAGGAGCCACGGACGTGGAAGTGCCAGGTGAGCGCCTCCATCGTTTCGCGGGGGGAACCGCAAAGGAAGTGACAATCGGAGGCTTAAGGGCAGGACCTCACAGACGAGTCCACGTGACTGTCGTCCCGCAGTGCGAGGCACATGGTTCTCAGGACACAACAGACACGCACGAGGGGCAAGCACAGCCCGTGGTCTCGGGGGGACGGAGGTCTGTGCTTGTGAAGGACGCACCCGTGCGAGGCCCCCGCCGCCTCAGTGCCCAGACACGCGGACGGCAGACCCTCTGAGGGCCGAGCAAGTCACGGGGAGCGCTGGGCGCCTCTTCCTCCAGCAGCGGCCTTTCTGTATTTACAAATGTTTATTTTTTTTGAGGGTGCAAACCATAAATTAGAAAGTCAGAAGGCACAGAGAATAAGAAATGAAACCTGCCCTTTCTCCAGTCACCCCCCCTGGTGCCCTGCCCCTCTCCCTGGAAGCAGCCAGTTGTCAGGGTCTCGAGTCCTCCCCAGAGGCCACGGGCGTGCGTGCACCCACACCCGGGCGACTGCGGACACACCCACTCTAACCCCCCCTCTGAAAGTCCGGAGCGCGGCAGAACAGAGCTCAGCAAAACCAGGAGTCTCCTTTTCATAAAGTCTCAAATCCCAGGCTGAAACTTTCCTTAAAAATCCAAATTAGGAAGTAGTTACGGGCACAGTTGTTCATACGGAAAATGATACGGTAATGAAAAGATAACACGAGAGGAAGCTGTACCGTGTACTCACTCACGACTGGGACCCTGTGTGTGCCCACCCCCGTGCCCCTCCCGACAGAAGGCACTCCCCGCTCCTGACACGCAGCTCCCGTCACCGGACACTGAGGCACCGCGATGAACAACAGGCATGTGACACTGTGGTCGCAGCTTAAGAGCCGAGTCAGATGTTAGACGAGTAATGAAAAATGGTTACTTAAAAATGGGGCCAGCGCTACGAAGGAACCTGTGACTGAATACTCAGTGTGAGGGGCCAGGGGAATGCCAAGGGAGGGACGTGGGGACAGAGAACACGGGAGGTTTGTGGCGCACAGGAGGGCAGCGTGGGCTGTCCGGGCAGATGGCAGGCCGAGTCCCTGAAAGCTCGAGGGGCCAGCATTGCACCTCCTTGTCTCCAAACGTCAAGACGCAGAGCAGCTCAGCCCTGAAACCACTGCGCTGAGTGCAAGGCGCCAGTCTGGAAAGACGGCAGAGCGCGCACGCCCCGTCGGGGTGGCGCGTCCAGACCTGGGGGGTCTGCGGGGACGGGAAGGGGCGCGGTGGCGGCCTGGGGCGGGGGGGGGGGTGCGGGGAGTGAGGTGACCGCGCAGGAGTCTGATTCTGGGCGCAGGGGATGACGATGTCCTGAGGTGGGTGGCGGCCAGGCTGCCATGCTCTGAGTGGAGACCCCACACCCTTCAGACGGTGAACGGGACGGCGCGTGCCTGCGTCTCAGGGCCGCCGTTCACGGCGAGAGGGAGGGGCCCGACGCACTCCCGCGGCCACTCCCCTCACCTCTCCATGTTCTTGAAGATGTTGCACTTGTCGTCTCCAGCGGTCAGCTGGAAGGCCAAGGCCGCGTGGTGGCTCTCCAGCACGGCGAGGTCATTGTACAGGACGGCCAGCTCGCTGCCCGCGTTGCACAGGAAGGAGTTCGTCCGCCCGGGGTGGTCCACGTCGTGAACGGTGGCTGCAATGAGGGCTGCGGCCTCATCGAGCGGGTCTAGAGTTTGCTGAAAACAAGAGACCTTTAAAAAACCGGGGCACTGAGCTGGCGCGAGGTCGCCTTCTGTATAGTTTTCTTCCTGCCTTACCACTTTAACGTAAGAGCGTCTCAGGCTTCTGAGGAAAGCATACTGTCGAGCAGATCCAGTTTCCCTACCTCTCTGCTGTCAACGCTGCACTTTCACACGCGTTTTAGGAACATTACCGGATTCTCAGTCTCGACAAGTTAGGGGCTCAACAAAATACGGGGCGTCCTCAACAGAGAGGAGTAAGTGGCTGAATTGTAGGATGGGAATTATATCTCAGTAAATGATGTTAAACTTGTTTTAATTCAGCTTTCTGAATATATATGTTTGCATGTTATCTGCGGAGCAGTTCAGAAGCAATCAACTACATCAGAGGTGCCGTCACCCTTGCACGCTGATCCACACTGACTTTCGTACTTTATGGACCAGTCTGCTCTCTGCATTCTGATCCCGGCTAGGTCTTGGGAACGGTCTTTCTCTAAAACCAGAACACAGACACCCGAGGGAATGAGGGGAGGGAAACTGCGAGACCCCGCTCTGAGGTGGTCCGCCTTCGGGCTGGGGAACAGCCTGTGGTCAGCACACCCACGTGCCAGGCACGACCTCGCCCCTCCCCGGACTCTGGGGACGGGCAGGGGCTCGGAAGCGGTGACAGCTGACACCTGGCTGGCTGGACACGTCTCCAGGTTCGGGCGAGCCCCCCAGAGGGAGGAACAGCCCTCTGCTGCCTGGCTGGCTTTCTCCCCGGGTCCCCACTGCTGCTCCTCACACTCCCGAGGGCCAGCTGGGCTCCCGTCCTGAGCGCCCGCAGGAACGCCCCAGAGCTACAGTTGAGCCTCCCGCCTGCTTCTCCTGTGGCCGCAGCCTCCCGGGCCAGGCCTCGTGGCCGCGGGAGCGCCCCTGAGCAGTCACGCCGCGCGGCAACCCGGCGGGGGTGCAAACAGCGCCGACACCACTCACCTTTATCCTCTCCCTGCAGAGGAAGTAGGCGGTGGCGTGCAGCACGTCGGCGGCGTGCGTCGAGTTGTGGTAGGGGTTGGAGGAGTGGTAGTTGGCTTCGATGATCTGCAGCCACGACCTCAGCGTTGTCTCGGAGCAGTTCAAGAATTCACAGATTCCAAAACGAGTGAAGATCTTGAGACTGAGATAAATTAAAGGCCTACGAAGAGACACATGCAGAGCATTAATGCAGAGTAAGAGGCAAAGCGTTTGGAGCCCCGAACAGGGTCAGATCCAACGAGCAAACCCGAGTCCGGCCTCAGAGAGGGCGAGGGCGGCCAAGGGGCGCTGGCCTCTCCGGCGCCCTCTCTCTGGGGTGGCAGCAGGTAGCTCAGCGCGAGCCTGGTTCCCATTCGGGCCTCGGGGCTCTGGGCCGGTGCTTCCCCCTGGCACGCGAGGGCTCAGGCCCCTGCTCGCACTACCGGGTTCCTCACAGTCAGCATGTTTGTGGCCAAGCTAAACTTGTGCCACCTTGAACCCTACCTTCTCCTCTGGACCCGTGCCACTGGCCAGGTGTCCTACCTGAAGACAGTAACAGTTTCTAATGACCACACATGAGACTGACGCGTCACGTGCCACGTGCCGGTCTCCACAACCTGGAGGTGGCTGACGACTGAGAGGAAGTCCCCCTTAGAAGGTGACCGACCGGCTGCCAAGTCCGTGGTCAGAAGGTCGAGGAGTGTGGCTCTGCTGAGGCAGTGCCCAGAGGTGGTCAGGCTCACGGGACTGGAACTCACCTGCCGTGGCCCAGGCCCCGTGACCACCCTGCCCCTGTGTGGGGAGCTCTTTGCCACCGTCTCTGCCCGTGTCAGGGACGCGGAGGCAGACTGCATGAGGAGGCTGACCCGTGGTGAGCGTGAGCGAGGGCAGGGCCGCGGTGGGGACAGCTCACCCAGGTGAGGAGTGGCCCCGCGGTGACCCCCCCGAGAGCACACCTGTCCCGGGACTGCCTCTGCCCACCACGTGAAGAGCCTCCCACCTGGAGGGTGGCCCGGCCAGTGTCAGCTCTGTCACATCCCTCTCCCGGGTGCCAGGCCGGCCACAGCGCTGCGGTTCACAGCTCTCCTCCGAGGAGGCACAAAGTTGAAGGTGCAATCCCAGTCCTCCCCCAGTCCGTGGACCCACCCAGTCTGGGGTGACCAGAGTCTTGGGTGTCCCCATGCCTGTCACCAGCACGGCAGCTGAGATCTGGGGACAGCTTTTCTCCAATACGTGTGTTGGCATATTTGTGATTTCCAGCTCTAGGCTCTGAGGAGGGCCTCTTTGCCACTACTGTGACACATCACTACCCGCAGGCGAAACCGGTGTCTGTGTTTTACAGACACCCCCTGCTGTTTGGAGCCATAGCCACTCGCTAGGTTTCGTGCTTTCCGTGGGTCTGCTGTCTCCTCAGCGGGCGGGGCCCGGCAGACCTGCCCTGGCTTCTCCCGGCCTCTCGAGCTCCGATGCGGGGGCTCTCGCTGCCCCGCTCCTCTTCCCTGAGCCTCCTCCCGGGGAGCGGACACCAGCTCCGTGCAGAGCCCGCACGACTGCTCGTGGGGCTTCCCCGACAGGCCTCTCTGCTCGCCGAGCGAGCTCCCCACGCACTCACCTCTTCTGAGTGGCAGCCTCCAGCTCGAAAATATCGAAGTCCCAGTAGTCCTCATTCTCTATGGCCCGCGCTATCCGCGGCGGCACGTCGTGCAGGGTGACGGGAGTGATGATACTGCTGGAAATGTGGTGCAGGCCTGGGGCTGGGGAATCCGGGGAACAGCGTTAGCAGGCTTTAGGGCGTCAGCTCTCCCCGAGGGGGCGGTGCTGTTTCTGAGGGTTCATGACCTGCCCAGAAGCTGCTGACGGATGAGTAAAACCGTCTAAAAAATGTACTTTCATCACTTAAGCTTGACTATAATGTTAATAGTGATCCAAAAATTAAAGAAAAACTTACCTTTTGTGGAAAGAACATATTCATTCCCGGATAACTTTCGCAAACCATCCTGATAAAAATCAAGGAAACAAAAAAGGGGAGGTCACCATCAGGTCACAGCTGTTCTTCTCGAAGACCCGGGACAGTCGGGCCCGGGGGACAGTTACGGGAGCCCCTGCCCCTCTGGCACGCACACGGCCTGCCTGGAAGGGCCGGCTAAACCCAGGACCGCACCGGGAACCGTGCCGCCCTTTCTGAAGTCACCGGATGTCTCAGAAATTAGGGCTGAGACCTCAAGACTCCAGAAAGCAGGAACTGGAGGGAAGGTGAATTTTATTCCCAACCAACACAAAGATGACAGAGAGCAAGGGACTGATCTGTTTTCCACCAGGTGGTTCCTCCCTCGTGAGACCTCTCTCCGAGACGGCTGGCTGGAGGCGGCACCCGGGCCCCCCCAGAGCCCATGGGGCAAAGCCCCCTCCTAATCAGATGGTCCCAGTCGTCCTCCCCCATGGAGTCCCCAAATCTGTAGGATGTGTGGTGGAGGGAAACCGTGCCCCATCCCCTGGGGCCTCTTTAAAAATATTTTTTTTCTTTCTGTTTTGTGATGTAGTATACAGAAAATTTTTTTTTCTGTCCTGGTATTTAAAATCTTTAATAAAACAATTAAGTTTCATTGACATAAGCTGCTCGTAGAACCCCTAAGCGAACGGGGAGCCCAGCTCAGCAGACCCCGAGGGTGTGCCCCGCCCCGCTCTGCCCCAAGCCCCGGTGGCTGGGGGGAGGCGGCAGGGGGAAGATGGCAGCGGACGGGGAGCCCTTGCAGCCCAGCCCGAGAGCGGATGGCCGTGGGACCAACAGCAAGAGCAGGCTCCGGGCAGCGGCCCAGCTCGCACACTCACAGTCATCAGGCCCCCCACGAGGTCGCTGGCGTGGGGGTCGTCGTCCTTGACGCCAAGCTGCGGCGAGTACAGCTCAGTGGTTCTCAGGATTTCCAGCACGCGGTCTAAGGCTTCTGTCACGGGCGTGGGGCTGTTCTCCTGCGCAGCGTTGATAATGTTGATCACCTGCAGCGTGGGAGGACAGGCCTGAGGTTCGTAACCGTGACAACAGCAGCAAAACCGCCTGGAGAGCCAAGCTGGCCGCGCCCGGCCCACTGGTCACGGCTCGTGCCCGCTCCCCGCTCCCCAGAGGCGGCGGCTCCCTGGACGAGGACGGCACTGTGGCTGCTGCTGCGGGCCCGTCTCTTCCCAGTGGGAACGGGCGCCTGGGAGAACAAGGGCGTCCCTGCTCAGAGGGGACCGACCGCCACGCGCCTCACCTTGGTGATGGGCGCCTCGATGGTCATGGAGTGTATCCGGGCCATGGAGGAGTGTCGCCTCTGGCTGGCCACTGTGGAGGGACCACGAGAGCAGAGGTCAGCGTAGGCGCGGTCTCGAGCACCTGTCTCGAGCCAGGGCCCCACGTCCCCGCCACCTCAACCCCCCCCTGGGCCGCAGAGGGCTCGGGGCCAGGACTGCCCGGCCCGCCGAGCTTCCTTCCCACCCGGAGGGCCCACTCCGCTTCCTTCGGTTCCAGGCACTGGGGAGCCCGAGCCCCTGACGTCAGAGAGAGGACAGGAGACAACCCGGCACGCCGCGGCCGGACAGCCTCCTTTTGTCCTCACAACAATGAGGCTTTACACCGACTCGCCGCTGCCCAGGAGCGAGGACGCTCTGGACAGCAGTGCCGTCCGCCCCTCCGAGTGGCAGGAACTGTGACTGCAGGTCGCAGTGACCTGGAGCACACCCACTCCTGGCTCCAGTCTCCGGCGCATCGTTTGGCGTCTGCACGGCTGTGCCTACGCTCGCTCGACAGAGCAGGCAACTGCTGACAGAGGCAGGCAGCAACGCCGCGGCCCTGGGGCTCGTTCCCTCTCTGTCGCCCCTGCGAGACGCGGTTCTTTTGGGTGCCGGGGGGGGGGGCCTGGGCAGGAAAACACGCTCACACAGAGTCCTGTGTGTCTCCCTGAAAGCGCCACTATCAGGCCCAGGGCTCCGACCAAAGGCCTGAAAGGAACACACAGTGTTCGCAGGCTGGTGTGGCCGCCCCACATCACCAGACCGAGCCCCCGAGAGGAACGCGTGCTTGGTGCGTCCCTCACAGGCCAAACGCCGCTCACCTCCCCACCACGAGGGAAGCTGCTACGGCAAACTGCAACCCACAGTGAAATACAGTCCAGTCCTCACTTAACGCCACTGATAGGTTCGTGGAAACTTCTGTTTTAAGCAAAAAGACATACAAGAAAACCAATTCTACCCTAGGCTAATTGGTATAAAGAAGAGTTGAATTCCTACAGCATATTTGTGGTCACAAAACATCACCGAACTTGTAAATAAAAACAAAAGGCCTTTCTAATATTAAACGCTGAAGTACGGTGTACACACGAGATGGTTATTTTTGAACCTGCCTATTCCGGTTCAGGGTCAAGGGTGGCTGGAGCCTCCCTGGGCAGCTGAGGTGCAGGTGGGACCCCTTCCATCGCAGGGGCACCCCTAGATGGAGACACCTAGACACACGCGTCTACCTAACACACACATGTGGGAGGAAAGCTGGGGACTGGGAGCGAACCCACACAGGCGTGGGGAGAACCGGCACCACCCCCCCCCCCCCCCCCCGCACATACACACACAGCGACCCGGCCAGGAACCGATCTTTTTCTACCAACGCTGAACGAAATAATGTTCTTCGAGGAACTGCTGCATATTAACAATTTCCAAATGCGTCCCTCCACAGGAGGCAAACACAAGGCCTATGGGCCGAGCCCAGCGCTCCACCTTGTTTTATCCGGCCCGGCACCTTGTTTCCTTGCCCCAGTTAAGGAGTAGTTAAGATCCTAAAGCTACATTCAGCCCTTTGAAGGCAAACGCAAAGCTGATGTGGCCCCTGATATGAAAATGAGTTTGACATCCCTGCCTCATACCAGTACAGCAGATGAACTACAGAAGAGACAGTGAAATGTACATTTCCTTTTTCTTTATCCTCTGAGTGCACCAAAAGGCTCAGGAGGGGGCCCACTGGCAGGAGCGGGAACAAAGGGAGGAATGACACAGGTGGCCAGAAGGAGCTGTCCCCTGTGTGGACTGGAGGCGGGCAGTGGCCCGGAGATAA
The DNA here is from genome assembly GCF_004126475.2 of Phyllostomus discolor. NCBI lineage: Eukaryota > Metazoa > Chordata > Mammalia > Chiroptera > Phyllostomidae > Phyllostomus > Phyllostomus discolor. The sequence continues at coordinate 42,562,833 of NC_040914.2, forward strand.
GCTGGGGAGCGCCGGGCCGCACGAGGTCAACACGGCACGGTCGTCTTGGGCACCTACGTTCGTTTGCTCGGGAGGCCACACTTCTGACGTCCAGGGAGTTCTTCCTCTTGTCTTTGTGCTTGCCTGGCTGACTATCTGTGGAGACAGACGACAGAGCACCCGATCAAAGGGATACGAACGCGCTGAGAGAAGTGCCAACGTAAAAAATTTTAAACAAAACTTAAGAGTCAGAACACCATTCAGGTTGCCACAAAAACCAGCACAGCGCCTCACAGAGATGACTATGAAGATGAGGCTGGGGGGCCTGAGTTTCTCGCACTGCCCCACCTGGCACGATGACGCACCTGGAGTCTCAAGACGCGAAGTGAGGGCCAGCAGAACCCCGGCCACAGCCCTACACAACCGAGGAACACGGCAGGGGAACTCTGGTCGCCGGCCCCACTTCCTCTGAAGGAAAACACCTTTTATGTGTGTCTCCTACAATACGAGGTCTCCAATGCCCTGGGGAAGGACGTGCCTCCCCTCCAAGGACAGTTCAAGAGCCCTGGTTCGGGGTACGTGCCTGGTTTACCTCCCCACCCCACCCCCCCTGCCACTTTCTGTGAACAGCGCCGTTCCTCTCCAGGGCTCCAAATGGGTTGTCTCACCTCTCTCCCCGACCCCACACCGATCAAGGACAAAGCACCACTGCCCTTCCTGCCCCCTCCCCGGGCTCCTGCTGGGTGCCATGTGTGGTGCTGAGCCCCTCCCACCTGCCCCCATTTCACAGACGAGGAAACTGGGGGCAGCTGCGCCAGCTCAGGCCTTCCACCTGCAGGCGTGCCTGCTCCACCCGGTCGTGGTCCCTCCCCGGGAGTGGCTCTCGAGCAGGACCTGGATGCAGCCCACCATCGAGACCCCTTTCACATGCTGTTTGCTACACTCGCCTCTCCACGGGCACTGACTGTGACCTTGCCACCCTCACGGCCGACTTCTGTGCCGCTTCATCTGAAGGACACAATTCTTGCCCGACCTGACCTGTGGTGCCTGACAGGACGGATCCCTCTTTCTGGAAACTCCTGGTTTGCAGAAGGCCATGCTCCTGGCTTCCCTTGCATCTCTCACTGTTCCTCCTGCATGGTCCCCTTTCTTAACCAGCCCCATCCCTCTGTTCCCAGATGTCTCTGCTGATTCCTTCTCTGCTTGGAAAACACAATCTCCTTGGGTGGTCCCACCCTTCCTTCAGCTTTAGGTAACTCCGGGCTTGCTGCTTTGTCCTGAGCTCCGGACTTCATCTTACCTGGGCACCTCCATTTGGCCACCCCCCAGGCACTCCAGACGAACTCATTACCTTCTCCCAAACCCACTCTTTGTCCCAGGTCACCGAGTGCAGGGGAGGCAAGTCCCCTATGGCCCCCCTGCCCTGATCTCCACGCCACCCCATCTGTCAGCTAAATCCGTGACTCAGTCTCCTACGTGCATCTTTCACCTGTCCCTCCCGGCTTTAACGGCAGCTCCCTTCACTGGCCCCCACTCCCTGACCTTGCCCTGGTTATCAACCCATCTCCAAAGGCAGCCAAGGGGCCTTTCGAGAAGGAAAACCTGGCCAGACCTCTCTCCCAGTGAGAACATTTCAGCAGCTCCTCCTTGCTGTCAGGATAAGTGTGAAGGTCCCCAGTGTGGCTCCCAGAGCTCTGTGATCTCTGGACCCCCTGCAGCCCTTGGGGACCATTTATGATGAGCCAGCTCGCCCCCCCCAGCTGGTGCCCGGCACTGACCGCTCGCCTGCACCTGGGAGGGCACCTCTCCCACACCGCCTTCCTCACCTGGTTAACTGTCACCCTTGGAAGGTGCAGCTAAGAGGAGGTACCTGTGTCCTAACCTTTGAGGATCTTCCCCCAATGCCTCCCCAGCCCACCTTGCACTGCCGGCCACCGCCTGCTGTGTGCTCCGTCCTCCTCACCAGCTGTGAGTGACGGGAGAGCAGGAGAGTCCGCCTTTCCCCTTCCTCGGGGCCGGCGCCGCCCAGCACAGAACGGATGCTCAGCAGACACACAGCTGTCTGCCAGAGTGCCTGCACGGGCCTGTGTGCACATGAGGGCGCCCCTCGATGCCCCGGCTCCCCTACTGCAAACCCGTCAGCACCTCCGGGACTGAGGGTGACTCGCTGGCAGTCAAGGACAGGACGGTCTGCCCGCAGCAGCCTGCCCTTCCTCTCTCCGTGGTCCGGGCCACGCGTGGGCTGTGTAGGCACGGCTGCCGCCCCTCCGTCTCAGGTGCAGCCCTGACACCGGCTACTTCTGCGTCTGACGGAGAACACCTCGGCCTCTCCGCACACTCACTCCTCCCCTCCGCCTCCCGGCCCCGGTGCCCCTCCTCCCCGAGCTGCGTTGGAGATTCGCATCCACACAGCTGCCTGTTCGGACTGGGCAGTGGACTCGGTTGTTCCTTCGTCCACTCAGCACACATTTACTGGGGGCTACCATGTCCCCACGCCAGGCGCCAGGGATGCGAAGTGGAAAAGGTTTGGTCCAGGGCACGAGGGCGGGGAACTCAGAGTTGCAGCAGTGATTTTGGGGCACAGAGGGAGCCCCAAGGAGGAAGTGACTCTGGTCTGGGGGAGCGGCAGAGCGGGGGTAAGCTAAGAGGCAAGGAAACAGCTGGTGCAGACGGAGCGGAGTGCAGCTGGAGAGAAGCAAGCGGCGTGTGTCCGAGGACGGGGCTGTGGCGGGAACGGAGGGAGACCGAGCCCGTCTAATCTCTACGTAACATTGTGAAGTGACTCTCCCTCCCACCACGATGCTCCTCGGATGCTCCTTGGGTTCCTGTCCGACACCATTTCCGCCAGCACCGTCCCTGGGAAGCCCCCCCCCCCCTGCCCCGCCCCACCCCCGCCCCTCCCTGTGTGGCTCCACCAAGCAGGGCGCATTCAGATTGTCCCGCCGGCCTTGGACGGTGTGCTCCACATTCACCACGGCCGTGTGCCCGAGGCCCGGCCCGGCCCAGACCCACTCGGGGTTTACAGCCCAGACTCCTGTCCCACGGAGTGACCCTGGCCTTTGGTGGGACAGTACGATGTGAAAACCACATAGGACGGGTAACACGGGACATGTGCCGGGAATCTGCTCCTTTTCCGACACCCAGAACCTGAGCTCCCTTTCCCGGGACTCCCACTGCAGAAGGGGAGGCCAGGAACCTGCGAGCTGCCAGCCGAGAGCCTGTGCCCGAGCGAGTGGGGTGCAGGAGCGAGGCCGTGGGAGGAGCCGTCTGTGCAGTGGCGGCTCCCTTCGCCGGGCCTCAGCAGAGCTGGGGGTGCCACCGGGGGGGGCGGGGGGGGGGGCAGGCCCCCACCACGCTGTTCCTAGGGCAGCGGGAACAGTCTTCCGGCTTCCCTCGGTTCCTGTTCTTTTTTTCAGAATAGTGCAGCTCTCCTGTCCAACCTGTGGGCCACCCCATTTGCTTCTAGAAAACTCCTTTTTTTCTTCAGAACTGATTTTTGTGGTGTGGAACCAAGGACTTCCAAAGCAAGATCAGCTGAGTCTTTCGGACATAAAGCCGGCTAGTGGCCAAGGCAGACGGCAACTGCACAGACAGCCCGCAGCTCGTCCAGCTGGGCATGAGCTCGGGGACCAACAGAGGCCCAGCACACCTGCGGTCTGGGGGATTCCTCCCCAGTGGACCTCTGCCGTGACCGTGTCCCTGGTTCTGCCTCCCAGTCCCGGCTCTGCGGCTTCCTGGCTGCCCGGCTCTGGGCTGTCCTTCGACTCTCCCGAACCCCAGCGTCTCCCTCTGCACTGAAGAAACGCCAGTGACAGCCACGTGCACCTCGCAGGGCTGGTCTAAACACTTTTTAAAAACCCAGGCAAAGGCACTGCCTGGCCTTGTGGTGTAAGGCTGCGGCCGCGCTGGACCTGTGCTGGCAGCCTCCACCCCCGCCCTTCGACCCCCGCCCCTGCCGCTGGCTCCTGAGCCTGAGCTTCTCCGCGTCACTGACCAGCTCTCGGATGCCAAGGCCGAGTGTGGCCCTGCTCTCCCCCCCCTCTCCCCTCCACGCGGCTTGGCCCTGACCACAGTCGGTGCGTCCCCATTCTCCCCTCCCTGACCCAGGGCCACCCAGCTGGTTCCCGCTCCCTGTGACCCGAGTGCACACCTCCAGGAATCTGCCTCCCCCCGCCTTTTCCTGCCGCCGCCTCCTGGGTCACCTCCGTGTCCACGCCCCTTCGTCATCCCCGCCGTCTCATCACGTCCACACCTGCGCTCCCTGCTGCTGCCTTGCTGACACCGAACGTGCACCCCCAGCCCCAGCCTCTCTGCGGGCGGCACACAGAGACACGGGCTGCGGCACCCGCGGGCCCTGGACAACGCTCTGCAGAACAAACTGTTACATGAGGGAACACGCGAGCCCGGCCTGCCACGGTCATCCCCCCCAGCCAGATCGCCACGCGCCGCTCCCGTCCAGGCTGCACAACTCAGGATGGCTCTCGCTTGCTCTCCTCACCCGGGTCCCTCACGTCTTCCCTTTTGCCCCCTCAACCCCTCCTTCCTACCATCTCCACCTGATTCTGCCCCCGGCTGTTGTTCCCGCCCCTGGCCTCCCCCCCCACAGAATCCGTGTCCCACACACGCTCTAGCTTCTCCGAGCTCAGATGCCATGCTCTCTGAGGCTCCCACACCCTCAGGCTCCGCTGCCTGCAGAGGGAAACCGTCACCTGCCCCCCAGCATCCCGCGTGCCAGTGAGAGTTCATCCCTGATCTTTCTAGAACACGCTTGGCACCTTCCCCTCTTCTGAGCCTGTTTTCCTTTCTGGGATGCTTTCCTTCCACGCCCTCGTTATTCAAAGCTACCTCTCCCCATCTGGGACCTTCCTCTCCTCCTCGGAGGCGCCCTGACAGCCCTGCTCCTTTGTCACTCACTACCGATCTGTCCCCACGTGCCCCTCGGTATCAACCTGCCTCTTCTCTTCACAAGAAAGCCCCGCCCGCTCTCCGGGCCCCCAGGAGAACCGCCCCAGCAGGTGCTCCAGGCTGCTGGAGCCGGCTGCTTGGACTGGGCGCCAGCCCACCACTGCCTAGACGGATGTCCTGTCCGTGGGCAAACAGGTCAGCCTTCCCGTCTCCTTCTCTGCAGAAAGGGAGCCTCATCTACCACGTGCCCACCCATCGGGCTGCTACGAGGCTTCGGTTCAACACTCGGCACGGAGCCTGCACGCAGCACTGGCTCAGAACACGCGAGGGCGACGTTCCGGGGGGGAGCAGATGTGCTACCCACTGCGGCGGAACACCGGTCTCCTCAGTCCCCTCAGCTGAGGAGAGGAACCCAGTCCCCCCCTGGACCGTCTGCAGTCACGCAGAGCGGAGGGGCAGATGGGGCCTGAGGCATGGGAGACAGGTGCCGGGCAGGGCGAGTGTGAAGGCGCCTGGCCCCTCCCTGCGGGCTGGCGGTGACCACTGCCAGGCGCAGACGCCCCTGCTCACAACGTCCAGTAGCCCGACACCCAGCACTCCTGCCCCTCGCGGCACCCACGGGGCCGGCAGACCACACTCCACTGAACACGCTTCCACGCGAGTTCACACGCTCGGGGCGACCCGTTCTCTCCCCCGGGGACACCTGCCAGGACACCCTCCCGTGCTCAGGGCTCCGACTCACAGGCCAGCCCGCGGAGCTGGGGGGGAGGTGCTGCCGGGCCCCAGGAAGCAGTCCGAGTAAGGGCTGTTTTCATTTCCTTTTTTTTAAACGCTCAGTGGACCCTAAGAATGAATATGGAACATCATACCTGTGTGAGTGTCAGAATGAACACATTCAGCTATTTTCTCAGCCTAAAAATAAATGTTAAAAGCCATTAGTTCTGATTGCCTAGGAATGCAGTAGGAGGAATCTTGCTGGGGGGCAGCCGGAGGGCCCCGAGAGGTCCCTTACGTACCTTGTTGTTGCCACTGCACACTCTGATAATGGACACATAGTGTCTAATTTTTCTGCAAGTAGAAAACAAGGCATTATTGCTCTCCCGACTGTCTGTTCTGGTGGATACCTCCTGACTCTCTGTTGTGATGGGTACGTAGCTATTCTTTTCATTGTCAAAAGAGCATTCATTGATCTTTCACAAAGTTCTCTGAGGAAAACACGCGTCTGGTTTGTGGCCAAGACCGCCAGTAACAAAGTGTCTACACTCACCCTGCGGCGTCTACTGAAAAGAAGTTGACTCTTCAGCAAAAACAACAAAATCCTTCCAAGTCATCATCACATACAATAAAGAACAGCTATGTGTTTAAACTCGCACTGTGCGTTAACCCACCAGAAGCCTGCACGCCTGCACTCCGCACCGGGGCCCTCAGCCAGCTGGGGGCGGGTGGCGAAGCCACCAGGGCTGATCTCAGACGCTGCAGACTCTCCTCCCTTACTGCTCCTTTGATTCCCCCCCATTTCCCCCTGATAATTAACCCCTGTATACTCATCACAAAAGAAATGAGGAAAGGACATAAGAAGGCAAAGACTCAGAACAGAGAGCCCACACAGACCTGTCCCCCTAAGGCCACTGCCAACTGGCGCAGAGGCCTCGGCCTGGCTCCGCCCAGCCCTGGCAGCCGGACCCGGGACCAGGGACGGCACCACCCGGCCTCAGTCTCCTGATGTGGAAGGTGGAGGCGGTGGTGAGGACGAAATGAAGGGCTGTCCCGCAGGTGCCGAGAGACGCAGGTGCGAGGACCACCACTCACAGCCTCCTCTTCCCTTTTCCTTCCTCCATGTGCGTGGCCGAGACCACACGCCAGGTGTGGTTCTACATTTGGACTTTTGCACTTGTCACCAGCATTTTTCTCGGTAATTTACCTTCCTATCCTTTCTAATGGCTGCGCGTTTTACTGCTGGGTGTTCTGTAACAGTCACACTTTCCCATTGTCCTATATGACTTAACACAGATTCTGAGAAAAACCGCAGGGGATTTTGAGGCTCCTGATACCCTGCTTTGCAACGTGTAGTCACGTCTGTTTTACGTGAGAGTTTCCATAAATGACAGCATTTGAAATCTGTTGATTTAACTTGGTAAGTCTGCGCAGAAGTAACGCACAGGCTACCAGATCAGATGGCAGTCCTGCACGCGTGGGGAGCCCATCAGGCGGTGTTCTGGCCGCACGGCTTCCCGGAGGGGCCTGCCAGTGCCGGGGTGCGCCCCTGTGCGCCTGCAGCATCGGCAGGAGCGTCTGGGCCCTGGAGGGCCAGGCCGCAGGCACGAGGAGGCCGCCCCGGAAGGCCCTGCTCTGGGGACGCCTGACCTATTTCGAGTCTTTCTTTAGAACTTCCGCGTGCAGCTCCGCACGTGCCCAAGCGCTCGGAGCGCGTGCTGCGATGAGCCAGCCGCGGCGTGCTGCCTGGAGCGCCCGCCCCCACTTACCCCCCCTGACCGACGACAGGCACTATCTTCACGTTCTGCTGCGTGTTGTCCCCGTTTCTGGCGTAGTACACTCCTTGCCACTCCTACAAATGGAACGGAGGCATCGTTATACTTTGTGTGCAAAACACGAGTCCAAGGACATTTTCCGCTCCTGGTTCCGCTCCATGTCCCGCTGCTCAAGTGATTGGCCTAAAAGATGTCTCAGCCCCACACACAATTTTGGGCAACCTGACGATTCTTGCTCACCCTCCCAAGCCCACCGCCTCCTGGCTGCTGACAGAAGCTGGTCACCACGGTCTGAGTGGGGACATGTGTCCCGTCTGCTGGCAGAAGAGGCCCCTGGCCCGTGAGGGGAGCGCGCCCCCTCACTTCACCGCACAGGCCCGTCCCCTCACGGCTCCCACCTGCTAGAGTGGGGTGAGGAGCGTGTGGCCCCTGGCCCTGCATTTGGGAGGGAAGACCAGGACGAGGCAGAGAAGGGAACACTCTGTGGCCACTAGCACGCTGGGCCGCTACCACCATCTGGGTCGGGGGTGGCTTTCGGACCCTCTGCGTCTGGGTGGGGATGAGGAGGGGACGGCCAGGACCGGGCTCAGGCAGAACTTGGAGGTGAGACCTTAAAATGCAGGGCTGCCACGGCACCGGCTGTGCTCTCAGGCCAGACAAAACAGGGGCGTTCTTCCCCAGCGGACAGCAGCCTCAGGAGCAGCCGCGTGCAGGACGGGGCTGCAGTGGTGTCCTGCTCTTGAGGCGGTGGGAGGGGCCTGGGAGAAGCCTGCGTCTGTTACCACCTCAAAGGTTCTGAATTCCTCCCCCAGTCACCAAGGGTCCTCGGGCTGTGACGACCCCTGAAGCCCACCACTGCGGGACACAGCTCACAGGGTGCTGCAAGCCCTCCTTGGCCGTCAGGAGCCCCACAGGACTTGAGCCACGCCCCCCCACAGCAGCCTGGGTGGCTCAGCTCGAGTCTCCTGCCCAGACCCTTCGAGAAGGTCGGTCCCGAAGGCTCCCAGCTTGGGGCGTGGCAGCCTGCATGCAACAGCCAATGGTACAAGCTCGTCCCCAGACTCCTCTGGAGAAGGGGATCCCGGAGAAACCAGACGCCCACAGAGCAGAGGACGGTGACCGATGATGCTCCCTGGCGTGCTTCTGAAAACACCACGCACCCACGAAGCACCGAGTTCAAAGGAGCCGGAGAGCCCAGCTCGGCGCTCACCTGCCCAGGGGCAGGAGGGAGGTGCGGGTGCTGCCAAGTTCTCGGGGGCGGCTGGCACGGCAGAAACAGGCAAGGCCCACACGGGGGTCCCGGGCAGAAATGCACTCCCGTTCTCCGTGTCCGTGTGCCTACCCTGGCGGACAGGGCGCCGCTCAGGCTCCCCGCCCAGAGACGGCTGGGCGACCGGCCGTGGCGGCGTGTGCCTGGGCACGGGAGCGAAGCAGCACTGAACTGCGTGCCTCAGACGGGCACACGGTACGGGGTGTGGGTGCTCCCTTAAAGAGCTGGTGGGTTTGAAAACCAGTGGGAGAACGACGAGAGCCCGATCCGACCAGTCAACCCGCACCTGAAGGACACTTTCAGGACTTCCTCCCGTCCCTCCGGCACAGACGGGGCAGCTGCCGGCCCCGGCCACAGCCGCGCAGCCCAGCCCGCAGAGCAGGGCGAGTCGCAGCGACTTCGCTGGGGCAACAGAGCGGCCTGCGCGCTTTCCGGTCACCAGCGGAAACAAGAAATAGCTACTTGTCACAGGTCATCTTTCTTATCCAAAGTATATTTTTAAATGCTGACCTATCAGAATTCTTGGGTTTTAGCTCCTGAGAATAACCAAGCTCTGCCACAGAATGCCCTCGGGAAGGTGCCACCCGGCAGGGTAAACGCACATGAACGGCACGCGGGGCCCTGGCGCTCGGCGGAGCTCCACAAGGGCTGCTGCTCTCGCAGGGCTCTGCACGGGGCTCCCCACCCCCCCGACCCCCACAGTGCTCCCCTCTCAACTGCACGAGGGGCCGCACCGCCCTCTGCTCCGGGGTGGGCTCGGCAGCTCGCCGGGCTTCTCCGACTGTTGGGACGGCCCCTGCTCGGTGCTCATCGCCCTAATTAAACCGCCGCCCCCGCCGCCGCCCACCCCCAGGGCTAGCACGGCGCTTGCCTGCGGGAAACAGTCGGAGAACAGCCTCGCTTCCACTCTCGGGCAGAAGAGGCCTGGGGAACACAGCGGGGGACGCAGAGCCCAGGTGAGCTCAGAGGGCACAGACGGAGAGGTGGAGAAGACGGGGATCCACCCGTGGGGGAGGGAAGCACAGAGCCCCCCCGGGGCCCCGGGGGTAACAGCCGAGAGAGGATACGGGCCCCTCAGCCACCTGCCATGTCCCGGGTGGGCGTCCAGCAGCCCGCAGCCACTCAGCGCCTGCAAGGCCGGTTTCTGAGGCAAAACCTCACGCTCTCTGACAGAGAAGAGCGGTGGAGGCCCAGGTGTCGGAGAAGGTGGGGGGCTGGGTCCTACGGCCCTGATGGAGAAGTCTGGGGGGGGCAGGGGAGGCGAGGCCAGAGCACACGCATGGGGCCCGGGGTGGCGTGAGGGTGCGGCCCGAAAACGAAGGCCCCCCCGTCTCAGCCCCCACACCGGAGCCGCCAGCCGAGGACAGCGGGCAGAGGGGTGTGGAGAGGCGGCGTCTGCAGCACTCTCCGCTTGACCGTCAGAACCCGTCCTCTGCCCCCAGGGCTGTCTGACCGGGCAGCCCTGGAGTCTGACACTTGAGAGCCCCCACCCATCCCCTAACCCCTTCTTACGCCTCGGCCGGGTTTCCAGCGCATGTCTGAACGCTCCCCACCGACCAGGGTACCACTGGCCCGGGGCCCCGGGGCCCCGATTCCCCTGGGGAGACGCCACTGGAGAGGCTGCGCATTCTCTCACCTGCAGAGCTTGCCCAGCCACGCGCCCCATCCTGCTGCAGCCCTGCCGGACAACAGGTGGGCCACTGACTTAGGACAAGTGGCTGCTTCTTCTCTCTCCCTGGGAGCTCTAAGCACACACAAAAGGACCAGGCTCCTCTTTGAAATAAAGTGCTACAGAGGTCAGAAGTACGGTCATCTCCAGACGCCCTGCTCACGGTCAACACGGAGCTTAGAGAGCACGTCTCCTGCTGTGCGAGTTCGAGGCCCTTCGTACCTGTCCCTGGTGCCCGGCAGCATAACTCGGGCGCCAGAAGGGGTTACGCTGTTTGCCTGGACCCAGAAGACCCGGGCCAACAGCTCACCCACCGCGGGGCCCTCTGCACCCCTGCTGGCCGCCTGAGTGTAACCATCGTCAGATCAAAGCGCACCAGGGCCAGCACTGCTGGCTGCCGCCTGGATGACACTCACAACGGCCCCGCAGGCCAACCAGGGGCAGCCCAGGGCCTACTACGTGCCAGGACTGGGAAGGCCACGGCAAAGCCCCCTCCCAGCTGCCGGGTCTTGGGCGATGGCTGCCCTGTACCTCGCTTCTGAGGACGCCCTGCTCAAGCGGGGCCGGAACACCGGCTCTCACCTGGGCAGTGTGCCTGACACCCGAGTGCCCCTCCATCCACCTCAGACGTCTCTTCTCTTTTTCTAGTAAGAAACCACCACCGTGTGCTCGGAGCCACGGGAAAGCAGAGGGACATGCACCCACTCACGGTGTCTCTGAGGGGCCCAAGCACGTGGGGCATGAGCTTCGCAAGGCGCCTGGGCCCCACGGCAGACTGCTCTTTTCTGCGGTGGGCAGCACTGGCCACAGGGGCAAGGGTGCCGCTCCCACGGGGGCCCCCGCAGTGAGCAGGAAAGCAGGTCACCCGTCTCCCCACTTCATTCAGTAATCACATCAACAGTCCCTACCCAGCTTCCAAAGGGTTAGGTGAGCCCAGCAGGAAAACTGTCTATGAAAAGCAGGAGCGTTCTCCTTCTGCTCATATTGTAAAACCTAGGAACAACGTCAGAAGCCCCTGCTCAGAGAGGGAAAGTCTCTCGCAGGCCGGCCGGCCTTCCCTCTGTCCGCCCTCCAGCGCCGTGCTCACGGGGCTCCTCACACGCCCGAGCAGCGGCCCCTTCTACTGTCTGTCTGGCTCCCTGGAATGTGAGCTCTCTAAGGTGGGCCTCAGCGTTCTCGTCTCCTTGCTAAACCAGGCCCCAGCAGAGCACCTGGCATACGGGACACATTTTTAAAAAACGCTGCACAAGGGAACGGGGCCCAGAGAACTGCTGGGCTGGGGGGTGTCCTGAGAATGTGCTCCTCAGCGGCGACCCTTCACCCGGACCATCTGCCCATACCCGCCACTTAGATCAACTGTTAGAGAAGATAAACTTAGTTATTACAAAGATGAAAACAATGACTGTAAGTGTCAATGAAAGTGGCTCTGATTACTGGCTGATCACATTATACAGTTTCTTGGCCTCAGTTTCCTCATCTGTAAAATGGGAACAACAGGGAAACCACCACTACACTGCTCTCCTGCCCTGCCGGGAGGAGTACGACTGAGACTACCTGGCATGGGCAATGTGCAAGGAACGCTAAGTCTCCTTCCTTCCATCCCTGTTATGTGAAAGCAAAAAAGGTACTAACCTCTCACTTACCTTCCCCGTCCTGATGCACGAATTTATAGTGTCGAGCAAGTCCGCCTTTTTTTCATTTATAGGCACTTCTGCTAACTCCTTCCCTATCAAGTCACCTGATTTATAGCCCATTGTTGTTTCAAATGCAGGATTTGCATACTGGGGAGGCAAAAAAAAAAAAAAAAAAAAAGCATCTGGTGAATTAGAATAAGTTTTGAAAAAAGGACGATAAAGACTGTTCCCGACGCCACCAGGTTTCCCCGCCAAAGCCCAGGAGCCTGGAGCTCACCACGCGGTTCTGAAGCGGCGAGAGCGCAGCCCCAGAACAGCCCCCCCACCCCCCTACCCCCCACGCCCCCAGAGTCCTGAGAAGCCTCTGCCCTGTGCAGCCCGGAGGGGCTGGCTCTCTGCAGTGCCCTTGAGGCTGCCCGGAGTAGCAGGCCCCTCCCACTGAGACACCAGCGAGGGAGGGGCCCGTGGAGACAGGCCAGGGGCTGTTGGTATGACACGCAGTGGAATAAGGCACCGGAGTGGCATCTGAAACGCCCAGACTCTGCGCCCGTGGGCCCCTCGGCCCCTCGGAGTCTCCAACTGCGCGTCTGTTTGGTGGGACGGAAACGTCTGTCTGGCCTCTCTCACGTGAGGCGAGTGGAGAGCGAACTTGGGAAGCAGGCTGTGAGCTAGGAAGTGTGTGTGCAAGCCTGAGGCTTTGTGGTTACCCTTCAGACAGGCCCAGAAGATGAGAAGAAAATGTATGGGAAAGCTATGGGTGTGCTGCTAATAATAATAATAATAACAACGACAAAACAATACTCGAAACTGTCTCTTTTCCTTGGCAGGCACTATAGCAAGCACTTCACACACATTAACTCACTGAGTCCTCAGGACACCCTGACGAAAGGTAGGCTGTCGGTGGCACTAACGTCCTCCCATTTGCACAGATGACAGGGCAGATGCGTAACCCTCCCAAAGACGCTCACCGGGAAGGGGCCGGGGCGAGGCCTGCCAGACACCGAGCCAGGGCCCCCGCCGGCCGTGCTGCCTCTCCGGGCACCAGCTGCGGAAGGCGCACGTCAGCTCTTTACGGGAGAGTCACAAGTTGCACCGGCGGGAAGGCCTGGGTGCTCAGGCGTCAGCCCAAGTGCAGCTGTGCGCAGACAAAAGGGACATTTCTCCGGCACGGCCCCTCCCTCTCGGTGTTACCCAAATGCACAAGCCTGTTGTCCCCGGTCACTGACCTAAACCCACTTTGCTAATAACGGGTGATTTGTTCAGTAATCACCAGGCTGTTTTTGAAGTTTTGGGTAGTTTCTACTAAATTTCCTCAGGTGTAAACTACCTTCGAAAACAGTGAGAAAGGCGAGAACCCGCAGACCTGTGGTCCAAGCCTCTTCCCTTGTGCCACCGTCCCCCTCTGCCCCCTGCTGGGAATAATCCTTCCGGATAAAAAGTCTCTCCTTAAACAAAAAAGTAATTAGTACCTTTTCTTACTTATAGGGGACTTACTGTAAGTTACACATTTTAAAGACTTTGTTCTGATAACCCTCTAGGGAGAAAACTGGTCTCTTGAACTTCAGAAAGACAAATACATCATATTGGAAGGGTTCAAGCCTAAAAATGAGAACACAGCAGACCAGAACGACAGAACTTCCAAAGTAACAAACCTGTATAATGTGGTCTTCACTTATAATTTCAATTGCTTCTTGACTTTTCTCTAATGCAGTGAATACTGAGTTACAAGCCCTTTATGGTTAGGAGGGAAAAAAAGGACAGATTAATGTAAGTACTACGAAATCTAATACAATCCCGGGGTAAAACATTAACTTGCATAAAAGTACTTTTTGTTTGCTGATAAAGGTAACAAATCCTAATCCAAAAAAAGAGGGGAGGAAATATTGAAAGGCATAAACAAGAGATGACCTCCTCCCCCCACACCACTACTGGCCAGGACAGGCACACCTTGGTGCCCTTCCTTCCCGTCTGACGAGCAGGGGGCGCGGGTGGAACACACTCCAGGGTTCGAGTCACGGCCCTTCCCTGGCTGTGGGACCCCCGGCACGAGACTGACGCTCCCCAAGTCTCCCTTCCCCCCACCTGAAGAATCCTTGTGAGGGACCACACGAGGGAAACAGAGCCAAGAACCCCGCACAGAGCCCGGCAGAAAAGAGGCTGCCAGTCACCAGGGACCATTGTTTTAAACAAGTGCTTTTCCAAGGTTGGGATCGGCGGGGTGACTAGCTTTATCCTCTGCTTTGCTCACGTAGCCTTACTTCACGGGCATTCTCCCACGTCCCTGGTGTTTGAAACACTTTTATTTTTAATCCTCACCCGAGGGTGCTTGTATTGATTTTACAGAGAGGAAGGCAGTGGGGGGGGCGGGGCGGAGGGGGGCAGCAGTGCCCGGCAGGAGAGAAACATCGACTGGGAATGAATTTTTCCCAGTTTGGGTTCCCTAGTTGTCTAAATTTTTAACATTATTTAAGGCATTTTTAAAGCTATAGACAAACTGAACATCTTTATGTTGTCTAATCTGATTCTGTTCTTTCATGGAATCCGGCTATTATGTCATGCTGAGTTTAACTCACTAGAGTTTATCTGGGGAGTGCATGTGAGACTGGGCTATAACTCTAATTTTCCTTCCAAACAGTTAACCAGTTATCACAGTTGTACTCATTGCAAAGTCTGCCTTTTTCTGTGTTGAACTAAACTGGCGTATTACACACCGACATCTGACATACACTCACCTATTTCTAGACTTTACTGGTCCAGCTGCAGCTCACAGTTGCTTGCTGCAGTTTAGTGCCTTTTAATATCCAGGAGAGCAAGTCTGGACTCTCCTCCTCCAACCCCTACCCCACGGTTCCTGCCCCTGCAGGTTTCCCTGGCCTCCTCACTACGGACCCTCCCTCCGGCTGTCAGCTGGCGCACAGAGGACGGAGCAGAGCACGTTGACAGGTGAGGACAGAGGGTCAGCCGTGGGCATAGTTTAGAGTTTGGAGTTCACCCTGGAGGCAGAGGGAGGGCACCGCAGAACAGAAACGCAAGTGGAGGGCTGTGTTCCTGCAGCGTGGAGAAGGGACAGGAGTCAAGACTAGGTGTAGGGAACTAACTGACGGTTTCACGGTCCAGGTGAGGGAAGACGGCAGCCCGAGGAGGAAGACGAAGTGGCGTACTCCGCAGAGGCTCGGGAAGCAGAAGGAGGAGGACCGGGAGTGTGATCGGAGCGCGGGGAGTGTGGAGGGGACGTGGGGTTTTCAGTCTGGGGCCTCGGGGCAGCGACGCTCAGCTCACCGAACTCAACTCGGGTGCAGTCAGGAAGGGAAGGAGGGCGCTCCCAGCGGGTGCAGGGGTGAGGCGGGACCGGGCTGCCTGCCGGTTAACCTCCCTGGGGCTCTGTTTCTGGGTCTTGGCTGGACAACAACCAGCTCTGCCATCGCCTCCAGCTCCCCGGTTCTGCTCCCCACGGAAAGGGGGCGGCGGCCTAGCTCCCCGTGGGCGTTTAGCAGGGAGCGGCTGACAATTTTTCATCTGCCAACCTCATATAGTTTCACTACTTTTTCTGCTTTTCTTGATAGCTTAACAAGGAGCTAGATTTTCACCCATTTCAGTTTAAGAAAACTTCATCCACAGCAAATGACAAAGTAGAAAGGAAAACATGTCACCCACCAGAGAGATGACCAATGTTTAAAGGTTGGCTGTGTGTGTATATTGAAAGTATTTTTTCTTAAAAACCACAACAGAGAATTCAGTGTACATATTTTCATGTCCTGCTTTTCATTCGCTATTACTTTGGAGTCCCCCTTGCAACCCGAGTGTCCGGTTGCTAACATGTCCACCGGTGCAGCACCCAGGCCGACTCCAAAGATCTGTGTGAGGAGAGGAGCCACCCCGTCACCCCATCCTGTTTCGGCAGGAGGTCGGTTACCCCCTGCCCCCCGCCACCACCCCAGGTAGCCGTCTGTCCCAACCAAGCCTTCGCCTTGCAGCGGCGGCGTTACCTGAGTTTCAGCTGCGAGCGCACCTCTCCGAACTCCAGCTGCAGCAGCTCGTTGTAGCAGGCCATGAGGCTCGGGTTCTCCACGTACCTCTGCGGACAGAGAGCACCCGCGCCCCCTAAGTGTCGGTGCCTGTCAGCCAAAAGGGTGCTTTTCAACAGACGTCTCCGTCTGGTAACTGGAGTCTGAAACACATCTCTCACTGTGAATGGGGAACGAAAGCTGAAAATGGATGGGCACCAAAACAGCTTTCTTAAAAAAAAAAAAAAAAAAAATAGGGCTGGAACATGCTTCCCTCGCAGGGCTTTCGGGGAAGAGAAGCTCACTTGTGTGCACGTCACTAACTGGCTGGCTGGAGCTTCTGAGTCTGCGCACCAGTCTCTCGCCAGTTCTGGAAAACGCTCCTCACACACACGTCTCCTCTGCTCACTCCCTCTCCCGTCCTCCTGGAACTGCTGTCGCCTGCACGCTGCGCCTGCGCTCTCTAGTGTCACTCGGCTTAGCCTCTCTCCCACTTCTCTTCTATTGTTCTACCTCTGAGCGACATGCTGGACAATCTTTTCTGACCTGTTCAAGTTTTAAGATTTTCGTTTATTATGTGTTCGTTTCTCAAAATTCCATCATGTCCTGTTTAAAATTCGCTTTGCCACTTTTCGTAGCTTGCTATTCCTTGCAGATATTTCTAAGCTTACTATTTTATTTCTTTACATGTAAGAAGCTCAACCGCTTTAAATCCACACCCGAGGAGTCTAGTGCCTGAGAGCACGAGGGTGTGTTCCTGCACCTCTGCACTGGTTCTCACTCGCAGCCCCGCCCCCTGCACACGGGTCAGCTGTGACCGGGCGCTGCCTGCTGCCTGCTGACAATGATTTGTGGGGAATCTCCGAGGCCAAAGATGAGGGGTCTTCCCCTGGGGACGGTCTGTACTGGCTCCGGCAGACACCTGGGAGAACTACCATCCGGAACACTTGACACTAAATTCATGGTTTTGAGGTTTCTTGACTGCCTCGTTGATATGAACCGGGGCTGCACATCTCCCCAAGGGTCCGCCTCACACAGGTTCTCTCCGCCAGGAGTTCCCAAGGCTCACTGGCAACCGGCTGGCCAACCCCTTCAGCCTCCAGGCCCAGGAGAAACCAACAGACCGGAGCTGGGGTGGGGAGAAGGGAGGCGTGTTTGCGTGGCCTTGTTCCCTGAGTCTCTGAGCCGACGTCAAGGGCGCATGTACACAAACAGGCGTGATAACGACACGCCCTCCGGGGTCACTGCTCAGGAGCACGCCATGAAAGGGGACTTTCTCAGGCACAGTTTTGAGAGACTGAGAAAGCGAGGTGTTGCAGATTATTAGGTTATCAGCTTAGAAAGTCAGATCAAAATGTAACACGGCACAAGGACAACCAAATATGTCCTCGTGCCGAGGGATGCCTGCGCAGGCGGGGCACCTACCCTCGTGAAGCCAGCAGCGATGAGGGGCAGCACGGACGGCTCTTCCCGCTCCGCCCTGCAGAGGAACACAGCATACGTCGGAGGCGGCGGTCAGCAGTGACATCTCACCGCTCACCCGCTAGCTTACACGGCACTATGAGTGTCCCATAACCAGTACTTTGGGGTGAGTTAGAGGATATGCAAATCAAAAGTACAAAATCAGGAATAGTTTCCTGTTTTAGTTTCATATACAGCTTTTTGGTCGTGCACAGTAATGCCTGAGATATAGAGGTTACATCAACAGTCAAAATGCAGGAGTAACCACATGTAGACACTTTAATTTAAACTAAACTATTTGATATGTAAACACTTTAATTTAAACTAAATCATTTCCTGTCTTGTTCTACCGCCTGTTTATTTTTTAAACCCCCCGAGGGAGGGTGAGGCAGGCAAACAGGGTCACCAGCGTGGGGGTGGGAAGAAGCTCGACCCCAGCGACGAGCGTGATGCGGCGCGTGCAGGTGCCGCAGCCTAGTGCTGCACGCCTGGACCGACGCGGCGTGAGCCGATGGCACGTTCGTAAGCTAAAAACGTTTACTTGAACACTGCCCTTCTCCTCACGTATTGTATCCTTTCCTTACTTCCAGTGCAAGGGTGAAATCTAAGACACCTCTGTTTATGTGTAACTCACATCCCCATTTATAGAGCTAGACAGACAGACAGACAGACAGACACGCGGAGTCAGAAGGCGCCAGGGAGACAGTCCCGGACACACTCCGACGGGCGGGAGCGGGATTCCCTAGTGCCGCGCTGGTTGCTAAAGTGGAAGGCAGTCCAAAATCACAAACCCCAGCACGAGGGTAGAAGCTCCCAACCCCAAGGTCACTGCCAAAGCCAGAGAGAGTAAAGCACGAGGAAGAAAAGGCCGAGCCGGCAGGGGCTGCGCGGCCACAGCCTGCGAGCTGCTCTCCAGGCCTCTGTACAGAGCCAGCACTTCACGGACACACAAATTTCAAAGTCGAAAAGGAAAAGAAATGAACGCTTACCTGCGTACTACGCCAATAATAACTGTGTTTTCCGAGACTTTTGAGGATCTAATAGACCTATTAAAAAATTAAAAATAAATTTAAAGCAATTTTAAAAAATAAAAACGTAATTTTGGTAGAACAGTGAAAGGTGGGGGAGAGGCCGGAGGAGGAGCCAAAGCTCCTTTCACGCTCTGGGTCTTCCTTCCTGGCTACTTGGTCTCTGCCATCGGGGGACAAGCTCCTAACCCTGGACAGGGGACCCCGACAACCACGGAGCGAGACGGTGACCGCCGACCGAGAGGACGCGCCTTCCATGCACACCGCTCCCTGTTGGCCTAGCCGCCTCGGGCGGGGCACTCCCCTCCCTCGGGCTCGCAGGAGACGGCCGCCAGCCTCTGCCGACCAAAGGCAGCACTGCTCCAGGCGCGTTCCCCACGGCGACCGCAGGGGCCGGCTCCCCACGTGCGCTAAGCGGCACAGAGACGCACTCCTCGGCAGAGCGTAGGCAAAACCAGTAATGACAGAAAATCTAAACTGGGAAGTGCAAGACGTTCTCATCCGTCTAAAAGAGGAGGATCGACGCCTGACAGAAAAGGTTAAGAATGGAGGGCTGGCCGAGACAGTAGGAGACCCTGCACCATGGACATTGCCCCGCCGAGGAGAGGCTCACCAGACAGTCAATTCGACGGTCCCAGGGAGCCTGGGGAATGGGGAACAGCCAAGAGATCAGAGGGGGCGGAAATAAGTGTGACACGGAGGGGTAGGAGAAGGAAAAGAAACTGCTCCACTAGAGAGTGCTTTCAACGCGCCCTACACTGGGCAAGAAAGCGGGTCTCTCTGAAGAAGAGCCAGGAGCCGAGCAGCCCCAGACACCCTGCCTGTCCCTGCAGGTGCTGCTCCCTTTATCCAGGATGTTTTCTCCACCTTTCTTCCCTTCAAGACTCCCGCTCATCCTCAGGACTCGCCCCAGGCACCCTGCGGGGGGCCCTCCCTGACACGGGCACCCGCGGCCCTCGGTACGTGCGTCCTCCGGGGGCACGCAGGAGCCTGGGCCGACATCACTCCCTCGTCCTGCCAACTACAGCCTTCGCTCCTCAGGGCAAGAGCCACACCTCCGTGCCTCCAACGGAACACGCCGTGCCCGTGCCCAGAACGGAGGAGACCTGCGAGGCGGGGCTCCTCGGCTGGCGGATTTGGACACGCAGCAGCAGAACGCCTGGCCTTCAGTGAGGAGCGCGCAGAGGCCTGAACACCCCCAGCCGAGGGAACAGGGGACGCAAACGGCCTTCTAAGGGCATGTCTTCTTCCTGTTATCTCAGTTTTCAAGCCCTGTTACACTTAGTTCAGATCCCTTCTATCTCCTAAAAGTCAAGCTTTTAAATGTCCTTAAAATTAATGCATAAAATTTTATATTAAAATTATGATTTGTCTTTCCCCAATCTAGTAAGTAAAAATGAATGTTTCACTTTGCCTTGCTTCCATCAGCAACAGAGAAATTTTTTTTTAAATTACTTTTCTTAGATTTATGTGTGCTACCCAGAATTCTCTCCTAATGCTGATATTCTGCAAGTATTATAAGGAAGGCACATTCTCCTAACATTAGAAGACAATTTTCAAACATCTGGAAAATTACTCGTGGCAGTAATATGCAGGTGGAGGTTAATTACATACTGGGTTTCACCTTAACACCCAACGGTCCTCATTCATACTTTCCTACCGTGTTAAGCAAAGCAAAGTGAAACAAAACAAGAGATAAAGATCAGACCAAGAAATAGTGATGCGCTAATCTAATCACGTCTTGCTCCTTTTACATGCACGGAAGGCCAGTAAAGGACGCCGAACTTAACTTCACGTGTTTCTGGGCTGCCTTATGGCCACAAACGCCGGTGGGACTGCCAGGGCTGAGCCCCGGGCTTACCTGCACAGCGCCTCTGCGTCCAGCTGCCGGGGATTTCGGTGGTCGATGATGATGATGTCGTGGTGTTTGGCCAGGAAACAGGCCATGACGGAGTGGGCCTCCTTGGTGACCGTGCACTTAAACCCTGCTTTTTCACACGCCTTGCAGAACCCGTGACACTGGCTGTCCTCTTTGGTGAACACTAAAAGTACCTGAGCCAAAAAAGCAGAAACACTTAAAAACAAAGAGAAAGAGAGAGAGAGATGTTGGAATTTCACTCCTTAACAAGCCACAGAAAACTCCCAAGTCAAGTCCACAGATGTGAACTTACACTCTGTTGATATAAATGCTTCTCCTACACGTAACTCTGGGACATTACGACTCAGCTCCTAGAGGTCAGGGCTATTCTATCCGCCCTCAGTCAAGTCCAAGTGAATGGATCACACACTTCTTTTGCTCCTAAACCCACTGGCAGAACCCATCAAAGGCTTGGCCAAGCACTTCATCCTGAAACTCAATCAGTTACACCACACACACACTTATTTCAGTCAACAGTGAGTTAGCCAGGCAAGTCCTTTGATGGCGAATGCTAATACTTCAGTCAAGGCCCTAGAATACTAATGCCTTATATATCGTACTTAAATGTTTTGACTCAAGATTTTATGTAATTCCTCCAAGGTGAAAAAAATTACTCTACATTTTACGAGAAGAGGTTTAAAGCAGACCGGAATGTCAGTCACCCTCGCAGCCCTGTCGGTTAGGGGACACGGGAACAGCAGCACCGGTGCAAGAGGCGGCACATCTGTGCCGCCCCTCCCCCACCCAGCCAGGCCCCCAGCCGGGCTCAGGGGAGCACTGCTCCCCCGCCTTCAGCCCGGACGGACTCCTGGGGCCCGGGGTGGCATGGGAGAGGCTACAGAGCTGACCGACACCCTGCCTCCGACGCTCAGTCCCTCTGAGTGCAGCTGTGTGCGCAAACGCGAAGAACTAAGAGAGCACAGCTCTGCCGGTCTTTCCCCACGTGTGTAAAAAAAAGAAATAGTGAACATGTGTGTGTGTGCGCAGGAAACACCAAATAACTCTGGGACTGAATTTCAATTGCTTATTTTTGTCTTAATACTTTGGATGAAACAATTTGTAGGTATTTTTCGCCGTTAGAGCTAATTCAGAAACGTAGGGAAGAACACGATTTTTCTTTTCATGTTGGAAAATTTCAAACCTACAGAAGTTGTGAACGACAATGAACGCTAGGAGACCCTTCTCCTGGCTTCATCGGTGGTTAACATTTTGCCACCCTCGCTCGCTCTCCCGCCCCCGCCCCTCCCTACACACACACACACACACACACACACACACACAATTATATCCCTTCGCTTCTTTACTGCTGAACCTTTTAAAGTGGGTTGCAGGCACTTCTTCACCGGCACACACCTCAACGTACACGTTTAAGAAAAGTACGCCCTCTACACAACTACAGCACCGACACGCTGCCTGAAATGGAAGACTATCCTCTCCCTCCCCACCTCTTTACAGAAAGTCAACGTGAGAAAACCACAGCATGGTTCATCATTACCTGGAGTTGATCTGGATGAAATTTCATGGGGCCAAATTGCACTTCAGTTGTCGCCTGTAGGAAAAAGATCTGTTTAAATATAAGAAAAATGTAAGCTTGCTTAAAATCTTCTCTCTAGCCAGAGCCACAGGCGAAGGTGCGGTTGCCACCCTAGAGAAGAACGGCGCAGAGCAAGCGGTGATTGGACAGAGAGATCCCGGGAATCTCCTCGTAACCCAGGACGGGTGGAGAGCAAGGAGGGGAGTGAAACGAGTGGGGTCCCGGGTCCTCCCTTCCTGCCCGCGTGTGGCTGTGAGTGAGCTGCTCAGCCTCCCTCCGCCGACAGTCAGATGAGACCACAACCTGACCAGCCCTGTGATCGGACACCAGCCGACTCTGGTGCCTTCCCCGCCTACGTCTCCCTTCTCCGGCACAGACCATGAACTGGCGCACAAATCATGGCGTCCAGCAGGCAGAGCCGTGGGTCCTCCGGGCCAGAGAAAGCTCTTTGAGAAACAGCTGGCACTTCCACACCCAGCCCCCAGCGATGAACCATGACCCTGGGTCCCTACGCAGAGGAAGAGACACCTTTTTGCAATTTCGCAGAAACACTGCATGGGCTGAAGGCATCTGCGCCCTCCGGGGGCCTGTGGGTGACGGGAGGACTCCATACCCACAACAGCAGAACTCGACGGTGCCCAGTGGCTGCCCGTGGCCTGCCTCGCCCCTCGGACGGTGGCCCACCCACAGTAAACACATGGAACAAACCTGCTCCGTGATGTGGATGCCTGTGCGTAATTTTAACTGCTAGAGGCTGATGTCTGCTCACTATGGACCGCCGGCCCAGTTTCTGATTCACTTTGTAGGGGTTTCGTCTCTCGGGAGGCATGAGAATGAGGGTCAGCACTATTCCAGGCCTCACACTGAGGGGAGGACTCCGCGGCAGGGTGGGAGAATGAGGAGGACAGCACCATCCGGCCCCCTGAGCTGCGTGTTACGGGCCAGCCTCGCGCTGAGAGGCGTGGCCGATGCCGGAGCCAGAGTGTCCCAGAGCAGAGCCTTCAGAGGGAGATCTGACCCATACGCTCATGCCCCACGGTGCCCAGAGAAGGGCAGCAGGGGCACAGAGAGGGACCCCTCTCAGTGGGAAGGTTTTTGGTTTTTAATGAACAAATTTTAAAGCAATGAATGCATGAAAGAACAAGGAATGATACAGGCCTAGTGCTTGGGGAATACAGTGGCACTACTCAGGGAAAAGAAAGAGAAGGAAGAAAACGACAGGAAAAATAAAGAAAAAGAGAACCTCTCTGTTAGTTTCCTTCAGCGCAGGGGACAGTTCCATAAGAGAGCAGAAAAACGCAGCAGCAGGAGGGAGGCTGCTACTGTGTGAGATACAGAAGCAGGTGGACGGCTCGTGGTCCTCTGTATGCACGGGGGGTCTGCGGCCTTGGATGCAGAAGACTCACAAAATTTGCTATGAAGAATCAAATAGCCCTGACCAGTGTGGCTGAGTGGGTTGGATGTCATCCTGCAAAGCAAAAGGCTGCTGGTTCAATTCCCAGTCAGGGCACATGCCTGGGCTACAGGTTTGGCCCCCAGTCAGGACTTGTACAAGAGACAACCAGCTGATGTTTCTCTCCCTCTCCTTCTGTCCCCTTTCCCCTCTCAGTAAAAATAAATAAATAATAAATAAAATCTTTAATAATAATAAAGAAAAAGACTCCAATAGATGAAAAATAAAGTCTGAAGGGAAAGAAAGAAAATATTTATTAATAGTATAAAAACAAGTGCTTGCCCTGGCTGGCGCAGCTCAGTGGACTGAGCGTGGGCTGCGAACCAAAGCATCGCAGGTTCGATTCCCAGTCAGGGCACAATCCTGGGTTGCAGGCCATGGCCCCCAGCAACCACACATTGATGTTTCTCTGTTTCTCTCTCTCTGTCATCTCTAAATATAAATAAAATCTTAAAAAAAAAAAAAACAAAAAAAACAACTGCTATACAAGAGCACAAAGAAAACCTGAAAACATATTCTTTTTTTAAAAACATGCTCTTAAAACATGTACAGTTTTTATTCTTTAACCATAATACAATCGAAGCAGAAATTTAAAACATACATTTAAACAAAATCAACAACAAATACCTCTACCCCTAGAAAAATTTTAAATATTAACTCATGCACTTGCTGGATCAGAGAGGGAAATGCAAACTAGACCTACAGATTACTCAGAAAATGATAAGAATGAAAATATCATGTAATAAGACTTACAGGGTACTGCTAAATTTGACTCAGAGGCAAAATTCACAGTCTTAAATCTTTCTGTCATGAAACAAGAATTAAGTAAATAAGCTTTCAGGTCTACGTTTGAGAAAGTCCACAGTACAAAATTAAGGAGACCGGGAAGAGAAAAATAAAGGTAAAGACATTAGTTAACAACAATGTCAAACGTCAGTGGCTGTTCTGATCTGTAAGAGACACAGGTGTGTGCGCACACAGCACTGGCCACGAGCTGGGGGACGAGGCACACTCGGGGCTGGCTCCAGGCCGAAGCCTCCTCCCTCCCGGGAGAACGGCTCTGGGCAGCGAAAGGGGCGAAGCACCTTTTACAGACAAAGGACAGCATAACGTTGTATCTCGGCTCACGAAAATAACTCACCACTGCATCACTTGTAAGACACAAAAGAAGCCACGCGTTAATTTTTTTAAGGATTATGAATTTTGCCTCAGTACAGTTTTAGCAATATCGTTTTCAGACACCACTGTCCCGGCAGTTCTGCTTCACCACTGGACACTCTATTTACTCAGTGAGACAGCGCATTAGCCTCACTTCCTGTCGGCGGGGCACGTCCGGCTCCCGGGACCTCTGCGAAGCAGTGGCCCAGGAAGGTCCGACGACTGCTTACCACCCCCCACCCCCCAAAATAGCCACCGCCAGGAAATCTGATGACATTACTCAGGGAGTTGACGTCAGCACTGGGCCCTCAAAGAATAAACAACTTCCCAGCGGCTCTGCAGAGGGGATCGGAACCGCCGGCATTCTTGTGCTCGCCCTTTGTGTAGGAAAGTCAGGACCGAACTGACCGACTGCTTCAGGCCACAGCTGTCTTAGTAATGTTTACTTCTTGCACTAATATTTAGAAGAGAAAAATAATTTTAATTAATTTTAATAACGTAGCACTGATTTAATCTTTTCCCTTCAAAAGCAACAGATATTTTTAGGTATTACAGAAACAAACAGTATGCTCATAGGCTGGTACTGGTAATTATGCAAGTTGTTGAGTTTAGTCTTTTGGATTTTTAAATATTTATGTGTTTATTTAAATTTATTGCTATAAAAAGATTGTGACATTAAGGTATCAGATTAGGATGTCAGTGTATATTTTAGTATTTTAAAGTAACTTTTGTAAATACATGGCTGACAAACTGAACTAATTATTAGAAACTTTGATGAAACATATCAGATTTTTTTTTTCTTTCTTTCTTGTTTATTTTTTGGCCTAACTGACCTAACATCGCTAAGGTGTGACTCCGTAAGGCAAAGTTACTGGGTTATGAATCTTGGTCGTCCTACGGGTGGGAGAGGAGGCAGACATACAAGCCCAAGCTGTCTAAAACCCCCACTCCCGCGGCCCTCCCTGCTCCTCTGCCTGCTCTGCCTTCCCCCCACGGCTCTCAGTCACCATTTGCCACGCTCCTTGTTTTACTGTTTATCTCCTCTATCAGCTAGTGGGAGAGTGGGAGTTCTACGAAGACAGAGATTTGTCTGCTTCCTTCACTGCTGTATTTCCAATACCCAAAGCAGTGCCTGGCACCCAGCAGGCGCTCAAAAGATGTTTCTGAATGACTGCCGACACAGGAGCTGATCTTTCTGAAACACTCTACCTAAAAACCACACTCACACCAGCTTCTACACGGACATGTGTATGCAAGACACAACTCCCAGTTCTCAGAGCGTTTTCATGTTCGGAGTACACTTCACAAGGAACATGAAGGAAGGACGGAATCAGGAATCTTTGAAAAGCCTAAGCGCTAGGAACCACAGAAGAATCCTGTGATCTCTCCCTTTTTCCTACATCCCCGTTATTAGAAACTAGAGTTATGCTGGGGTCAAGCTGCAATAATTGCATACAAACCTAGGGACTGGAGTAAAACACTAGGATCAGATTTTGTCCTGAGCTGCACTGTCCCTGCCGCCAGTGCAGGGCCATCTTCTCTCTCCCTCCTTTCTCCCCGCTCCTGCTCCCCCCCACTCTCCAGGCAAAGAGTGGTCATTTGATGAAAGGGACACAGCCTGGATAAGAATCAGAGGACCCCAGTTCTTAGGTGGGAAGAGTCCAGATTAACTCAGACACGTGTGGGCCACCCGATACCATGTCATGAGCCGAGCACAGAGCCGGGTTCCGGAGAGCAGAGAGCCGGTGCCTGACCCCGGTGCAGGCAGTAGTAGGGGAGAACGTAAACAAGGACAGCGAGGTGCAGTTTTAGTAGAGAAAGAAAGTGCCTACTATGTGTGTGCTAAACACGTTGCTGTCATTCCTATGACTAAACAGCTGGTAAGGGGCAGTGGTGGGGAAGGGACACAGTTCCCGGGAATTTAACCCCGTGGCCTTCTCATGCTCCGTTGGGAAGACCTAAAAGCACTGACCCCAACCAGCACTGCGCCGAAAGAAGCCCAAGAACACGGAAAGCAGCCTTCCTCCATCCGACGAGTCTTTGCTGGGCAAGCACACTGTGCCGAATGGCTTTCTAGGCAGTGAGCGTTCAACAGAGAACAAGACAGACACATCCCTCAACGGGGGAGACCTGATGGAGGGTCAAGAATCAGAGTCGCCTAAAGCAGCGATGGGGCGGCGAGGTCCGGGTGAGGGGGAGGAGCCAGCCAGGAGGAAACGGAGGAAGGAGCGCCAGGCGGAGGGCACGGCTGGTGCACAGGACCCACGGTGGGAACAGGGGAGCACGGGCGAAGACGAAGAGGGGAGGAGATGAGGCTGCGGTGAGGCAGGGGCCCTGGGGTGCAGGGCTTTCCAAGCCAGGACAAGAAGCCTGAGTTTCATTCTATTTTCAGGAAGAACCACTATAGAGTTTTTATACGGGGAAGTGGTATGATCTAATTTTTATTTTTTAAAAAGATCCCTTTGGCTACTTGTGGAGAAGGGGCATTGAGAGCGAGAGAAGAGGCCAGGAGGCCAGTAAGAAAGCTTCCAGAGAAGTCCAAGCAGAGAGGGTGGCAGCTCCACCTAGCCGTTTCCATGGAGACGAGGAGGTGGCTGTGGGGGGTGCTTCGGAGGCAGCGTGACTGGGGCTTGCTGATGGCCAGGACACAGCCAAAGCCACTGATCCCCCGACCAGTGTTCCGGCGTATGACTCGCACTTTTACTCCAGGGTTGTGGGGAGCTCTGGGGTCCGCAGGCCGTCCTGGCAGAAGCTGGTGTGGGTCCGCTTGGTCCTTTCCAGGTCCACCCACAAGATGGCACCAGGACCTGCCCCGAGGCCGAGCTCCTGGCCACCTTCCCCGGCCTTCTCCCAGAGTGGGCCAGACACTCCTTGTATCCTCACCCACTGTCCTCCTCGCTTTTTTCTCCCCTGGCTGATTGCTAGTTTTCCCTTCAGTCCACTTAAACAGCAAATATTTACAGGGAAATCTGAACAGATATTTTAAGTTTTATAAAACACGTAAACATGTCAC
The DNA here is from genome assembly GCF_004126475.2 of Phyllostomus discolor. NCBI lineage: Eukaryota > Metazoa > Chordata > Mammalia > Chiroptera > Phyllostomidae > Phyllostomus > Phyllostomus discolor. Next base: position 42,590,348 of record NC_040914.2, read on the forward strand.
CGACTACAGTCTGTTCTTCTGCTGTAAGCGAGTTTTGAGGGGAGATGGAAAAGGCAGCATCTGCATCTTCCTTGTGTGTGTCCGCTTCTGGGGTGGCCACAGGGGACAGCTTTGTTTCCATAGAGATTATGACCCAACTGATTTAGGCCTTAAATTAGAATATTCCGATTTGAATTGAGAAACGATCTTTTTGTCTCAATGAATGGTGTATTCAGTGTGAACAAAAGCTCCGCAGCACATCTGCTGATATCATTTCCTCTTTACTTCGGTAATAATTACTAATGAGAAATCTATCCACTCAAGTCCTAAAAAGGAATTCATGCCCCCAAAATTTCACGAGTGCCTGAAAATATGTAGCGAATGACATTTCTCTACAGGATGTACGAAAATACTGAACGCAAAATATTTTAAGACGTCTTTTTGCTCATTTCACATCTACTGCACTTAAACACTCTCTTGTACTAACTCGTCTGAACCGTAGTCAGAAGTCGGTTCTGCCCCCTTCTGCATTGTCACTACCTGGACTCGACAGATAGGCTGGTACTGGGCGGGGGAAGTGCATTCAGTCATTAATCCGAAGCACAAGAGCACCAGAACGCCAAGTTTCAAAAGGAGCCAAACGTCTGACCCACAAGCACAGCACGTGCAAAGCCCTTCGGGGGCTCCGTGTTGCCCCAGAGAAGGCAGCCATGGCTCCAACTGCCCCCACGCTCAGAACTCCCCGAAAGCCCGAGTCTCTCACTACTGCGCTGTGGCGCAGGGCGAGCGAGTGCTTCCTGCTACTTCTCTCCTAATTCCTCATCTTTCAACACTCAGGCATGTCTAAGCTCCACCTCGGCCTCTGGCCCTAGCCTCCATCTGGATGAGGGGCCACACCCAGGTGTCCCAGGGGGTCCCGGGCCTCTCTGCATCACAGTCGAATCATGTTCTGTTCCCCCACCCAACTGAGCTGCTGAGCTCTGCTCACTCTCACAAAATTGGAACCCAGAAAAGCACAGTGTTGGTAAAGACTGAATGAACCCATTGCTAAACAAGTGACACCCCCAACACCGCTTCACGTTTCGATAATACATCTTCCTAAAGGAAATAGCTAAGAAGGGAGGATAAACAATCCAATCTGTTAGAGCAGAATGAAGACTGGCTGGGTTTCCTGATTGGTTTACATTACGAATCATTCTGTTCTCTTCCTCATTCCACTGTGAAATCTTTCCAGTGAATGGATACTCTTTCTCATTCTCAAAGGTCTCCAAAGAAATGATGCAATCTCTAATGATATTACAGCTGAGTACATCCTCAATTAACCAAACACTCAGAGTTCTGTGCGACTAGATTCCTGCCTGTTGTTACTTGGGCATTTGGCTCCCCGGACCCATTGCCATTTTCAACCATGCTTTGTTTGGATACCACAGAATGTGCCACCTCTGGAAAATTATTTGCCATTTAAACCGTAACATAAATGAGAAACAGCATTGGTTTTGAGCACACACAGCTGAATCTGATATGAAGCACCATGCACAAAAAAACGGGAAGTGTTCTAGAGTTCAATCAAATGCACAATTTTCATATAAAAATGTTAAGATGTGACTAGGTAATTTTGTCAAAAATGCGTAAGACCAATAATAAAAGCAAAAATACCATGTACATTAATAATAGATTTTCAATGTACATCTATCCATACTTAAAATATCTTTACGTATCGAGTGAAAGGGAGCTCAGGTTTTACCATGCTGATTTAATGGTGACAGAACATTTCCCTGACAAATAGTAGAGATGGAGAAGGTATCAACCATACATTGCCGTGTAAGAAATACACCTAAAACATGAAGCCAGAATTACCCTCAGGAAATGAAATAAAGCAGGCCACTTCTGCAAGTGGCTGGTTGTGCTTATTACATGTTAATTTTCCCTACAGTCCTCAGTAAACCGGCAGCAGAAAGACCTGGGGAAGCCCACAGATGCCCCCACACTGAAGACGTCTCCGGGCAGGACACTGCAGGGCAGGAGGACGCCAGCCACTGGATGCAGGGCCAGCCCTGACCCGGTGTGACCTTATCTGACCACTCACATCTGCAGACTATTTCCGGGCATGGTCAACATTCTGAGGCTGCAGTGGACATTAAGTCTGGGAGGATGCCATCTGACCCAGTACACTCATTGAGTGACAGGTACAGCCTCAATTCAGTAATTAAAAGTGATCAGTCCATCTCATTTACACAAAGTTTAAATCTGCCAACACGAATCTACAGCATATTTTTTGAGGGGATGGGGTGACTGAGAGAAAATTCAAGAAGGCTTTACAGGGTCCCTGAATGTTCTGTTGCTCGATCTGTGTGCTGGTCACATTGATGATTCATTGAGTTGTACACTAATGACTTGTGCATTAATGGCATTAACTTGTAAAAAAGTTTACTTTAAAAAGATACCTTATCAGCACTTCAGTTTTCATTGGAAGAAAAGACCTCTCTCCCCAGCAGCTTGCCTTTGGGGAGAAGGGTGGGGGCGGCTTCTCTCTCTCTCTCTCTTTCTCACTTCCTCCCTCACCTGTCTGCTGCTGCTTCCCAGGCAGGGCGCATAGGGAAGGACCAGAGAGAAGTTCTCACTTAACTAGTACTACCAGAGGATTCCTCACTCTTGGGGCCAGAGGGGTTTTCAAAGCACTTTTGTGGTTTCTCTGGAGACTCCTGCCGTGTCCCTCCCACTACGATTTCCTTCAGACAGGCGGTGCCTCTCTTCCAGCTGTTTCCCAACCCTCCCTCATTTTCCACCCTGGTACGGGCACCACAGCCTTTGCACTGGGGGCCCCGTCAGCCTGGCGGGCTCACATCTAGGGCAGGAGTCTTTAAGAAGGACCCCGGGTTAGCAGGCTACCTAGATCCAGCACCTGCCCAAGGCCCAGCTGTGCTCCCAGCTCTGCTCTGTGAGCACCAGGACTTCACTTAGCGGGAGGGGAGGTTGACACGTTCAGGTTCAAGCCCAAACGGTTTTCAAGTAAGGTGGCTCTGCCTGCCTGACACGAGGATTTTGTCCTTAATTTGTCCCTATTTTCCTTACAGGGAACTCCAAGAAAGCATCTCTGTTCACTGCCCAGACGTATACAAAGAGCAGGAGTCTGGATGGAGCTGGAATGAAGAACCAGTGGGGAGCAGGAGGGAGAAAAGGAACGCAACGGTCAACTGCTGGTAAAAGCAGCACCCATGTAAGCGGAGGCCGTGGACGGCGGCCAGGCTGGACCAGGAGGAGACCCTGAGGAAGGCAGCATGGCGTCCGATTTTCCTTCATGGTGGCAGGGTTGATATTCCTGCTGCAAAGCATGGGTTTTCAATCTGGTCCCATCAGTCCTACACTCTGTTACTAAGTGCCCTGGCCCGGCCTGGCGTGGCTCCGTTGGTTGGAGCGTTGTCCCGTAAACCACAAGGTGTCGGGTTCAACTCCTGGTCAGGGCACATGCCGAGGCTGCAGGTCCAGCTCCTGGTCGGAGTGTATGAGAGGCAACCGATGGATGTTTCTCTCACCCCCTCTCTCTCTCAAGTCAACAAGCATGTCCTCGGGTGAGGATAAAAAAAAAAAAAAGTGCTCCACTAGGCCTGTTGTTGGTGCAGTAAGTGCCCAACCTCATATAATCGAGTTCAAGATTTGGCAGAAGCTGGTATTAGAGACTGGGAGACGTCACTGAAACTAGAACCCCCTGTGCACCGCTGTTGGCTGCGTGTGCACGCTGCCAGTCCGATGAAAGCCGGAACCAAATAACACAAGACTTTGGTACTAAGGGGGAAACAACAGCATTAGACACACACGGTGAGGGACCAACTGTTATGCTGCTTCAGCCTAAGGGACTGTTTATAGTCCAGGAGCTTACAGAAACAAAACGTCGCATTTTCCGGGTTCCCAGTAATAGCTCAAAATAAATGATAATTTAGCCTTTTCCCTTTTTGGTTTAAGTCATTTATTAGTTTTGGATCTTTAATTCCTTTAAAGAAATGAAGCTAATCACCTGCATGAAACACTAAGTACCTTCACTGTAGTTAGTAGGCTGAGTTAAAAAAAAAAATCAGTTTGGAGTGAGCACCGGGAAATGACACGGTGTTCCTGCTGACCCCGGTGCTTGTGCTCCTCTTCAGGGAACCGCGTCCACGGAGGGCGTGGCTTGCCCTTCCGATGACCAAGCTGGGAGATGCCATTTTCTGACCTCCAATTCCCACTTATCTTTATTGATATGACAGATATTGGCCTTAGTTCTATCAATTATTTTTGTTACCCTTTGTGGAGTTTGTTTTCTTTTTTGTATATATTTTGATATTTAATATGGTTTATACTTTTACCTAGTAGTTATTTTATTAATCTGTAAACCTTTCTTTCTTTAGATAGTATTTACTTAAATCCTCTATAAGAAATGACGAAATTAAGATATTTTCTTTTCCTGCACCATCCCATCCACTATTCTGTTTTAGTCTGTTATATTATCTCATCCTGTTTAACTTTGTACACTTAAATATATCTACAACTAAGTTTATCTGTTAGCTGTAAATGATACCCTCTGAACGCTAGCTATTACAGATGAGGGAAGGGCATTCTTACTTGACCCCCCATCTCCTGTCCCCTTTTCCTCTCCAATTTGGTTGGTTAGATAATTTTGCTGTCAGGTCATCTAACCTCTCCATTCTGTTCTATTGCTTAATCTCCAAATTCATTTTAACCTACAGTGAAATAGATCCAATGCTCATAACCAGTTCTTTTGCTGTAGGTTTTTCCAGCTATCTGGGTGGGCTGAAGTTTGTCTTTGACTAGATTCTTCAAGAAGGGTTCATGGAGGAATATTCTACCAAATTATTACATTTAAAAGCTTGTCTTAAAAAAAAAATGTGACTGCCCTGGCCAGTGTGGCTCAGTTTGTTAGAGTTTGATTTCTGGCCAGGGCACACACCTAGGGTGCAGGTTCATTCTCCGGTCCGAGCATGTACGATCCCTGGTCCGGGCGAGTATGGGAGGCAGTCAGTCAACGCTTCTCTCTTGCTTTGGTGTTTCTCTCCCTTCCTCTCTCTCTAAAAGCAATGGAAAAAAATGTTCTCGGGTGACGATAAAATTTTTTTTAAAAAATGTCATTGACTACAAAATCCTTGGGTCAAAGTTACCCTTCTAAAGGATTTGATAGTGTTCTTCTGTGCTGATGATACGAAGCAGCCAAAATTTGTTCTTTTATAAGTAAGTTCATCTGTTAGCCTGTCTTTCAAAAAATTATTTACATTTGAAGTCCAATAGCTTTACTGGGATATATTACAAGGTTCTATGTTAATTTTCCCAAGTACAGCGTGTCCTTTCAAACTGTAGATTCAAGGTCTCTGATTTCTGGAAACTTTTCTTGATTGTATTACCTTTCAAGTTTTGTTTTCTCTATTACTTGTATCCTTCTTTAAGGAATTTTTTGTGCATTTTGTTTATATCTAGTACTCACTCTCTAACTCTTTTTAACTATTTCTATTTCATTTAGCTCACTTTATTCCTGTTTTCTAAACATGTCTTGTTTCACTTTTAGCTTCAGCATCATTTCCTTGACAGTTTTCGTTTGTTCCAGAACTCAGGTTTCCTTTCCCGCTGGCTTGCCATCTCTTCCCTGACCTCCAGTATTTCTGATCTGTGCTCCGGTCCTTTATAGTGGTGGACCATGTTTTTTAATTTGTGAAATGTTTGGTCATAATTTTCATTTGTTCTGTGCCAGTATTTTTCTAGTGAGTGTTGTTCATCATCTTTTTTTTTTCATGTTTCTGCATCATTTTTCTTATAATTATGTTTGACTAGGTCCTGAGTGGGTCTATTTTTTGACTACTCACTTTTGAAGGCAGTTTTTCCTGGGCCAATTACTTGAAGATTTGTTTGGGAGAAGAGACACGCCACGCTCAGGGGAAGAGGACCGCTCTTCCTTTTCCTGGCAGGGCTGTGTGCGTGTGCACGCAGGGATGAGGATATTCTTTAGCTTCTCTCTCTCCCCAGCCTCCAGGGACAGGCAGCTGTGGGGCCGGGGCTAATGTGGAGTCTTTCTCCTTCCTGCCACCTCAGGTCAGCTGCTCCCTAAAAAGGTCACTTGTATCCGTCCTCATTCGATCCAGCCTCCTCTGCTTCTTGGTCTCCAGCTGGATCCCGTGAAGCTCCCACCACCAGCTCGTGTACTCATGGCCTCGACTGCAAACCAGGTATTTTGGATTTGAAACCCAGGGTGTATCGCTCACCTTGGAAAATGTGATTTGCTAGTTGTTTTTTTCTTTCCCCAAGATCTGCAGCTGCAAGCGATTTCTGTCCACTTCCTCCCGTACTCCTAATTCAATCTTCCAAAACCCCTTTCCACTTATTTTCTGGTTTGGGGTTTCAGACATCTAATTTCTTCAAATATAAAGTTTATATTTCTGTTTCTTTTTCTCCTAGGTGCCTCTGGATAATTTTCCAGGGCAGGATGGAGAAAGACCGACCTTACCATGTTCAAATCTTAAGTTCTACCTTCATTCCTCCAAAAAGAAAACAACTTTATAATTTCTTTGAATATAAAGTAACACATGGTTATTCCTAAATCCAGACAGCACAGAAAGGGTGCAGAAGATAAAAGTAAAACACTATTATCTGAAATTTCATTAACCTAAAGTAATTTCTGTTTAACATATGAGCACATTTCCTGATGGGTATAAATCAGCCTTTTCCCTTTTTGTTTCACTTAAAACTGAGTATTTTCTTGGAAATACAGATCTAAATTATAATCTTAATAGCTACACAATATTCACAATAGCTTCCTTTTACCTAAAGTACCATGAGACATTGAAATGTTTAGATTTTTTTTTTAAAGATTTTATTTATTTATTTTTAGAGAGGGAAGGGGGGGGGAGAGAAAGAGAGGGAGAGAGAGAAACATCAATGTGCGGTTGCTGGGGGTTCTGGCCTGCAACCCAGGAATGTACCCTGGCTGGGAATCGAACCTGGGACACTTTGGTTCCCAGCCCGCGCTCAATCCACTGAGCTATGCCAGCCAGGGCTGAAATGTTTAGATTTTTAAAAAGCGATCTCATAACCCAGAAGTCACGCCCTTTAAAAGATCAAATAAATTTTCCTCACTTTAGTTTCCCTGTAAAATCGGTGAAAATGATGATTTATTCCACTGGCTTTTACACATCAAACACACAGACCTAGGTCTTTCCTTTTAGAAAGTTACTGTTTCCAGGACCTTTGTTCCTTGTATAATATACACACTGTGTTTTCCTGGTTTTTCATTTACAAGACAGAGAAAATCCAAACCGCCTAATTATCCCAGTCTTATACTAAGGACAGACAATCTCCACGAGTTATTAACTAGGAGGACGGCCAGGAGGCCTCCGGACTGCTCCTTTCACAGCCCGAGCTGGGCTACTAGGAGGGTGTCACACGAGGGAGGGCACGCTGCCGCCTGCCGTCTGCAAGTGCTCGGTGAACTGTGTTTTCCCATCTATTTCCGAAATTAACAGACACCGGGAGCTACACAAACGCTGAACCCCAAAGTTGGCTGTCGCCTTGAAGTAACGAGAGAAAACATTCTGCTCCTTCACTCAGCAGACCACAGAGACGACGATTTGTTTCCACAAAACATCCCCCACACAAATGCGTCAACTCCAGACGGCAGAGAGGGGCATGCTCCAGGGCACGGTGACTGTAAGTAAAATGTATCCACAGAACTACTCCAACAAGTGTGTGAGGGTAAGAAGCCTGTACGCTGGGACTGCCCCTTAGAAAACGGGGTAACCTTGGATTCAGCAATAAGCAGTCAGGCACAAGAAGAACTGGAGCTGGAGAAGGCCAGCAATCAGCCGTCAGTGATTTATTAACAGTAATCGAGCCACCACCAACAGCATGTAACACTTGGGTATTTACTATGTACCCAGGAGTATCCCACAATCCTCACATCAACTGTATAAAGTAGAAACTGCTACTATTCTTCCTAATTACAGACCTGAAAACAGAACTCTGCAAAGTTAATCCACTTGCCAGTCACACAGCGAGGACGTGGGGCTGTGGAACTCGGATCCAGGGCTGTGCGGTTCTCAAGGCCCGTACTCGTCACTGCACGTATTGCCTCATGTGCTACACGGTCACAGGAACACAGAAGAGGGCAGTGGCTTTGACAGACGGAAGCAGAAAAGGCAGAAATCGGTCCATGGGAGCCGAAGCACACAGCAGAAGAGAGTGGAAACAGAGTCTTTGACAGCCCTATGGATGATGCTAATTCCATCCCTCCCTCAAAACTACCTGGCACGGTGGTGCGACAGAAACTAGAAAACGGGGTACATGAGAGACACAGAGAGAAGTCCGGTCCCATCTGCCTCTGTGTGGCTGGAGGTTACTCACCACTCTAGGCCTCAGTCTAGGCGCCAAATAAGACATGTAATGGGTCTGATGGGAGGTGGGGGTGGGTGAGGTAGAGGGGAGGGGATGGAGGGAAATGAAGACAACTATACTTGAAAAACAACTTTAAAAAGTTTCATAGTCACTTTTTAAAAAAAAAGAAAGAAAGAAATGTAATGGTGCCAGAAAAAAAAAAAAAAAAAAAAAAGAATTACAGGCCAATATCCCTGATGAACATGAATGCAAAAATTCCCAACAAAATATTAGCAAACCGAATTCAGCAATACAGCACAAAGATCATACACCGATCAAATGGATTTATTCCTGGAATACAAGGTTTGTTCAATATCCACAAGTCAATTAATGTGATACACCATGTAAACAAAATGAAGAATAAAAATCACACGCTGTCACAGATGCAGAAAAGGCATTTCACAAAATCCAGCATCCATTTACAATTTTTTAAAGAAAAAAACAAAAAACCTCTCAGCAAAGTAGGGACTAGAGGGAATACACTTCAACATAATAAAGGCCGTCTATGACAAAGCCGCAGCCAACATCATAGCCAACAGTGAGAAGCTGAAGGTGTTTTCCTTAAGATTAGGAACAAGATAAGGATGCCCCTCTCACCACTTTTATCCAACACAGAACTGGAAGTCCTAGCCACAGCGATCAGAGAACAAGGAGAAATAGAAGGCATCCAAACTGGAAAAGGAGTGTAACTGTCATTATTTGCAGATGACATATACTATATAGACAGAACCCTAAAGATTCCACACACAAAAAACCATTATAACTAATAAATAAATTCAGTACAATAGCAAGATATGAAATTAATATTCAAAGATTACATTTTCTTTTTTAATATTTATTTTTATTGCTTTTTTCCCATGACCATGTGTCCCCCTTATAGTTCCCTCTCCCTGCCATCACCACACTGTCATCCATGTGGTTGTGTTCTGATACACCAATAATGAACTGTCAGAAAGAGAAATGAGGAAAACAATCCCACTCACAATTGCATCAAAAAGAATAAAATATCTAGGAATAATTTTAACCAAGGAGGTAAAGGATCTCTATTTGGAAAAGTACAAGACACTGAAGAAGAAACCGTACAAATCAATGGAGGCACACGCCGTACACATGGACAGGAGAACTGACAGTATTAAAACAGCCGCACTACCCACAGCAACCTACAGAGGCAGTGCAGTCCCTATCAGAACACCAAGGGCGTTTTTCACAGGAGGAGAACAAATGGTCCTAAAATTTATATGGGAACCAAACAGGCCCTGAATAGCCACAGCAATCTGGAAAAAGAAGAATGAAGTTTGAGGTCACACTGCCTGATATTATAAGGCCACAGTAATCAATGCAGCATGGTATTGGCATAAAAACAGACACACAGATCAATGAAACGGAATAGAGCACCCAGAAATAAACCCATGCTTATATGGTCAATTAATCTGTGACAAGGAAAGCAAAAATATAAATGGGATAAAGACAGCTTCTTTGATAACTGCTGATGGGAAAACTGGACAGATATATAAAACAATGAGACCAGACCACTTTCCTAACACTATATAAGAGAATATATTTGAAACTCAATTGAAGACCTAAATGTGAGACCTGAAGCATTACAACTCTGAGAACAGGCTGTAAATCTCTGATAATGCTCTTAGTAATATTTTTTGGATCTGTCTCCTTGGGCAAGGGTAACCAAAGAAAAAATAAACAAATGGACTACCTCAAACTAAAAAGTTTTTGCACAGCAAAGGAAACATCAGCAAAATGGAAAGACAACCTACTGAATGAAAGAAGATATTAGCCATACATCCGATAAGGGGTTAATATCCAAAATACGTAAGGAAATCATACAACTTAGCACCAAAAACCAAAAACAAACAAAAAACCCCAGCCCTGGCTGGTGTGGTTCAGTGGACTAAGCCCCGGACTGCAAGGCAAAGGGGTCACCAGTTCGATTCCCAGTCAGGGCACATGTCTGGGGTGCAGGCCAAGTCACCAGTAGAGGGTGTGCAACAGGCCACCACACAGTGATGTTCCCCTCTCTAGCCCTCCCTTCCTTTCTCTCTAAAAATAAATGAATAAAATCTTGAAAAAAATCCAGTTAAAAAATGGGCAGAGCACTTCAATACACATTTCTCCAAAGAGGACAAACGGATGGCTGACAGACATGAAAAATGCTTGATGTCACTAGTCAACAAGGAACGGCAAATTAAAACCACAATGAGTTTTCACCTCGCATGAGTCAGAAAGGCTGCCGTCAATAAACAAACAAACAACACGTGCTGGCGAGGATGCAGAGAAAAGGAAACCCTGGTGCACTGTTGGTGAGGTGAGACTGTGAATTGGTGCAGCCACTATGGAAAACAGTGCGGAAGTTCCTCGAAAAATTACAAATAGAAGAGAACTACCATATGAACTACCAGCAATTCCGCTTCTGGGCATTTATCCAAAGAAATCCAAAATGCTAAATTCAGAAACATATATGCACCCCTGTGTTCACTGCAGAATTACTTACAATGACCAGGATATGAAAGCAATCTAAGTGTCCATCAATGGATGAATGGATAAGGAAGATATAGTGTATATAATACTACTCAGTCATTAAAAAGGGGGAAATTTTGTCATTTGTAACAACATGGATGGACCTAGAGGGTATTATATTAAGTGAAATACTGGTAAGTCTGACAGAGAAACACATGCCATATTATTTCACTTATATGTGGAATCTAAAAAACAAAATAATGGGACAAACAAAACTTACACAGAGAACAAACTGACGGCTGTCAGGTGGAAGGAGGGTTGGGGAGCTGGGTAAAAAAGATGAAGGGATTAAGAAGTAGAAACTGGCAGTTATAAAAAATAGTCAAGGGGATATAAAGTACAGTGTAGGGGGTATAGTCAGTAATATTGTAATAACTCTGTATGGTGCCCCGTGGGCGCTGGACTTATTGGGATGATCATTTTGTAAGTTACATAAATGTCTAATCAATATGTTGTACAGCTGAAATTAATATAACATTGTATGCCAACTATAATTTAGAAATAAAAATATATATTTTAAAAAGAAATGTAATGAGCTCTCAGTTTCTGGTTTAGGGAATATAACAATGTCTTATATATTTTGTCATTTATAATCTTTTAATATCTATAGATTTCCTATGGTGACAAGGATATAAAGTAGCTGTTCAATCCACAGGTTTGGATGTGAAATTGTCCTTTGTTCATTCTTTTCAACAAATATTGATAGAGCACGTTTTATGCACTAAACCTATAATGAGTGCTGAAGTTATAGAAATGAAAATATGGAATCTCTCTTATGGGAGCTAAACACTGGAGAACGGAACATATTCACAAATAATTACAGCACTTTGTGAATGTTTAACAATAGAGTCTTGTACAGAGGATGACTGAGAAGTGACTGATTAACTCGCTGCCAAAAGGGTCGAGCGGTCAGGAAACAGCTGAGGTCTCAGAAGAACGATGTCTCCTGAGGCAAATCTTAAAGGAGGTGTAGGGCTCTGCCAGGTTCGGAGCGGGAAGGAGCATCCCAGGAAAACACTTTGTGCGAAGGTAGGTAGGAAGCCACCTGGGATACTCAGGATGGCGCAGTGTGGCTGAGACAAAGATTCCACGGATGAGGCTGCAGAGGGGCAGGGGCAGGTGACAGAGAACCCAGCTCACCAGCAGGTCTCAGCAGTTAGCAGTGCCACAGTCAGGTAACCAGGTACAAATGCCGGGTTACAATGATAAAACAGAGACAAATACCAACAGCTAGTAGGCTACAGCTGTACCACACACACACAAAAAAAAAAATTCAAGAAGGAAAAAAAAAATTAAGTGGAAATAATATATTGTATATTTGGTTACACAATGATGACAGAAGACAAGATATGGACCTGGCCTGCAACCCAGGCATGTGCCCTGACTGGGAATCGAACTGACAACCCTTTGGTTCTTAGGCCAGTGCTCAATCCACTGAGCCACACCAGCCAGGGCCAGGAAGTAACTTTTAATGGAAAGTTTGGTCATTAAAAAAATAAGTCCTGGTTTGAAGGATTAAAATAAGAAAACCATCTAAATATGTCCATTATTGTTAAAATTTTTCAAGGCTGTGCTGCCTAAGTGAAATGCCGGAACTCTGTCCTCTCCAGAGAGTTTTGCATGGTCTTCAGCTTGAAGAACATTTTTATTCTCTGCCTCTCTCCTGAGAAACTACTTTCTGTTGCTATCGGTCCTCTCAGCGGACTGCAGTTTAACTCAGTATTGCTGTGTCCTGAACACGGGCAATGAAACATGCCGCCTGCAAGAGAAGATTAAAAACAAGACAGCACTTAACGCTCTCGTGGACACTATGCTAATGGCAAGGACAACACGGGGCCAGGGGCACCTTCGCCTCGCCGACAGGTGGAAGAGAGGGGCCGGGTAGGAGGTGGCATTTGAGATGGGCCTTGAGGTGCAGGCAGGTTGAGAGGCAAAAAAAGGCAAAGAGGAGGTTATAACCCAAATACACACCCCAAGTAAGCAAGCACAGAATGAGGGTTTTCCCTATAAATCGTCAACTACTACTAGGAACAGATTAACAGGTTTGGTAGGTGTGTAAACCGGTATGTGTGTAAAGAATAATTTCACAGTATATACACCAAGTTTACTTAAATGTTTATGCTGTTTGGTTTAGCAATTCAAGTTATACATACATTTCATTAAAAAGCATGATCATTTTGTAGCATGTGCATATACTGCATACTCAAAAAAAAAGGGCTTAGGAAAAGTTTAATAATAATCAGGGTGTGGAGAAAAAAATTTAGTCTTATAATCATATAGATGTTCCCCACAACACTGTGTATAACAGCCAAATGCTGTCCCCTAGTAGTTAGATACTACCTCCACACAATGTAATATGGCGTGTTTACAGTAATAGAGGTACATTAATTGATAGGGAGTGTGTTCACCTAAGCTTTAGCAGCTTTTAGAACAATGTACTGCAAGAGACCATCATTTATTTTTTAATGTGTTTATAGCCACAGAAAACATTCGACCAAAAATCAACGGTTTTCTCTAAGTGGTGAAATACCAGATGCTTTTTATTTTACATTTGCTTATCTGTCTTTCCTAGTTTTCTAGAGTGAACATATTCATCTCACATTAAAAAATAAAGACACAAAATTATGCAAATTTTCTAAGATATCTAAGTAAAAGTTGAGTCACTCTCGCACAAATTGTGGTGTGCTGCGACGTTCTGTGACGGTGCTGAGTCACCCCTGCACATTTCCTGGGACGGGCAGGAAAACCAGAGGAAGGAGAGGAAGGCAGGCTGTTGGAGCTGAGCTCAATCCCTGGGCTTCACTCAGGTTTCAGCCCGATGGGGCGCCACCTCTCCTGGGGCACCGCCCCCCTCGGAGGGGAGGCTGCCCCTCTGCGATGGAGCGGCCTGCAGCCTCCCGACCCTCCCACATGTTCACGTGCAGAGAGGAGTACGCCCTCTTCCTTTCCTATCTGCCCGCTCCTCGTTTAGGAAACAGGTTGGCAAACATTAGCTTAAAATTTTAGGGAAGTGTGGCTGCCAGTCCAGGCCACAGCTCCTGCTAAAGGGCGTGCCTCTCCAGTGGGGCCTGGAAGCTCTCCTGGTGGGTGACGACAGCAGGTCCAGAAAGGAGAGACCTTTCTCTGGTCCTTACAGGTAAAGGACAACCAAGTCCTCAGGTCCTTGTCTGCACAAGTGACTAAGAACCACACACAGTAACCTGTTTGCTGAGACAGGGCTCGCAACGCTGACCTACAAAGTTTGGTGTTGGTGAGCCAAATCAGATGTTACTACAGGTAGGCAGTGCTTTAAAGACACACTCGTAGTGCACAGCAAGGAAAACACGTCGTGTCACAAACCGGAGCGTACAGACACACAGAACTGACACACGAGTTCCATAATACTTATTTTTACTGCATACGAGGCACTCCATTGTTTTATATTTCATCTCACTTAAAAGTCACCTAGAGTAGCCTTTCAGACCCTCCTCTCATTGAGGGCCGGGAACTGTGTCCCTTCCCCTTGGCCTGGGCGGGCTCGTGTCTGCTTCAGCCAGTGGAGAACCCCGCTCTCTGAACACTCCCTTTAGGACAGCCCTCTCTGGGAACCTGGGCACCACACCGCTGAGATGTCCAAACCACATGGAGAGGCTCTCGGTCAGCACCCACGACTGACCCCACCGGCCTTCAGGGTCACTCCCTGCTATCCGAGGCCCCCCCACATCACGTAACAGAGACGAGCCATAGTCTACCAGGCCCTGTCCAATCCTGGTCCAGCATCCATGAGCATAATAAAGCAGTTGGTGTTCAGTGTGGGGTGGTTAGTCACGAGGCAATAACTGGGACAATGGTGCTGGGCATGACCTGCAGCACCGATGTCATGACCTGTGGTGAGCAGTGTGACACAGACAGGTCCAGAGGACACTGGTTCAACACCTGAAGCCTGGCACTCGACCCTGCAGAGTGAAAGCTCCCGCTGAGCCTGCGTGTCATCAGGGTGAACTTTGTGCGCCTGGGAATGGACCGGGTGGGTGGAGGTGTGTGGCCCATATACACGGGCCAGCATCAAACAGGCTTGAGGCTCACCGGGGCCAAACCCAAGGGCAAAGGCAGGTCACACTGTTCTGGTCTGAGTCTCAGGGCAGTCCCAGCTTCCTAAGGATGGCCCAGTGTCCCTGGACATCTCGTCAAAACAGATCTAAGCTGCCCGTGCCCCACAAAAAAAATTTAGTCTGAAGGCTGTCTATTAACTCCTGTCCACCTTCAATGCTGCCAGCCATGCCAAGAGTTTCAAACTTTTCTGTTAATGAATAACCTGCATCTAAATATAAAACTTAGATTGATCTGTTAAGGATTAGCAGATTCTTTTTTTAAAAAAATGGGAGAGTAAGAAGCACTTCTGGCGGATGGAGAGTGCCCAGCAGGCCTGGGACCAGAGACCTTAAACTTAATTGGTTAATGGGGCTTTTGGGTTTTTCTTTTTCTTTAAAAGTAACTAGTTATGCTAATTTAATAGGACTGGCCCTGAGGAGGGGGAAAACCCCAGGAAATTCAGGACTAGGACAGGACTCCCAGGAAGGACAGCCTGGAATGGGAGGGCCGAGAGAAGCCCCATAGGCAGGGGAGATGTTGAGGCAAGTGCACCTCGCACAGGCCAGTCATCTCAAGGAACTGGCCCCCAGGGAGCTCCCTGCAGGGAAGGCCCAGCTCAGAGGGGACGTGGGAGCGGGGGCTGGAGGAACTCACAAACCCGACCCAGGACTTGCAGAGGCCTTGGGATACGAAATATGGCCTCAAGCATATTTACATTTCATTCTCAGTGGCCAGGAAAGCAAGAACACACGCTTCTGAGCTTGAGACAGCAAAAGAAAAGGCCAACTGGAAAGGAGAACCGGAAACCACTAAACAGGCCTAAACTAACTTAAATGGTTTTGTCATGGCACGTCTTCCCTGACCCATCAAGGAAATGTCCCACTATTACAGCAGGTAAATCTGTTTTGTTTTGTTTTCAACCTGGATGGGCTGTTGCTCAGTGTACTCCGTAACGTGCAGTACACACGGCTCATCAGCTTCTGTGAAACTGTGTTCGGGGCAGTTGGTAAGCCCACGGCAGCACTCAGGAGGGACTCCCACCACAGCAGGGGCGGCGGCAGTCCCCTGAGCACATGCTGGCCAACGAGCACCAGCGTGGGACACACTGGGAGCGGAGAAACTAGAATGAGTCCCGATCGTGCCAGGCACCTAGGCCCCAGTAACAACCAGCAGCAGCATGAAACAGGAAACTCTGGGCAGCTGGGGAAAAACAGAACACAAACTATTTTCTCTTTACGTCTTCTGCCATGTGTAGAGAAAGGCAAAGGGGAAGCTAACAAAATAAAAACACGAGCCAAAGTCGGGTGGACAGGGGAACCGCCGCACACACAGAAACCGGCCGGTCCTTGGGAAACAGCCTCCTGCATCCGCATGGAACTTGGCTGAGGCCAAAGGGCCTTGGGGCTTCAGAAAGAGAGTCGAGATGAGCTGACAAAGAAAAGCCACCCATTAGGTGTCAGCTTAAGGGGCAATTTCACACAGGTCAACAGCATACGCGTCACACACTGTGCCAGGGATGCAAAGACACAGTCCCTCCCCCGACCTCGGAAACCCTGGCGGGCAGAGAAAAGCCGACGAGGACGTGGTGTACTGCTGCCCTTTCCGCTATCGGTGAGTGCAGCCCGGAGGGTTCGAGGAGGAGCCTTGAGAGAAATGACCTCAGACCTCACTCTTGAAGAGAAAGCAGGAGCTGGCCGGGTAGAGAAGGGGGCCACAGAAAGAAATAATGAAAGAAAAGACCCAAAGACCGACCTTCGTTTGGGAACCTGAGCAGACACGACTCTCCGTGAGCTTCAAGGCCCCCCTGCAGGCCCCGGGACAGCCAGTTCCAGCGCATCTCCGGTGCCGGCCACTCCTGATCCCTCGGCTGACGGACGCCACCTTCCTTTAAGGGTGTCCACGCCGCTCTGCTCTCGTGCTTCATTCCCCTCCTCTCCCTCCTCCCCTGAATACTCGAGCACGCCCAAAACACTCTGAGCACAGTCACCCCCTGCCCACCAACGCCCCGCCATCGACATGTTGGCAGCAACGTCCATGTAATAACCTGTCAGCACCTTCAACGAGTTCCATTTCAACCCCGTGACCCTCGCCCTCCACCCTACCCCGCTCCAGTCCCTCATCAGCCAGGACTGTCCCACACTGGACATGCTAAACCCCAACACCTTACTCTCTGTCCTGCCAGTTCTCAGAAACGCTTATTCCTCCTAGAACAACTCTCTCACGCCCCATCCTTTCCCTCTTCTCCTTTCTCCCCACTCACCACCCTTCCCATCCTGTCCAGACCACACAATCCGTCACTCGAACCGCCTCTCCAGACACAGCTGTGCCCTCTTGCTCCACCTTGTGCTTTCCCCCCACCCCGTCCTTATCTTTCCAATGTGACCGGCCCGATCAAGGCAACTCTGCACTTCCTTGTTTCCACACCTGGGCTCCTGGGTCCTGCTGAGGAAAACCACACAGCCTGGTACATGCAGGTCACCAAACACTCCCGGTCTCCACGCCGAGCTGGAAACCCCGGTGACCCCGTCCCCTCGCACTCCCCGTATCCGTCCCCATCCAGTGGCGCCAGGCTCAGGACGGACCTCCTCCCTGTCAGTGCGATCATCTCGCTGTGTCATAATGAAGGAGGAGGCCATCAGGCAGCAACTCCTTAAAATGTGCGCCTACTCCCAACCTACAAAACAACAGTGTCCACTCCCATGCTCGCTCGCTTCCTCCCTTCCTTCCAGCCCTCCTAAAAGAAATGGCCTCCGCCTTGCCTGGGGCCAACCCTACCACCCAGGCCCACCTCTTCAGGGACCCCAACCACAGTCCCCTCTGTCCACGTTACTAATCTCTCCTCTCTTTCCCTTTAGCATGTAAGCATGCTCATCCGTCTCCCATTTAGCAAAACCTTCCTTGGACCCATTAGGTGTAAATCCCCGACATGCTACCCTGCCATAGACCTTTCCGGGAAAGGCCTCTTCAGCTGGCCTATCCCAGCCGATGTGCTTTGACCTGTGTCACAGCTGTCACACAAACCACTCCCAACGCCAGACACCGCCGCTTCGACTGTGGACTGGTGCCGGAGCTGAAAGGGCAGCAGACAGGCGGAGGCAACTTGGGACCCAAGCAGGGCAGCAGGGGTGAGAGCGGGACTAGACCGAGTTCTCTCCAAGGAGAAATGCAAAGCGCCCACGGGTCTGGACCAGCGATGAGATCTAGCTGTTCTTTTCCATAAAGCCGCTGTATTCTCCACTGAAAAGACGTGAGTCAGACCTCGGGCCGCTGAAATACAAACCGTCCAGACACGCCACCCAGGATTTGAAACTCGCCATTTGGTAACCACTGTGGCAATAATTGTTTCAGGCGAAAATTATCAACGGATATAACACTAGCTGGTGCAAGTTTAATGAGGAAAAGGGTGGCTACGTAGTCTCAAGGTATCTGCCCACAAGATACTCGCTAATTTCAAAGGGAAAAGCGGTGAGGGAGCCGGCAGTAGAGAACAGCGGCAGCAACGGAACAGCGGGGCACAGCAGGCCCTCTGACGTGCCGCGCTGAGAAGGACACGTCACCTCGGCGGCACTCCCGCCAGAAACGCACGACCTGAACCTGCCGGGGGACGCAGCAGGTGAACCTACGTGAAGGAAACTCTACAAGCAGCAGGCCGGCACCAATGCCTGCGCCCCCAAAGACAAACAGGAAGCAGTGACCCCGCACGGAGGACGACGGCACACGGCAGGCAGCGCGGTGATCCTGGACTGGGTCCTGGATGAGAAAACAATTTTTATTTTGTTATAAAGGAAATGAATAGGACAACTGGTGAAATCTGAATAAGGTCTGTGGATTAGATAACACTACTGTAACAATATTAATTCCATGACTTTGGTAATTGTGCTGATTATAGAAAATACCAGTTTTTAGGAAATACACGCTGAAGTGTTCAAAGGTAAAGGGGCATCATGCCTGCATCTTACTTCCAAATGGTCTAGACAATAACAATGCGGATACAGACAGACATTAAGTGAGAAAAGCATACAGTAAAACGTTAAGATGTGGGCAATCTGTATGAAACGTATACAGAAATTCTTTGTACTATACTTTTTTCAACTTTTCTGTAAAGTCTGAAGTTATTTCACAATTTAAAAATAGATTTGCTTTTTTTTCTTAACCCCAAATTGTGGGAAGCACAAAGAGACATCATCCAAAACCAAAACTGTGGTAGAGGACTTGAAAATGCCTCTCTCCTCCTTTGGCAGACTGGGTACTTCCAAAACAAACACAGAAACAGGATTTGGAAGATTAATAAGTTCATTTAACGCATATGCTCAGGACTTTTTACCTGAGAGAAAAATATGTGTTATCTGCAAATGCCCGTCAACATTTCAGTAAAGGAGCAGCAAGGGGCCTCCTCCTTGGACTCACTCCTGACTTCCAGGGTGGCCCCGTCTGTGGCAGGGATCACCACAGCCCCCTCCCAGGGCCAGGAGAAAGGGGCTGAGGAGAGGATCCTAGACACGGGGTCCCCAAAGACACCCCCCTCCAAGCCCTCTGAAGACCCAAGAGCCTCTTCAAAATCTGTAATAGGAACTTTTTCAAACAGAGACAAAAATAAGGTATGAAGAATCTCTATATGCCCATTGCCCAGATTCAATAATTACTAAAACTCTGACTCTCTTGCTACATCCAGCCCTTTTTTGTCACAGTGTTCTAAAGCAAATCCGACATGTTCACCCCTAAATACTTCTTACTGACAACAATTCCATTCTTACAATTATGATTTTTTAAATGATCCCGTGACACCATCCAGCACCCACACAAGTCCCCTCGACACGAGAGCTCTTAACACTCAGGCCCCTCACACGGAAGTCCGCCCCAGCAGGCAAACCTGCGGAGAGCAGGCCACGTCCGCGGACAAGGGCACCGACAGCCCGGGCTGCCCCGCCACACCGACTGTGCTGCTGTGAGGCTCCGAAGAGGGTGATTTTCTACACGAAGCGAAAAACGTGAAGATCTAGTTTTCAAATGGAGAAAAACATTTTCGCTATGGGGTCAAAGAGTAAATGTCCTTAGTGTAAAAAGTACTTAGATCCCAAAATGAAAATGATCAAGGAATGTAAACAATCGGCAAAGAAAGTGTCAATTCCAAGATATACAGGGAAAAAAATTCAGTCTTAATAGTAATCAAATATTCAAGTAATGACTAGCTATTTGTCAGCTAAATTACCAAAGGGTTTTTGATAAAACAATTGATGTTGACAAAAAAAAAGTTCATTTTTGTAAGTGGCTACAAGCTTTCTGGCGAATAATTATTAATATGTTCCAGAATCCTTATTCCATTCCCAGAAACTGTCCTAAAGAGATCATTAAAAATACATTGACAATTACATAAATAAATATTCCACAGCAATATTACTTATTTCTAAATAAGAAACAGAGGGGAAGATTTGGGGTGGGGCGGAGGGGAGCACACCACCTAGATGCCCAGGAGCGTGAGACTGGTGAGTGACGTCACGGCTCGTCCCTGAGATGGAAACACGGTGAGATCGGAGCGGCTTCCGGCGCGGCCTCCACACCGGCTGCTACCCGCCCACAAGAAAGTGGAGAACGCAAGGCAACCACCAAACATTCTTAACCGCGGGATACCATCGATGAAGAGCTCAGTGTACTGTTTACTCCAGGCACAAGCTCTCTGTCTTGTCCCGAAACAGTAAGAGACGACTTGACTACCTTGTGTGACACACCACCACGGATTCCACCTCCAACATGCGTCCCAGCTCTGTCCACATCCCTCCACATCTACCGCCACCACCGCCGACCACAGGCCACCTTTGCCCGGACGGCTGCGACGGTCCTCCAATTAGTTTGCCTACTGTTACTTTCGTGCCCTGCAATCCCTTCTCCCACTCTGTAGCCGTTATTATATGCTATTAAGATACAATCAAAGTGATCATTTTGAAATACCCATCAAATCAGCCTTTTTCGGGATACGTTGCAAGTATATGTTAAAGTCTTGAAATCAACAATGTTCTGGAAACAAAATGAAATTTATGAAAGGAGAATAAAACCAGAACAGGCCAACAACCATGGGAGAAACCGAAAAGATTAAAGAATTAGCACCAAAAAGGGTTCTGAACCGTTGTTCATGTTTACTCACATGTGGTCGGTCCACCCCTCTTTCTTGGCCCAGGACAGTGACCCTCCCCCAACCCCTGCAGTCAGGTCACTGACTAGCCTGTGAGCCGAAGCGCCATGTGTCGCTGAAGCCTTTAGCTGATGGGTGCAGGCCTTCCAGTACCTTTCCCCACCGCAGCGAGCCCTGAAACTTGATGTCAGTATGGCGGTATCAGCCCTGGCTGGTGTGGCTCAGTGGACTGACTGTCGGTCTACGAACCCAAGGGTCGCTGGTTTGTTCGCAGTCAGAGCACATGCCTGGGTTCTGGGCCAGGTCCCCAACTGGGGGCATGCAAGAGGCAACCACACATTGATGTTTCTCTCCCTCTTTCTCCCTCCCCTCCCCTGTCTAAAAATAAATAAATTTTTTTAAAAAAAGATGGCAGTATCATAAGATGGTGAAGCCTCTGAGGTTTCATTTTTTTTAAAACGCCTTTCATCTTCTTTTTCTATGCAATTATTTTCAAAATTAGAATCACATAGTTACGGTCCTCTAATATAATTATCACTTAAAATTTATTCTTTTCCTTGTCAAGTAGTTGAAAATAACTATAATAAAAATATAGAGTTGAGAGTAGAGATAATGTCTCCTGACAAGAGACATTTACCACCATATGATGAGTATATCTCACTCACACTTTGGGAAAAAAAAAAAAGAAAAACAAAACAAAAAAACATTTCTCTACATAATTTTCTTCTACTGTTCCTTTTAGTCAATGTAAAAGTCGGATACATCTTCCTGGAGAAAAACTAGCACTTTCCTGCCAGAGTCAGAAACAAGACTATCCTATAGTAAGAACAAAACACTACCTTCTCTACGTTTAACACTGCACCGGAGATCCTATCCAAGTGAGGAAGGAACGATCCAGAATATCGCCACTGGCGACTGCTGATGAATTAAAGATGTGACGGTAACCCCGAGGTCTGGGTGGTCTTCTCCTTCACTGCATCAGGACTGATCCCTGTGGCAGTGGGATATGGCGGCACTGACCACACCCAACTTCCCAGACTAGATCAGAAAGAACGCTGCAGCTCTGTTATAGCCTATTGATGGCCTGCTCTAGGGGAGCCAGCCACCACATCATGAGGGTACTTGGGCGTCATGAGGGTACTTGGGCGGCGCTGCTAAGACAGCGCACGTGGAGAGGACTGAGCCCCCACCCACGACATCCAGCACTGCTGGACCAGCCGGGGGAGGGAACCACCTCAGAAAGCAAACCCTGGCCCAGTCAAGCCGTTGGGCGACTGTGGTCCCAGCTAACCCCTGACTGCAAGAGATTGTGAACCAGAACTCCCAAGCCAAGCTGCTCTCTAATTCCTGACCCACAGAATTTGGGGCTAATTTGTTCTGCAACAAATGTAACACCACACTCTCTACTTTTGTACATATTGTAAATTCTCCACAATAAAATGTTTCAAAGTAGTAAGTCAGCTAATTACAGAGAATCCTTTAGAGAACAAATAAGAGGTTAAAATGATGGAGAGAAAGAAAGAGCTAATAAGAGCTCTTCTTTGGAAAAGGCAGTCATATGTTATCTCAGTTAATCCTATTTAAAAATCTACCAGGTAGAATGTAAAAAAATCAAGAACTGTAACCCTCTGAGGAGCTACCAACTGGTTCCAGTCACACAGTGCTAGAGGCAGGGTACCGAGAGTCTGTTCTTCCCACCGCATCTCGAAGCCCTACTGACCTTCCAATTTCTCCATCTAGCCCTTCAGAACCCAAGTTGCTAAGGTCCAAATCTGTAAATTTTGCATGTCAATACTATCTTCCTTTCTTGCAAAACATCTCACCACTTCCCCTTTTCCCACTGACAAATGCAGCATCACTCAACGTCACCATTAACGTTAAGCAACCAGAAACTGCTGAAGGAAGGAAAAATGACAGGAGCTCAAAGCTCCAGTTCCCAGTCCAGATTTCTGGGCAACTCTGGAAGGGGCTGTTCTTCAGGAAATGATGACTAGAGTTGGCAGTGGATCAGATTCTCCAAACTTCTCTACCACTCTTCAGCTTTCCAAGTTACAGAGAGGCAGTGCAGGATTATACACACCAATATAATGATACTCTATTTCCCTCCTTGTTCCCAAGGGTAAATTGTATAACGGGGTATTGTATAATCACTTAAATCACCAAAATTAATTTCCAAATATATTGTTAAAAAGAAAGCCCTAATATACTTTTTAGAATATAGTAAAGACTATATCTTAAAACCATTCTTTTTCTAACAACAAAATTGAACCTTCCATTTTAGGTAACTACTTCCATTCATCGAGTGTTCATAATTTTTTTCAGGAGTTGAACAGGTGGTTTTATACTCACAATTCAATCAAATTTTGATGGTGACCCCCATTTTACAAATAAAAAGCTTGGGCCAGCAGAGTTTTTGTGCCTTGCCAGAGGCCAAAAGGCAGCGAGCAGCAGGGCTGGGACCCGGACCACACTGTCTGGGTGCAAAGCCATCATCTCCTGGCCGATTTGGGCTGGATTCTGTCAGGTTCGAGGGGCACGTGAGAACAGGCCACTCTCCCATTTCTAGGTGAAAAGGAACAACCGAAGCACAGAGAAGATGAACACAAAGGATATTTACATCACTTTCAGAGCCATTTCTGAGAACAGTTTTGTGAGGAGGGGATGGGGTAGGTAGCCGGATTTCCATTCTAAGGAAAGAAAAAGAAAATAAGGAACTCGACATATTTCTCAGGCTTAAAATAGGCTTGACCTTAGAATTGTCATGAGAAAAGCCAGAACAAATGAAGTCATGTAAACTGTTCTCAGGCCATGATTAGTGGGCCCTCGGTGCCGGGTTGAGGGACACTGACTGATTCACTAGCAGTGCTTCGCCCTTCTGGCTGAGGAGTTTTCCTACAGGTCACGGTTTAAAGGCTATTAAAGTCTCTATGCACAGTCTCAGAATCATCCTGTGCAACTTCACAGGGGCTTCAAGCTAGGGCAGCACCTGCCAGCACGTTTGCTGGGGGTGCCTGGCCCTCTCCTCCCAGTCCAGCCTGTCCCTCACCCTCAGGGCTCCTGTTTGACAATGGGCACGTGGGAGGGACAGGTTTTGAGTCCGGTGAAAGGGAAAGTAAGAAAGCGCCCTTCACCCATCTCCTGCCCCTCTTCCTCACTCTTCCTGGGCCTCTGCCAAGGGCAGGAGGGTGGGAGCAGTGTGTACTCTGTGGCGAGGCAAACCACGTCTAAGAGCCCATCTGGAGACCATTCTAGCTCTCTTCGCTCTACCTTTTCTCTTAATACAACTGAAGAAAAAATAGGCCTCTTTTCTTTTGAAAATGGCTATTAGAAAGCCATTTTGGGCTGTAGGTGATACACAGTGTTTCACAATCAGGCCAACAAAATACCGTTCCGCTATGTTTGTTTTCTGTGATCTGGAAATAAGGGTGCCAAAGAGCTCTGTCTGTAATGGAGTTCGTCGTCCCAAGAGCTTACCCGTTGTAAAGTTTGGGAATTTTGAGTGACAGATGATCAAACTCATCTGAAGGGGTTTCAGGCTGCAGAGGGATCCTTGGCCATTGTTTTTACATGGCCAGTTTTCATCCAAAGTTTAGATTTTCTCCAGACTGCGGTGGGTTATCTTGTCTGTTATGACAAAAACCAGTCAAAAAATAAATGCCACGTGCTGCTGGTAGGACCCAGGCAGTAAGCTCACCTTGGAAGACTGTTTGGCAGCATTTACGAAAGTTGAACATGTGCACATTCCGTCACCCAGCAAGTCTACTCCCGGGTACCTGCCCGACAGAGGTGTGTGCATGTGCTTCCCAGAGGCACACACCGGAGTGTTCACAGCGGTGCTATTCAGAATGCTGAAAAACTAGAAATAATGCTGAAGTCCAGCATCTAGCAAAAGGCAGATGGTTCAGCAAGCAGAGGCAGCGTGAGGTGGGGTGAGGTGAAGGTGGCAGCAAAGGATTCGGGCAGACCCAGCAGTGGGGGAGTCAATGTCAGGCGGCAGAAGGTCATCCTCGGGGCCGAGGGTCAGGGAAGGGGATGGTCGAATGCCAAGGAGACCTCAGTTGCGGGGAGACAGGGATGCTGACAGGTAGCCAGGCCAGGGTGTAGGAATTTACCACGGGAGTATGTCCACAGCCACAAGGCCCGGTCATCAGAAGTGGGACTGACTGAGTCTCAGGATGCGGAACTGGAATAACACAACTTTAATTTCCCCCAACAGAAGGGGGGTTTGCCCCGTTAGGATGAGGAGGGCAAGGGAGCACATCTAGCCAGGCTGCCAGGAGGCAGGGGGGGCAGGGGGGCAGGGAGCCAGGCAGACCGTCTGGGTATCAGCAGACTGAGAACGGCGCTCTGAAAATACACTGGAGCGGGCGTAACTAACCCATACGTCACCGTCACAACACAGCAAACGTCACCTGGCTTCTGACACCTCCCCGAACCACTACCTGCGCAGGCGCTGAGCCTCCGGGAAAGCTCGGAAATACACCTCTGCAAAGGGCAACTCGAGTGAGGAGATTGTTACCCCTCTGAGGTCCCCGTTCCCTGAGGCGGGGGGGGGGTCCAGCTGGATCTGCACAGCTCGTGTCTGTCCCCGCAGCTGGACGAGGCGTCTGTCCACTGAGTTACTGCTGCTGGCTGTGCAGGCTGGCTCCCTGGGCAGCCGTTCCTAAATATTGAACGGGTCACTTCCAGTCGCTTGATTGAACACCACACAAGTCTCTCAAAATGTTCTTTCAGAAAATCACATGGCATTTTCTTTCAAGACGGAGGTGCGATAAAATCAACAACTTTTGACAAACTTCAAATTCCAAAAGGGCTTGCAACATTCCAACTCAAGAAATAAAGAATTCCTACGTAACAGAGAGATAACACGCAGCTATAAACCAAACGCAGTCTGCAATGTGAGTGACACATCGACTCCGCATACTCTCCTGATGGAAAGGCAAACTCTGGAGAAGCTGCTGAAACAAAACGTGAGAAAGCGTATGAACTAGGTTCCGTTCATTTTGGTGGGAGACAAATGACATGTTGTCATTTATTCCTCAGCGAAACTATCCTTCAATCCACATTCAAACCATTGTCTAAAGATAGAAGGAAGGATGTTATCCCAGCTGTAATGCTAGGGAATTGGAGGTCAAACTAGGATAACAACGCCTGAGACCCTGCTTGGGTTCAAGTGTTCAGAGACACACCGCCGGCAGGACGGTAACAAAAGGAAGCAGAACGCAGAGACCCAGACGCTACCCTCCCTCTCCCGCTGCTCCTCTTCCTTTCCGTGACCTGTATCAATCAGGGTGCTCTGGTTACAGACACAGACAATTAACTTCAGATCATTATGCCACAAGGTAGATTTACTGGCTCATGTGAATGCCAAGCCCAGAGGGAGGTCTTGTGAGCTTCAGACAAGATTCAACAGGACGAGTAAGTGGGAGCAGAGGAGTTTCACGTCCTGCCTGACGTAGGCCTGGGTTACGTATCTGTGACTGAGCCAATAATCGGGACAAGGAGGCACATCTGGGACCAAACGTCACAACTGCTATGCATGGGAGAAGGGAGAAGGGGAAGAACTACCGATGTTACCACAGAGGTGTGGCAGGGATGGCCAGCTGTCCAAACCCAGTTCCTCTTCCTCCTGGGCACACACAGATCCTTCTTCCCACACTTCAGTGAAATTGGGTGTGGACAAGCAACCAATGGGATGAACTGACACGGGCCACTGCCAGGTCTAGCCCCTGGAACCCCTCGCGCACCCTTCATGCTCTTTCCCCTTCCGCACGGCGAACTTGGGAGCCACGGGCTGAAGGTGGCAAAGGCGCAAGTTGCAAGGAGCCCTCACTCCCAAGTCCCCACTTCGAGACGAGTCCTCCACTGCTCGGGGACACTCATTTTGCATTTTACATGACTATGAGCCTGTCACCAAGGTTGAGACTTTTATATGCTTCTGGGTTTGTTACAGCAGTCAGCCTATCCTCACAGGTGAAGAAATTAAGGCCCACAAGGTTGGGTGACTTGCCCAAGATGGAGTTAGCTGATAAAACATTAATACAAAAACACGGGATGCAATGATCTCACCCCTGGAATGCAAAAACAGAATTGAAAACAAGTAATAATTCTGAGAGCAATGGATAAAAAGAGAAGTAATGCGCAATTCAGAGTCATTAAGTGACTTTTGAGCAAAACACACAACTAAGAGAAAGGGTCAACCAGGAAGCCCTTTCTGT
This sequence comes from Phyllostomus discolor, assembly GCF_004126475.2. NCBI lineage: Eukaryota > Metazoa > Chordata > Mammalia > Chiroptera > Phyllostomidae > Phyllostomus > Phyllostomus discolor. The sequence goes on from NC_040914.2 coordinate 42,617,681, forward strand.
GTCAAAACTTGCTGAAATTTTCCCACAAGCTATTACCCACGCTTCTCTTAGCAAACACAACAAATTCAGAGTTTCTCTGGTAACTCAGAACGCAAACTGTCTCCGATTCAGAATTAACACAACTCTCATCACACACAAGTGTGGTGTAAATTCTTAAGACGAAGGGTGTCCAGGGCCTTGGCTGAACCCCAGGCCAGCCGAGGTCATTCTGCCTGACTGGCAAGCACCCTCCCTTCCTCTGAGAGCTGCTCCACCCCGCTGCAAGGACCCAGTTCTGTAGAAGTTGTTGCCCATCACAGCAGCTACCAACTGGCCACTGGGGTGGCCAGGGGTCCTGAGCCAGGACCATCCGGGTCCTTCCCAGGGGCTTTCACATGCTGGCGTGAAAGGAGGGGGCTCTCTACTGAGGAAGCCGTGCCCTGGGAGGCTGTGGACAGGCACTGTTCCCTGCTGACCAGACAGACGTCGGCCCAAGAAAATGGAGAGGGCAGCCAGTGGGAGAAAAAGATGGAGAAGAGCCCCGGCTTCGTTTGTCCCAGAGGCTGGCATGCCCCTGTCCTGCCCACGGTGTGGCTACGTGAGCCAGGCTCCAGTCATCCACAGATTTCACTTCTGGCCCCAGCTAGTTAAGATTACGTTGTCGTCACCTGTGGTCAAAAGCATCCTGAACAACATAATCAGGAAAGCTGTCTCAAAAAAACAGACAAAAAACACTCACGACACCTCACGAACCTCACAAAGTAAAATGAGAAACGCAGAGGCAGTGAAATCTAGTGTGGGTTCGGAAACCAGGCGACTCGCCGGGAAACCTTGGGCAAACTGTCTAACCTCCCGCTCGGCTCCGTTTTCTTCCTCGGCAAGGTAGCCAGCGAGGTAACACCAAGCCCACGGAGAGCACTTAGAGCAGTGCCTGGTAGGTAGTGAACATCTGACACGTGACACTTTACTATTAGCAACATCTTAGTTGATTTCTAGGTGGCCCGTGTTTTAGCAGGTCACGGTGTAACAAGCCAGATGCAAACAGGTGTCCAGCTGGTCACGGGAAAGCTGTTTCTCCCACACAAGCGGACTCTCGGCAGCGCGCCGTCAGACCCAGGAGCTCTTTCGTTTGTAACGGATGGTAACCCAGCTCTGCAGTCACAGACCCCCTGCAGGTGATTAGGCAAGAGAAGCTCCATCAGCCACCTGCCCGTGCCTCTGGTCCCTGGGATGTCCATTGTCTGTTGACGTCCTTCAGCTCCCTGGAGCCTCGGGGTAAACACCGTCCCAGAGCAGCCCACAGGGACCTCTCCATCCTCTGAGCATGCACGACCTTGATAGTTTAAACCCTTCATCCTATCTTAATATGTCTTTAATGGAATGAGTGCCACAAACACAGAAATCTAAGGGCATGTGTTCCAGATATAAAACACTTCCTCCAGCAGTTACCCAACTTCCTTCTCAGAGCTCTGCCTTCGCCCAGGTCCTTTCACTCATGCTGCTGACGAAGTTCTGGAGAATTTCTCAGCACAGTGCTTGTGAGGAACCTGCACCGTCCGAAGTCCAGAGGGCATTCGGTCGCTGGAGGTGTGAGTCCTTGAGGTGCTCGGTGTGTAAGGCGTGGGCTAAGGCTAGAGACGCAGCAGGAGGCTCCTTGGGCTGGGCTGTGTCCGTCTGGGAAAGGGATCTGGACTTGGCCATGGGAGGGCTTTGAGTAGGAAATGGCACCGCTGGGTGCTAATCTGATCGCTCTGCTCCCCTCTCCGAACCTCTGCTTCACAGAGCTGCGTGTCTGGGCTGCGGCAGGTGGGGGCTGGCTCTCTGGGAACTAATGAAATGAGGTCTACAGATACGTTCTTGAGTAGCTAAGGTGGGGCAGCAATTCCAGAAAATGCTCTGATGCAGGAGAAATGAGAAGGCAGGTCATTTTAGCAATTGGCTGTCCAGCAGCAGAGAAGGCTGAGAACACCTGGGGACAGAGGCAAAGCTCTCATGCCACCGTTTAGCAACTGCTGACTCCAAAGCCACCTGGTGGGGTGGAGCCTGGCTATACGGTGGCTCCAACTGGGCAGGGCCAGCCCGCTGGAAGACCAAGTTCATGTCACATTAGCCCCAACCAGAGACCACCGCCAGCCAGCATACATCGCTGCACTCCAGCCAAAACGGAGCACGGTCAGAAAACTCTCCATGGTAGCACAGCCGGCCTGGAAACAACTGAACCTAAATCAAAATCATGTGATTACCCAAGAGAGTCACTGTGGGATCTGAAGCTGTCCTACATGGCAGAAACATTCTTGGCCTCTCAAGACAAACACAGCGTTTGGCACTGAAAACTGTTTTTTGGTTTACAGACCAGAAAAGCAAAACACCCCTGTTTATTTTTCCATTATCAGCATATTCGGCCGCATCGAAAGCGTAAGAGAGCTTCCCTCTCTAAGGGCCCGGTGGTGGGAAAGTGGGTCTGACTAAGAAGCAAAGAGAAACAAAGGAAGCCTGCCACTGGTCTCCTCCCACCCCTTCTCGCACGTGCTCATTCCGCACACACCAGGGCCGGGGGCTCTCGGCTGAGTGACATGGTTTGCCACCGGCTCACAGTGAAGCAAGTACTGAAAAGCCAGGATTCAAACCCAGGACCTCTGACTCCCATTCCCTGCCCTCTCTGACTGCACCATGGCAATGGGGCGCTCGGATCTCTAACAGACCCTGGAGAATCGGGGGACAGGGAGGTGCGCACAATGGGAGGCAAGCCTACTCGCTCAAGAGCGCATCACCCCAAAAGGAGGCTAATCTTACATCGTCCGTTACTGACAGAAGCCAAGTGCAGCTCCCGGCCCCCAGCGAGCGCTGAGGGAATGTGCGTTGAACGTCTGAAGGACTCCTTCATTGATCCAATAAAGAATCAGTGACCTCCCCGTCACAAAACTTACCAAACCGGAGCTCTCTGTATGACGGAAAGTCGATGACACAAGGCCTGCTATGGGGAGAATAGAGGCTGTAGGGCCACTAAAACACTTTCCAACTCATAGTCTCTGCAAACCAATTTCAGTGCAGAAGTACTGATGTTCGTCAGGTCTCTAACTAGTCAGGGTAATTAAAAACATGGAAGGCTGTTCCAGGTTAAAAGAAATCCAAGGGTTGCCTTGGTCAATGTGGCTCAATTGGTTGGAGCATCGTCCTATAAACTCAAAGGTCATAGGTTTGATTCCCAGTGAGGGCACATGCCCAGGTTGCAGATTCGGTCCAGGTCAGGGTGTGTAGGGCAGGCAACTGATGAGTGTTTCTCTCTCACATAGATGCGTTTCTCCCTCCCCAAACAATGTAAAAATAGAATTACCATAATGATCCATCAATCCCACTCCTGGATACATGTCTATATGTACACCCAAAAGAACTGAAAGCAGGCACTCGAAGAGATTTGCATGCCACGTCCATAGCAGCATTATTTATAATAACCCGAAGTGGAAACAACCCAAGCATCCATCAACGGACAGATGGACGAACGACGTGTGGTATATACACACCTGAAGAACAAAGCTCTGACATGTGCCATAGCATGGATGAACCCATTAAGGACGTTATGTTAAGTAAAATAAACCAGTCACAAGAGTACAAACATACATGACCCCACTTAGATAAGGTACCTAGAGGAGTCCAAAGTAGAATGCCAGGGGGTAGAGAAAGGAGGGAATGAGGATTTATTGTCTAGTGGACACCAACTTTCAGGCTGCAAAGGTGAGAAAGTTCTGGAGGTGGATGGTGGGGGTGGTTGTACAACAACGTGGAATGCACTTATGGCCACTGAGCTGCACACTGAAAAATGATTGAAACAGTAAATTTTATGATATTGGTACTGTACCACAATTTTTTCAAGAACCCAGTATGTACTATATTACCTAATTTCAGTAAAAAGTGTGTGTGTGTGTGTGTGTGTGTGTAATCTGGAAGGATATATACTAACATGTTAAAATAAATGATCTCTAGGTAGTGAAGACTGCATTTCAGCATTTGCTAATTTTCTACAATACACGCACTACTTCTGTAATAAAAGATGTTGTATAAAGCAAATAAAAAACATAAGAGAGTGTGAGACCTGATTTCACAAAATATAAAATATCTAAAATTCATAAAATACATGCACAAAAATAAAAAGACTAGAGAAAAATGCCTGCACTAAGCATGAGAGATCAGAACAAGACTCCCAAACACACTACAAAGTTCTTACAAATTTTTTAAAACTCTAAAACCCAGAGAGAGAAATAGACAACAGGAACTATGATTCGCAGAAGATAAAAGTGTCCAAAACACACTTCGGGGTGGATGGAAACAATACATGAAATAAATTCAAATAAAAACACCAGTAAAATACCACTCTCGGTAACATTCTTGAAAGCATTACAAACACTCACATATGCAGCCGCAACACAAATCTGATCGCGTCCGTCTGGAGGGCAACAATATGTATCACCAGCTTTTAAAAGTCAATAGCCAAAATGCTGTGAAAGACTGATGCATCAAACAGATGTATCTCACAAACAGATGCTGAGTGAAGTAGTGAAGTAAGTGTTCCATAAAAGAGTACCTAGTATGTAATCCTGCTTATATGAAGTTCTAGAACAAACAAAGCTAATCTGCAACGGGAAAAAAATAACAAATATAACAATTGCTATGTTTTTTTGGTGTGTATGCAAGTATTTTTCATTTGCATGTATTTTATGTGGTGATAGTATGTAATTCTATTTCATATATCATAGCTTATTAAATCATTCTCTTGTTTTGCACTTTAAAAAGGAGGATAGAATTAAGAGGGTGGTTGCAGGAGACACTGCCTGGAAAGGGACATGAGGGAACCTTCTGGGTGATGACAATGCTTCACAGCCCAAGAGGTTTTGATTACATAGGCATTTATGTACGCACTGTCAAGACTCAGCACATGTACAGTAAATATTTGTGTATTTTATTGTGTATAAATATTACCTCAAAAGAAAATAATGCTAAATAAATACTGAACTCTAATAAAATTCATGCTACAATACTGAAGGGAAGGTGTACTGATGATGGCATTTATTTTAAAATACATGAGAGAAAGAAGGTGGCTAGATAGGATGGATAGATGATTATGTGATAAAGCAAGTACAGTAAAATTCCTTCAGGAATGCTGTATATTTGAGGTTTTTCATAAGAAAATGCTTAAAATACTAAAAAACAGTGAACAGTCATGAGGCAAACGTCTGGAGTGCTGGAAATGTTCTGTCTTGATCTGGGTGGTGATCACACACAGCATTCATGGGTAAAATCTTACCCAGCTGTCCGCTTTGAGATTTTGTAACTTTTCTGTGTTTTTAGCCCAATAAAAATGTTTTCAATAAAACAGCAACCAGACTAGGACTTTAAAGTGTGTATAATTAATATCCTCAAAGAGATGAGGGAGTATGCTGCAACCAAAAAACACGAGTAAGCAGTTACGGAGAGAACAAACCATAAATCCTGAACACAAAAACTGTCCACATTTAAAACTCCGTGGGTGAGAGAGCTGCGCAGACCCTGAGGAGGGAATCTGAGAGCTGGAAGAACACACTGAACAGCCCTCCCAGGCCGTGGCACAGACATGGGAAGTGAGAGGAAAGTGAAGGGACACAAGGCGCAGACCAGGACGTGTGAAAACCCTATCATTTGGAAGGAGCTGCAGAAGACAGAAAATGAGGAAATGGAAGGGGGGCATGTGAGGAAATAACAGCTAAGTGTTTCCTAGAACCAAGACAAAACTGTTTACAAAAATCTCTTTTAATTATAGTTATTTAAAGTAACCTACATGGAGGGAAGGAACATACCACCATTTTATGGGAAGCTCTCTCCCTAATATGCAGTTTAAGTAATTGTGCAATTTAAGTGGTCCTTGTTCTTTTCTGTATTTTCAAGCTTCTACAATGAACATTACTGTTATAACGAGGAGAAATAAAAGTGTACTTATATACAATAAATCCAGAACCAGCAGACAAGAGAGGCTTTTTAAAGAACTCCCTGAGCTCTCTCCCCTCTGGCTTCTGCCCTGTGCTATTACAGTGAACCTGTTTCTGTTAAGTGGCGACCACAAACTTGGGCAGGTCATTGGGTCTCCTTAAATTTCTGCTTTTTTATGTCTTCAGCAGGGAAAACAAAATCCCTCCTTCCCACCTCACAGGAGCTGGGGAAACAGCGAAGGAGACGGGGTGTAAAAATAGCACTTGGTAAACCATAAAGCGCCGAACAAATTGTGGCGTGCTATCTCAGCCCTGAGCTGGTGAGACCCAACCTCCGAGCCACTCCCCAGATCCAGGCTGGCCTCTGGCTCCTCCTCCCTCATCCCCTCCTTTCCCAAACCACCTCTGCTAAGTTCTACCTGCTCACACCGTGCGCCTGAACCACTGCAGCAGGCCCTGGGCAGCACCCCGCCTCCAGCTTTTCCTCACGCCAAGCACTGCCATTTCCTCAGGAACTTAATCTTCTTAGAACATGTTTATATCCTCTCACTACCCCGATGAAAATGAAAAGCCTGTGGGAGTTCTCTGAGGTTTACGGGATGGACTTCCAACTCCTCCACGTGGCATTCAGGGTCCCCATCCTGTCCTGGTCAGCCTCTGCAGAACAAGCCAGCTGCCTCCACACACCCCCCCCCTACACGCACGTCTACCTACCCAGGTCCTCCCAGTCTTCTTAGCCCAGGTCAAACTCCTCCCTCCCTTCCTCTCTCTATACCGGAGGACCAATCCAGACCACGCTCCTGGCTGTCCTTGGAGCACCCCACCACCCCTCCACTCCTCTGGCACTACCATCACGTCTAGGTCAGAGGCCCCACTGTCCCACAGAGGACCACTTGTGCCCTGAGGACAGCGCCCGGCACAGCCCTCTGACACCCCCGTACCAGGCACTCAGAGACCTGCTAATCATTTTGGTCCTCGAAATAAACTTTCTTTACTTGAATTTTACAGTAATTTTTTCTTTATAGCTCTAATATCTGTGTGTATATTATATATATATTCCCACACAATATACTGTATAGCTATTAAACTTCAAATGAAAGGAATTACAATTTGTAAGTTCCTCCATAACTTCTTTCAACATTAAGTTTTCGAACTTGATCTATGTTGATACGCGTGACCACAATCCACTCATTTTCAAAGCCGTAAACTACCCCGATGCATACACGTTATCACGGCTTATTTATCCATTCTGTTGTTGGCGGCTCCTCGGGCTTCATCGCACGGTCTGCTAACAAAAAGCGATGCTGCTGGGAACACTCTTGTACACGCCTCCAGTTCACCTGTGTGCGAGTTTCCAGGAGTGAAACTGCTGGCTCACCGCGCGCGTCGCACGTCCAACCCTGCCTTGCAGTGACGACGGCTTTCCCCAGCGGTAGCACTGATTCACACTTCTGCCTCCGGTGTTGAAGAGTTCCTCAAAACACGGCCGGGCTTGGAAGCGCCTGCCAGCCTGGTGGGTGTGAAATGTTATCTCACTGTGGTTTTCGTTCGCATGTCCCCAGTGAAGCTGAACGTCTTGTCATACCTTTCTTAGCCTTTTGGCTTCCTCTTTAGTGACATGCCTGTTCACGGCTTTGCCTATTTTTCAAAGGGACTGTTTTTTTTTTTTTCTTATTGACTTGCAGGAGCTCTACGTATAGGGTCTGGCACGAATAATGTCCCTTTTTTTATTACAAAACCTTTTATTACAAAATCATAAGCATGTAATTCTATAACATAACAACATCACATTCAAGCACACCAGAGGACATTTTAGGTGAAACGTGCAAGTTAAAACTATAAATTATGACACCCGTACCATCACCCTGCTGACCACGCTCAGGCGGGCGTTACTTCTGCGGGACCCTGTATTATTCTACATGCTGCTACTTTATTGGTGTTACCTGTTGCAAATTTCTTCTTCCGGTCTACGGCTTTCCTTCATCTTCACTCTTGTTTTCCTTTGTTTTTACTGTTGGCACTATTACAGGTGTTCCCATTTACCCCCTGTTGGCACTCTCTTTTGATGAGGAGTTCTTTGTGTTAAAGGAGCTCAATTTATCAACTTGTTTAGTAAGTCCTCCCCTGCCCAGAGGTCATGACAATACTTGTATTGCCCTTTAATAAAAAGGGGGTTCAAATTAAAATTTCAAAAAGGAAGTTATGTAAATGATTGATAAGCACATAAAATATGCTCAGAATTATTATCCACCGAGGAAATGCAAGTCAAAACCATGAGATACCATCACCTACCCACCAGAATGGCTAACATTAAACAACTGATAACACTGAATGGCGGCAAGGATGTGTGGGTTCGACAAAAAATCCATGATGTGTTTTCCATACAATAGCTCTAGTAGTTGTGTTTAACTTCATTCAAAGTTTTGTTTGTTTGCTTGTATTGTGACAGCAGTCATATCAGTGTGCATTTAAAAAAACTTATCAAAATTGGAGAATTTTTATACAGCCATTTTCATATTAAAGATGGAAGAAAACACGCAACATTTTTGGAATATTATGCTTTATTACTTCAAGAAAGATAAAAATGCAACTGATACAGAAGAAAAGATTTGTGCAGGGTGTGGAAAAGGTGCTGTGACTGATTGAATGTGTCAAAAGTGGTTTGCAAAGTTTCTTGGCACTACTGACAATTTGGCCAAATAATTCTGTGCTACGGAGCTGTCTCACAGTGTTTAGCAGCACCCTGGCCTTGACCCACTAGAAGCCAATGGCAGGAGACAGCAACATGCTCAAAATATCCAAATCAATAAGGTTATTGGTGAAAATAAAAAAAATGTGTCTTTTATTTTATGGAAAAAAACATACAGACTTTTTTGGCAAACCTAATACAATTGTTGGCAGGAGTGTGAAATCGTGTAACTTACTCAGAAAAAAGCCAATCGATTTCTTAAAAAGCTGAGCAGATAACTCCTACACCCAGCAATTCCACTTCTTGATATTTACCCAAGAAAAATGAAAACATATGACCACAAATTAATACCCACTAGAATATTCATAGCAGCTTTGATCTTTAAAAAAATTTTTTTAATTTTTTTTTTGAGAGAGAGAGAGACGACAATTTGTTGTTCCACTTATTCACGCCTTCATTGGCTGATTCCTTCCTGTGCCCTGAGCAGGGGTGGAAGCCACAGCCTTGGCGCGCCAGGGCCAGTCCTTTGAGCTGCCCCGCCAGGGCCGCCGAAGTGGAGATGCCCCTGGTATCCACCGACAAAAGGATGCATCACTGGACTGCGATCTGGTCATACGACAGAATACTACTTAGCAAGAAAAGAAAAAACAATCTACTGACTCATGCCACATGGGTGAATCTCAAAAATATCATGCTGAGTGGAAGGAGCCTAGAATAGGCGAAAATAACTTATACTGGAAAAAATCAGAACAGTGGTTGCCGCTGGGTGGAAGTAAGGATGGGGAAGAAGCAGAGAGAACTTTCTGGGCAATGGTGGTATTGTGTATCTTGACAGATGTGCACTACACAAGTATCATACCTGTGTCAGAGCAAAACAAAATTTGAACCTAAGTGATGTGCATACCATAGCCTTTCGGGATTAAGTATCCTGATGTGTGGAACTTGCTTTAAAATGCATCCAACAATTAAATGGACTGCTGGATGGATTAAGGAATGGAGAGTTGTAATAGAGCAAATACAGGAAAAATTGTTAACTGCAGAATGCAGGCAGCAGGTAGGTAATTCAACTTTGCTGCATGTTTGAAATTTTTCACAATAAAACTTTAGGAAAAAGACAAAAATATATATTTTTTTAAAGGAAGGGATTTGCTTTAAAAAAAATAAATAAGCACTGCCCTGGCTGGCGTGGCTCAGTGGTTTGAGCGCGGGCTGTGAACCAAAGTGTCACAGGTTCAATTCCCAGTCAGGACACATGCCTGGGTTGCAGGCCACGGCCCCCAGCAACAGCACATTGATGTTTCTCTCTCTCTCTCTCTCTCTTTCTCCCTCCCTTCCCTCTCTAAAAATAAGTAAATAAAATCTTAAAAACTAAATAAATAAGCAGATGTATTTGAGCAAAGTTTGCCTTTGAGAAGGGTACCTGAAAGAAAAGACCAGTCCTTACACGTGACCGAGCCGTGGGGTTTACAATACAGTTTCTCACAGGTTATTTTAAGTGGTCCTCACCAGAACCTAGGTGTTCCAGCCCCGTCTCATGCCTACAAAAACTTAGGATCAGGAGTTGGCAAACACCCCACAACCAGTACCTGATGGTGCTGAGCTGGACCTAAAGCCATTCAATGCCTCTGGCTCCTCCTTCCCCTGTACCCTTACAAACACCCCCCACTGGGGAGCTGCCATCGATTCTAAACATTTGAGGACAACATGGCACTGATGTGCCACCAGCCCTTTGGGCTGTCCCCGGAGCAGCGTGAGAAAAACTGAAGTGGCTGCTGCACTCACCAGCAGGATGTGGAAGGGAGACCCACACAGACAGTAAAAGAACACGAATTCAACAGCCTGAAAGCTTATTTCCAACCCACACACGAGAAAAGCGCTGGCAAGCCCTGCTCCTTGAGTCCTTTAAAGGCCACCCTCCACGTTTGGAGAAATTGATGACATCCGCCGTCCTGTCTGTGTGAACGCGCGAACTGCAGAGGATGCTGGCAGCTGAGAAACTGCCATACAAAACGTGTCAAAAAAAATAACAGTGTCAAAGCCGCTCTCTGACATCATATCCAACTGCCCTCCTCGCCAGAACAGAAGAGGAGGTGGGGACCCAGGAACAACGTGCACCCCGACCAACCACAGCCAAAATTCAAGGTGGTGCTTTACTACCCGCCCCACAGACTCATCATCGCTGGCTCAGGGTAGGTTGGCTTTCTGTTGAAACATAAACAACACACCCCAGCAATTTTCGTTACATTTACACAAGGTGAGAGAGACCCACAGGACATGAATAAAAGGCCTCGCAGCCATAGAGGTGGCCCAGCAATGGGGGGGGGGGGGAGGACTGGAATGACGCTAGAACGCAGTCCTCACCCTCAGGCGGCCTCTGATCCAGCAGGAAACTTAAGGCAGAAAGAAATCCTAGGCCCGCAAGGGCTATAGGGGCCAAAGGGGACGGTCCTGAGAGCAGAGAAAAGAGCGTACAAGTCCAGCCAGGAGCTCGAGACGGATTTCAGCTGTGCCCTGAACAGCCCCGGGAAGGTTTGCACACTCGCAAGTGGGTCGGGGGCTGCACTCCAGGTAAAAGCTGATGCTTGAAAGAACGGGCTCTAAGGGAGCTCCTGGCCGAGGAAGGCCGCCTGCAGCCTCGGTGACAGGGAGAAGGATGCCCGCCAACCCACTTCAGAGCGGAAAGAGCACAAAACGCCGGACTTCAGGAGTTACCTGGCACCGGGACTGAATACAGCTGCAACTTCCGCAAACACGGGAACCTCAGGCAGGGCTGGAAGCGAGTTCCCCAGGAAGTGAAGACTTCCAAAACCCTGACAGCATGCGTAGATCTAGGACACCTGCTTAAAACCCAGGTGACCTGCGACACCTACAGCCTAGCGGACAGCCAGAGAACGGGAGACCTGATGGTGAGACGTGGTTCACAGGGAGCCGCAGCCCAGGGGGTGGGGGCCAGGAACCATGGGTCTGAGTCCCAGCTTAGCTGTGTGGCCCTGGGTGAGTTTCCAACCTCAGCTGCCTGTCTGCAAAAGGGAAGTGGTAGCAGGCACCTCACAGGGTTCCAAGGATTAAATGAGGTAACATTTGTAAGGCATCCAGCATGGCGCCTGCCCCAGAGAAGGCATCCAAGAAATGGTGGATATTATTAATATGAATAGTTTGCACTCTAAGAACTTCAGAGTCCAACACACCTCCTACTGTTCTCAGTGTATTGAGAAACCAGGCTGAAGTCACTGACCTTGGACAAGACCAAGGGATTAGTCATGTCCTAACTTTTCTCTCTCTCTCTCTTTTCTCTGATATTTTTAATTTTTAAAACTATTTGTTCCTTTAAGGCCTTTTAGGTTACTCTGAGATGCCTGCCTCATACCACCAACCTTCCCCTGTTGAAGAACCCAATCCAAATGGCAAGCCATCCAAGGGCAAACAGCGTCATAAGCTAGCTGCTTCACAGGGAACATTTGTGCCAGAAGGGGCCTGTGGTCCCTTTAACAAGGAGAGGGTCAAGGCCAGCCCAGGGCAGTTCTGAGCTGATAGAGTTGTGACATTCACAACATCTATCTTAAGAAGCACATTTTAAATTGTGGTGGTAATATTAAGCAGTAAAATAATATATAATACAAATGCAAAGTATTCTATGCACACAGAAAGCCAAATCTTTACAGCTAGGCCTGGCAAAATAAATTCTATATGTATACCAAAAGGCATAAGAACACCAAAATGAGAGAACTCACAGCCCTTAAGCTCCAGAGATAAAGTACAGTCACTTATTTCAGAAACAGAAAGAGGGTCTCATTTTCTCAACTACACTGTCCAAGGAAGCTTTTAGTCCTTCCATATAATCTGTGAATGGGGGGTGGGGAACCAGTCAGGTCACACACAAAGCAAAGTTTGCTTTAGTTTAGGGAAGCATAAAAATTTGATTCATCGTGCCCTGGCTGGTGTAGCTCAGTGGATTGAGCGTGGGCTGCGAACCAAAGTGTCGCAGGTTCGATTCCCAGTCAGGGCACATGCCTGGGTTGCAGGCCATGACCCCCAGCAACCGCACATTCATGTCTCTGTCTCTCTCTCTCTCTTTCTCCCTCCCTTCCCTCTCTAAAAATAAATAAATAAAATCTTAAAAAAAAAAAATTTGATTCATCCACTTGGTAAGATTAAGAGCAGGCAACAAATTTTATCCCATAAGTAAGAAACACCGAGAAACTACTCGACTTTACTTGACTAAGATGGTAAGTTTGGCCAGTTTTGTGAAGGAAGGTGGACTGGCAAGAAAAAGCAAGACAACAGGGATGCTGGTGGAAAAAAAGAAAGAAAGCAAGAAAGAGAGGTGACGAAAAGAGAATGAGGGAAGCAAAGACTACACACAGACAACTCGGAGGATCCTGAGTGCTGGAGGCACTGACCCTCGGCTGGTGGCGGCCACGCTACCACCATCTGTCACCTGCTGTGTCCTGCTCATCCAGCTGCACTAGCCCTTCCACCTTTACAGGGAAGGCCGCTCTGCTGGCCAGGGCAGACACAGATTGTTCCCTGGGGGCAAACACACCAGGGAGTTCCTCAACACCAAATCCAAATTCTACGGCCGGCCTCCGCTCTGGTTAGAACTGGTTTCTGTTTCTCCTTTTTTATGGGTTGGGTGGACTCTGCACTTCCTCAGCCTGGTTCACACAAGTCCCCAATTCAATCCACGGCTGCGGAAGGCCTTGGTGGGCCGCCGGGTACAGCAGTGAACCAAACAGCCGGGACAGCCGCCTCCCGGAGCCGGCGGGGAGGGCATCCGTCACGGGCAGTGCTTTCGGTGTCTGCAGAAAGGGTGGGAGGGTGAGCACACAGGGTCTCCTCGGACCCTCCTGCCCCACACTCAGCTCTTTCAAGGGCGCTCAAGCCCTAACTAAGGAAAGGGAAAACGGAGGAAATCCAAAGACCGACAAGAACACACTGAAATGTTACAGTGAAGGCTCACTCTGATTGAAAACAAAACAGAACTTTCAGTGTTCAAACTGGATGCCGCATTCGTCATCCGTAACCACACAGACTCTGACTCCCGAAATGAATCCACGGGCAGGGTATTTTTAGTTACACGTAATGTAAGTTCATAAAGATGACCCAGCCTAACGTATTACAAGATCCTAAAGTACCTTTGGAATCATTAAGAAGCATATTACGTTTATTGAGCTTTACTGCTAAGTATAGTTCTTGTACTTTGAATACTGTGGTCTCTCATGTCCTAACATGTGGTCTGCCTAAGATACACCTCAGTGAAAGGGCTCCAGAATCCAACAAGTTTGGGGAATGTTGCGTGCCGTAAACCATTTGGGGATTCACAGCGTATTTTGGAATAGTCAGTTTGGTGACAACGCCTACGGGAAAGAAGTCTGCAGAGCTTAGTCTGAGCCAGTGTTTCCCAAACTTATTTGACCACGAACCTTTTTTTTTCAATTTAATACTTTTTAGGAGTACACAAACTATTTCAGGGAACACAAGTGGGATACACCACAATGCAGGGGATACATTGCTTAATTAACCTGAAAATGCAATTAATGTCTATCTCCCAAACATTCTGACAAACTGGTGTGTACTATATGCTGTTGGAAGATAAAAACTTCCCCCACTTAATTTCTTTTTGAAAATCACTCAACAACATGCTGACTTGCTGTATTTTAGAAAAGAAAAATTTTCATGAACTAAATGGATCTTGATACGTTAACAAGAGGAACTCAGAATAACTGTAAAATGAGATTTTGCTAAGTTGCTGGCAGTTTATCTTCTTCTCTGAATATGTGCATGTGCATTTAAATTTCCAGGGCATATTTAATAGATTCCCTTAAAGAAACAGTATCAAACAAACATAAAGGCTAATGTTTGCCTCTGCCCTGTTACCTGACATGTCTAATTGCGAACGCCTATTACTGAGATGGGGCACAGCTCATGAATCACAGGCATGAGACTGGTAATTCTGTGGCTGTGGTGTTGTCACAATCTCACTCTTCCTCTGGATATAATAATATAATCATAGTCTTAAGCCAACACATTGGAAGCTGAATGGAATCAAATGACTGGAAAAGTGTCGTCATTCCATTAACAACAAAAAAACAAAACAAATCACCTTCAGTAAACATGTATTTGGCCCCTGCTGTATGCATGTCACTGGATGAAGCGCTGCAATGATAAATGGGTTTTTGTGGGACCGCAGATCAAAACAGTCTGACAGTAGGACGAAATATGTAAGACTCTCAGAGACTAGGGAGACATCTAGGCACTGTGGGTGACCGACCACGAGCAAGCTGCTGCACTGGAGATGCTCACAAGACACCTCGGTGAGTTTGAGGACACCCACACACCACCAGAGAAAGGCCGACAGACGCAAAGGCCTCGTTCCGGTGACCCACACGCTTCCTAGTAGTTCATGCACCGGAGCTGAGACAGAGTTGGGCCAAACAACCTGAAAGCTGTAAAAAGTTTTCATATTCAAACTTCACTTGTGTAATGTCTTTCCTTTCTCTCCCCCTTCTCTCTCTCTCTCCCTCTCTCTCTCCCTCTCTCTCTCTCTCTCCCTTTCTTTTTTAAGCCAGTCAAGTAGGCCTAATGCACAAAGCTCTACGCGGGTATGTACAGCAGCCTGGGTTAATAAATAGTCTAAAACCACTGCTGGGGGTGTGGCTTCGAGGAATCTACAGGAAGAACCCAGCTTCTGAGAGTGAGAAAAAGGTGCATTTTCGCGGGGAGCACAGGAGGGGTTGGGGGTGGGGGGTGGAAATCACTTCATCTATGTTGTGAGATCCTGAAGATGACTTTTGACTTTCCCACAGAGAAAGTGTTAGGACTACTAACAAAAATTTAAGGCAGAAAGTGAACCAAACTAGAGCTCTGAAATGCGGGGGGGGGGGGGGGGGGGGGGAACCACGAGACGCTGTCCAGTGGTGCTCAGTGAAAGAGAAAAGCCAATTATTTTGCAAATGACTCTCAAGCAGCAGGGGTGAAAGGGGTGAAAAGGGTAAACCACCTGTGGCCACACACGAAGACTTGCCTTCCCTAGTTTAGTAAAACATAAACGCCTAAATCCCAGCTGTAACATTCCAAATTCAAGAACTGGAAAACTGCTGTGTGCCCTCCTGAGCATTTTTTTTCTCTCTCCTTAAAAAAAAACAAAAACAAAAACAAAGATTCCTTGAAAATGAACACACGCACAAACAAAACAAAAACAAAAAACAAAAAACACACGCAAACAAGAAAAATAAACCTTAACAAAAGAGTAAGCCCCAGAAACTGACAATACACGCGGAAACAGGCAATTAAAAAAAAAAAAGGAAAAGTCGCCAACGTGCGCGGCGAGCAAGCCTGCGCAGGAACAGCGAGCCGTCCCGAGGCCGCCGTCGACGGCGGCGCCCCGGCCGCACGCGCCCTCTCGGACCTGCACGCTCCCCGGCGGGACCTCACGCACCTGCCGCGCGGCGCGCGGAGCCGACGCGTTACCGGTCCCCGCGCAGAGCGAAGCCGCCCCGCGCGCAGGCGGCCCCGGCAGCCCGCCGCGGCGCCGCGGAGCCGGCCTCCCGCACCCCCTCCGCCGCCGCCGCGAGAACCGAAAGCGCAAAGTCCGCGCAGACCCAGCGCCCCGCGGGCTGTCGTCCCGCCCGGTGAAAGGGAGGGGACGCGAGCGCCTCGAGTTCACCGGGGACCCTGCGGCTGCGGGCGTCGGGGGGCGTCCCGCACCGCGGCCTCGCCCGGGCGCCACCAACCGGGACCCCGGGCCCGGGTCGCCGCCCCTGGGCGCGCTGCCGCGCGGGGAGAGCTGCGGGCGGCCGTCCGAGTCCCCCGAAGCCGCGGCCCGGGCCCCGCGGCTCGGAGGTGGCCGTACCCGGCCCTGAGGGCAAGTTCCCGCCCGCCCACCCGCCCGCCCGGCGCCCCTTACCGTGTTGCTGCCGCCGCCGCGCGGCCCGGACGCCGCGAGGCGGGGGCCGCCGGTCGCGGGCGACGCGGTGGTCTCCGGGTGGTGAGGGAGGCGCGGCCCGGCGGGGCCGGGCGCGTCCTCGGCCTCCTTGCCGCCGCCGTACGCCGACCCGCTCTCGGAAACGTGGATGCTCGGGGCGCAGCCCATGCCGGCGGCGGCGGCGCCGCGGTCGCGCTGGCGGGCGGCCGCTATCCGCTCAGCAAACGGCCCGCCCGGCGCCTCGGGGCCGCCGCGGGCGCCGGCTCATCGCCGCCTGGGCGGGCGGGCGGGCGGCGAGCGCGGGTCTCCCGTCAGGAAGCGCGGCCGCCCCTTTTATCGCGGAGCGGGCGCGGCGGCGGCGGCGGCGGCGCGGCGCAGGGGGCGCTGGGGCGGGCGGCGCACCGCGGCCGCCCCTGCGAACATGCCCTTCCTGAGGCGGCGAGCGCCGGCCGCCTCACATCGCCGGCGCGCCCGGCCGCGCTTCCGGGGAATGTCGGGGGAGGAGACCCGCGCGGTCGCTGCCCGAGAGCCCCCCGCCGCCCCTCGTCCGGGCGCCGGCGGCGGCGGCGGCCCCCCGGCTGGCCGCGGCTGAGGGGAGCCCGTCGGGGCGGGGAGGCGCGGCCGCCTGGGCGGGAGGTGCGGAGCGCCGATCCGGCCGGCCGGGGCCGCGCCGTCGGGAACCGCGGGAGCGGCTGCGCTGCCCGGGAGCTGCGGGCGGCGGCGGGGAGCGGGCTCCGCGCTCCGCCGGGTTTCGAAGGCAGCACGCCCCGCCCAGCGGGGCTGTAACCCCCGGCGGCTGGCGTCAATGCAAAGCAGCTGGGGCGCCGCCGCGGCCGCCTCCCGGAGCCGCCGCCACTGCGCATGCGCGGCCCCGGAGGCGCGGCGCCCGGGCCGGCTGCCCGGAGCGGGGAAGGGACCGGCCCAAGGACGAGCGGCCGCGCGGACGGGGGTCGTGACCTCGGGCCACCGAAGCCCTGCTTGTGACTGGGAAACAGTCCTCGGACTCCGTCTTCTTCTTCCCTTGAGTTTTACAAAACAGCGCCCCCCAGGCTCCCCCATTCCCCCGACCTAGGAGAAGCCTGAACTCGCTCCTTTCTTAAGACAGATTTGAGGATCTCACAGGGCTCCCATATTCTTGGCACTTTTCCCAACAATAAACCTTTCCAGACTCAAAACTCTGATGTTCTGAGTCTGGCACACAGACTTTGGACCAGGAGCAAGGGCAGCCGGGTTCAAGTCCCAGCTCTCTACCGTAGCCGCTGACTTCGATCAGGCCACTGAGTCCTTCAAGAGGCCGGTGGGAGGACCCCCATTGGGGTGACAGCGAGAGGGACCTGAGGGCACCCTCACTCTGCGTCCCACCCCAGCGGGGGTCTCGGTGATGCTGTCCGGGCTACAGCCCTGTGCACTGCCTCCGGTGCCAAGACCTGCAGCACTCCGCCTGGCAGCACCTGCGGCTGGGAGGCTGCCATGCTTAGAAGCTGCTTGTGACAGACTGGCCCCACCCCCCTTCCTCTCGGGACTTCCTCAAAGGCCTGGTCATCTCGGGGCATTGGAGACCTCAAAGGCCCCCTGCTTGCAGAAGCAGAGTCAGGCTCTGCTGTGCAGGGAGAGAGACACGTGAAGACTCCAGACTGTACCCCACTCACCCCATCCACCAGCTTGCTGTTTAACCTTGGGCGAGTCACTTAACCTCTCTGTGCCCAAAAGGCCCTCAACCCTGAGGATCCAAAATATCATACCCCAGAGCGGCCCACCTCAGACCCACCCCTGCTCCCGCCCTCCCTGTAGCTGTGGGTCCACAGAGACCACTACAGGGCTGGTCCCTTGCTCTCCCCTGCTGCAGTCCGAGCCTTTCATAACAGGGCCCTGGAGAGACTCAGGTGCCAGCTCTGGCCTCGGGCCGGCTGCTGTAAAGACCCGGAGGCGGCTCCAGGCTGGAGTCCCTGCTGCCGCACTGAGACTGCAGCACAGCCCAGGTGCCTGGTCTCTGGTGGTGGCCTAGGCTCCAGGGACCCTAAGATCCGCAACCCCAGAGCCCCTCAAGCCCCAGTCCTCCAGCCTAAGGTGTGCTCTGGGCGGTTCCCCGATAGCAGCAGAGCAGGAAAGCCGGGAACCAAGGGCAGCTTGTGCTGTTCACCTTCCTTACTTGCTGAGGGGACCAGAACTGCTGGCACGTGACCCCATTATCAAGTTTAAGCGCACTGAGCAACAGTAACACTTATGCCTCCCTACCTTATAAAAGCAGCAGCTGGTCGATGAGGATGTCTCGGAAAACGCAGCAAAAAGATTTTTACTGTCACCTGCTATCCCACCTAAATGGTAGCGTGTTTTCTATCTTCCTTCTGCAGATTTTAGAAGGTACTTTTTCCAGGCGGAATCTGGGCCCTTTTAAATAAAGAGGAGCTCACGAAGAAAATGCTTGGAACCCCGGGAGTGCATGGAATTCTACCCCGGGCCCTCCGTCCTCCCCTCCCCGCCTCTCGGAGGAGTCTGGCCTTGATGATTCCCACTGACCTTGGCTCCCCTGGGGCTCCAGGCTGCTCCAGCCCTCTGGGCCCTCCCCTGGCAGGTGCCCCGGCCTCCCCTTGGAAATCCTTGATCCCTGTGCTAATCAGCGGGGTGAGGATGCCTTTCCCCGCCCCCACCTCACTGGCCCCCTGGGCTGTGCTGCGCCAGCCCAAGCTGGTCACTTACGCTCTCTGTTCCTGGAGATCTGCTGGATGGCAGCATAGACTGATTTCCACCTCTGCGATTTGGGGGCCCCAGGCTTAGAGACCTAAGGTGGAGAACAATACGGGAGCAGACAGGAGAGGTAGAGGTCATCTCTGCCTGCTTCTGGGGGCACAGAGAGCAACACCTCGGCATACACCTTTTTCAGACCCAGGAACTCAGCCCGAGACGCTGCGGGAAGTCACAGGCCCCCCAATCTCAGCCTCAACTGCCTGACACCAATCCCACCCACCCCTCCTTCCCTGGCCATAACCTGCACCTTGAGGTCCCGGAATACTTCTCTACCCCGAGAGTCCGGTCCCCAGGCCTCAGCGACAATGGACACAAAAGAGCCCCCACTGACCAAAGTAAGCCATGTGCCGCCCACAGGCTCACCCAGGACTCCCAGGCCTCCGCCCAGAATCCCACCATGTGGAGGTCATCTCAGGAGCCTGTGGATGATCTCAGTCCTGCTGGAGGGGGGGAGCCCCCACCATGCCAGCCATGTGGCCACCTCAGAGCTCTATAGCACACAGAACACACCCCACACCCCAATCCAACCTCCCTGGGTATGGGGACCCCCAGGCAGAGCAGCTTGACCCCCACAAAGCTCAGAGTTGTAGTTGGATGTCGGCTGCAGCTCTCGCTCCTAGAACTCAGGCATGAGTTCAGGGGGGCTGGGAAAGGAGCCACCCAAGGAACAGACGCCGCCCTGGGCCCAGCCCGCCCCACTGCCACAGGCCACTCCCAGGAGCCCCCTCAGCCCTCAAGGCCCCCCTCCCCGGTTCACTGGAGAGGAGAAAATGTGCGGCCTCACACCGCTTTGTTCATCCGAAATCCAAACCTTGTTCAATCTACACCTCTCCCACCTAAGCTGGTCATGCAACCATTCTCCCCCCTGGCTTCACTGCCTCCCCCACCGAGCGGTTGGCATTCACAGACTGAGCCATCGTCCCCTTGCACTGCCCCTCGGGACTGGGCCGGAAGCAGCCGAGAGGGGGACAGCGCCTGCACCCTGAGGTCTGAAACCCAGCCCTGCCGTTCACCTTCCCTCCTCGTAAATCTAGGATCAGCATTCTCTAGCTCACAGGGACATGATGGACCAGCGGATGTCCGATGCCTGGATTGGCTCCTGAGCCCCGACCCCTTGGCCAGCCACCTGCCCCTGGCTCCGCCCCACATCACCCGCTCCAGGCCTACCTGCGGACCAGTGGTCCCCATACGTTTTGGCAGCGGGGCCTGGTCTCGTGGGAGACAATTTTTCCACGGACCGGCGCGAGGGTGGGTGGGGAGATGGTTTTAGGGTGATTCAAGCGCATTACATTCAAGCTCGCATCCTGGGCCACGGGTCCCTAACAGGCTCGGAGGTTGGGGACCCCTGCCCCCCCGACGAAGGAAAACCACAGGGGATGCAGGCCTCTCCCAGTCGACGGCATCAGACTTCATCTGGGCCGCCCTCTAACCTTCAAAACTTTGTGAGATGTGATTTGTCGAGTGTGGTTTTGAAATGACCCATTCTGTAACTTACATGTGAATACGTGCTGGGAAATGGTAAACACCCGGGCAGGCCGTCACGCTGAGCAGAAGCAGATGAAGTGAGCGGGGGCCAAGGAGAGTGTGTCTTCCTTCCCCGCTCCCTTCCTTCTGCGGAGCTCACGGTTCAGACCACATGCGTCCAGACCTGTCCCTGTGTCAAACATCTCTCTCTCTCTCTCTCCCTCTCTCTCTCTCTCTCTCTTTCTCTCACACACACACACACACACACACACACAGAGCTATCACAATATCTCAGACAGGGGGGCACTCAACATCCTCGAATGCACATCTTTTTCTGCAGGGTAGACTCCTAAAAGCTGACCTGCTTGGTCGAAAGGTTCGTACTCCCCCACTCCCCTGCACCTCTGCTCCGGAAGGGGCGAGGGGAAATGCAAACACAGAGAGAGAGCTGAGGGGCTGGGAAAAGCTCCCTGGGCGCCACCACCCGCTCTGCGCCTGGATGCGGGGCTCTAACCAACCCCAGATGCAAGACCCCTGTTTGCCCTCTTCTCCAGATGGGCGGCCTTCCTTGTCTTTGTTTCTCCCGGTCCTCCCAAGCCTCTGGTGAGGTGTGTGTGAGTGTCCCAGCCCTTCTCAGATTAAGGACGGGACTGGGGGGGATCACCCTCAGGCCAGGACTATAGGGAGAGAGCAGCGCCCCCTAGAGGGAAGAGCGGTAGGGGACTCAGCAAACCGCCGGACAGGGCCCAGAACTCAGGTATGCACCTGCACTTCCCTTCTTTCGGCTCCACACCTTCGTACTCGTGGTGCGCCTAGGGCGTGGGGTGGACAAGCCGGTGTGGGCGCCCTCCCTAAAAATGGCCTTATTAACTGCTGCAGGCTCAGGCCCCTTCCCTTCCAACGAAGCAACGAGATCGCACAAGTGGATGGGGCAGGGCCAGGACCCCCGAGCTCCTCCAGCTCTTGGCCCTTCGCGCGGGCCTCATCCCAACCAATCCGGCCTCCCCACTGCCCGGCCCGCGGCTCTCAGCCCCAGTGCCACCTGAAAAGAGCATTCGACTTCTGGGGGCCAGGACCGCCCACGAGTGGGGGAAGCAGGGGAGAGACACTGGGACTCCTGGTCCGGAGACAGAGAAGAGTGTGCCGGGCTGGCTCGGAGGTGGGGCCTGTGACGGCGATGACACACCTGCAAGCCCGACCGTTCGGCGCTCCGCTGGACACGCGATGCATGTGAGCGCACTTCCTCCTCACCCACAGCCCCACGAGGGGGTGACCGTCACCCCCCACGCCTCTGCCCCAGCCCCCGTTTTACAGAGGAAGGTGCCGAGGTGTTTTGGAAGCAAGGCCGATGCCGAGCTTGAATAAAACCCAACACCTACCCCTGCTAAAGGCTCTTTTCGAAACAGAAGGGAGCTTCTGCAGTGCAGCGAGGCCTATCTATTGCCCGCGGAGAGCCTTTGGACACTGCACAGTGAGGCACTAGAACACTCCCCAGGGCTGGGGCTCGGCCAGTGCGCCCCTTAAGAGTTTCCCCCAAACCGAGAAGCACTTGGCGGGAACATCAACAGTGGCCACTGAGACACGAGGCGGGGCAGCCCCCGTCGCTGCCGCTACCCAGCATGGCATCGGTGTCCTGAGAAGGGCGAGGAGACGTGACTCGGAAGTCAGAGCACGGATCGCGGACCTGGAGACGCGATGCATCCTTCTTAGCAGGCGGCGCCGCAGCGTCGTGTATAAGACACATAGGATCAACTCCAAAGCCATTAAGATGAATGATTTCTCTACAGTGGTCAGATTCGAAGTAAAAAATAAAATAAAATAAAATAAAATAAAATAAAATAGTGCTGTGGACTGTCCAGGACCAGTCAGAAAATCCAATGACAAAAGTCACACGCAGCGCCAGGCGCTGGGCCGGCCCTTGTGTGGCAGCCAGGTGTCCCGGGCCTGGCCTGAGGTCTCCGTGGTCCTCTCGACCCGCCCGTTGCTGACTCCGCCCCCCCCCCCCCCAGCCCCCTTTACTAACGCAGGCCTCCAGCCTCTGCAGAGCTTTGCCCAGTCGCTTCTGGGAGTGCCTGAAGGGGTAGGAGGTGAGGGAGTGAGGTCACCCCAATACCCGCTGTCTGTCGCTGGGCTGCCGGCACTGACTCCAGGCGCTGCATCCCCCGGGTGCTGCGGCGCCTCTGGGCGCGGGGCACACGCAGGGCAAGGCATGCCCACAGGGTGGCCAGCACGTCTCCTTTGTCCAAGACGCTCCCGGTTTCCACAGGGAAAGTGCTCAGTCCCAGGCAAACCAGCCGGCTGGTCACCCTGCACATCCTCCCTGACCTCCCCCCCGCCCCCCCCACCCCGTCGCCTCTCCCCCGCCCCTCCCCCCACGCACAAACGCGCGCACACGAGGCTTCGCACCGTCTCCAGGAACCGAAGCCACACTGATCGTGCCCTGTGTGTCGCAGGGTTAATGTCCGGGCAAGGAGCTCTTCCAGCTTCTGCCCACAGACTCCCTCTTGGACACTCGGACCCACGCCCGCCGCGGGGCACAACGGAGAGAGAGGACAGAGCCCCGGGGCGTCCCCGTCCTCCTCCTTCCTCACACCACACCCGGCCTCGTCCCGCTCCTCCCCCGCTCCTGCCGAAGCCCGGGGCGGAACCCGGAGCTCCGCCCACGCGGGAACTTCCCCGTCCAGATCTTCCTGATGCCCCAGAGGGTGGCGCTATTATCCCCACCTCCCTGGGGAGGAAGCAGAGGCCGAGAGAGGTTACTGGCTTGTCCGAGGTCACACGGGAAGCAGAAACGGAGCGCGCGCCGTGCCCTGTCCAACGCGGAGGCGCAGCCCGCCCCCTCTGTGCAGCAGCTTCCGCGCGGGGAAGCTCGGACAACGGGGAGTCACGCACGGGAAACTGAGGAGCCAGGCACGGCTGGTGCTTGAGGAGCAGAAAGCGAAACACGATACACGTCAGAGCAGCTGAGGACGCTCCCAGGACACATGTGCAAAGTGGCACATGGGTGACCAAACATGTGCAATGCTTTTTAAACGTCAGCTGGGATGACCAGTGAGTCAGTCCTGCTGCAGAGCCCAGTTCCCCAGTCCCCCCACCCCCAACCCCCTGGCTCCTCTCCCCATCTGCAAAGTCACTTCCGCTGGGTCTCAGGCCGCCCGCTGGGGGGACATCCTCCTCCTCTTCCCCAGGGAGTGTGTCTCGTGGCCGTGTTCCCCTGCCTGCCTGCAGGGGGAGCTGACTCTGAAGGGGGCAGGTTCTGATCTAAGAGGCAGCGCGGCTGGGAAAAGTCGAGGTAGCAGGCCCGGCCACGTCTCACCAGAGGCCCAGAGTCACCCCTTCGCGTACAGACCCCACCGAGTGTCCGGCTCGGGCAGGCCCTGGGCTGTGCCCTGAGGATTGCACGATGACCAGAAGGGCCGCTGGAGCTCACCACCCGGGACGGGAGACAGGTGTCACCCACCTCCACGCCAGCACAGCCGCAGGCTGGTGAGCGCTGTGTCGCCCTAGGAGCCCCGGGGTGGTGACAGCAGGAAGTGACTTCCTCGGGGACGGAGGAGAGGGAGCACCAGGCGGTTTCGCCCTGACCTAAAACAGGAGCGCACAGCTGTTGGGCACGCCCGGCACCCGTCCGTCCGTCCGTCCTTCCTGTGACTGGACCGGGGTCCCCCAGGGGAGACCACGGTCGCCCCCAGGGTCAGCTCGCATTACTCGGGTGGGACGCCCAGCCTGCGCCACTTCCCTGGCCACAGACGTGGATTTAGAGGTGGGCCCCGTGGTGCGCCAGCCCGCAGGAAATGAGTGTTGATGTCACTGGGCGGACCCCTGATCAAGCCACACCTGAAGAAAGAACTGAGCTTGGACTTTTCAGCTTCAAGAACAAATAACTTCCTTTTGCTTAAGCCTCTTTGGGTCTAGTTTTCAGTCTCTTGCAATCAAAAAATGTCCTAGCTCAACTGGGAGAATGACTCAGAAGTAACGAGATAAGAAATGAGGGACAGAACATTCCAGGCCGAGGTGAGAGAGCGTACAGAGTACAAAGGCCCTGGAGCGAGAGGAAGGGGCAGGGTGCATTGGGGAACACAGCCCCTTCGGAGCCGCGGGCCCCTGTGCTCAGAATTCTCCAAAGTAATTGTCTTTGGAGCCTTCACAACAGCACTCCGAGATAGGTGCGTTGCTACTTTTGTCGTGACGGTGAGCAGACTCAGTCTGACACCAGGGAGGTGGCTGGCTCAAGGTCACAGCGGAAAGGCACACACCGGGCCTCCCTGCCTCTCTGAAGTCTAGGCTGTCACCCTTCCTCTTGGAAGCTCTGTTCCACACAGGCCCCACTGGGCCCTTGGTCTGGGCCCTCCCGTCCCACCGCTCTGACCAGCTGGGTGCTGGAGCGTCTGGCAGGGCAGGCACGCGAGGGACTGGAAGGGAAACGACAGCCATGGTGTCGCGGGGTGGGTGCAGAAGGCAGCTCCTGCCGCAGCTCAGCAGCATGGTGTGCGGGCCGCTGGGGTTCACGCGGCGGCTCCCTGATCCCTGGGTGGCCCAGGTGCACCCCGGAGGTGTCGTGTGCTCGGGCCCTGGCCGCCACGAAGAGCGAAGATGCAGAGCAGGAGGATGAAAAGCATGGACAGGCCTCCAGTCACAGAGCTGCGGAATTAACCCCCCCGGGACCCCGCCCAGCCTCGGAACGCCTTGTCTCGGGACGACATAAATTGTCTGTGGTTTCAGCTCTTTTTCGTTAGACCTTCTGTTATCTGTGGGCAAAAGCATGCTGCCTCACTTACCTACAAGGCCACCCGCCCTTTATAGCTCTGACAGTTCGTG
Source organism: Phyllostomus discolor (assembly GCF_004126475.2). Taxonomy (NCBI): domain Eukaryota; kingdom Metazoa; phylum Chordata; class Mammalia; order Chiroptera; family Phyllostomidae; genus Phyllostomus; species Phyllostomus discolor. Next base: position 42,643,257 of record NC_040914.2, read on the forward strand.
ATGCAACGTTTCTTTTCGAAGAAGAAAATCAAGGCTGGGCAAGACAGGGGTTGTCCAAGGTCACGCACCGTCGGGGTGTGGCAGAGCTGGGACCCCGAGTCCGCTGCATTCTGTCCCATCACACCGGGGAGGGGATGGGCGCTAAACAGCTCCCGTCTCTGAGAAATGAAGCTATGCCTCCTCCGGGGTGAAGAGGAGCCTGGGGGTGGATGAAGATGACCCAAGACGGTTTGCCACCCTGCCGCAGGCTGTCCCCTCTGCGTCTGGGCCCTGGGGGTGCCGCAGCATCCAGAAGTCTGGCTGCGGGGCAGAGCTCCTGCCCGGCCCTGAATGAGCAAGCTTGGCGGTAGAGGGGTGCCGGCTTCTGTGGGCCACCCAGCTACCGAGCCCCCACCTGCAGCCAAGCCAGGAGATCAGACGGGCCGAGTGCGAAAAGGCTGCATGTCCTTCCGAAACTCGAAAGCTCGCCAATGCCCACAAACGAAGCATGCAGAGCTCAGGGGATCCAGACGTTTCCGGGCCTGCCTTCGGGAGGGGAGCAGACTTGTGGACACTCGGTGTGGTCCCAGGCCCCGGTGGCAACGGCAAAGATTCTCCTGGCTGCTGCCATCCCCAGGACACAGCTTGGAATTTCTTCTGGCAAGAGTCCAGTCCCAAAGGTAAGTGGGAAGGCTAGTCAGGAGAGAAAGAAGGAGAAAGGCTGATTCAGTTCCTCCACGGAGACACGGCCACAGTGCTTGCTGGGGACACAGACAGAATGCGTCGTGTCATTACGGCGGGTGTTTCTCTTCCTCCGTTTTTATCTGTACCTCGCCAGGCCTCCCGAGGCACGCGGAAGCCGGGCTCTCTCTCCCCTCGCAGTGCTTGCTCTGGGACGCTGCAGGGCCAGGTCGGACGTGTGAGGCTCAGAGCGACAGCCCCGGAGCCCACTTGCCCCTCTTGCCTCAACAAGGCTGGCCGCCTGGGCTTCCTCCGGGCTGCCTCTCAAGGGTGTCGGCTGTGGGTCAGAGAATCACCTCTGGCTACCTTCAGCCAAAGGGGAGCTCTTGGGAAGACATATCAGGATAGTCTGGGCTACAAATAACGAACGCCGTGTCAGTAGGGAACGCAGTTATCACGGGACAAGTCAGGCAGCCGGTGTGCCGGGACGGGCTCGGCAGCCCGATGAAGTCACATTGGCGCCAGCCTGGAATATGGCCCCCACGACCCCGACCTCCTGGCACCCGCGCCCTGGTGTAGAAGCAGGGCCGGACTGTACGGCCACTAGGAAACCGCAGAAATGACCATGTGTGACTTCAGGGCTGGTCGTAAAAGTCACGGTGGCCTCCACCGCGTCCCTCCCTGGGATCACACAGGTGGAGGAAGCCAGCTGCCAGGCAGGGGAGGTGCCCCTGTGCCTCTAGGCCAGGCCGGTGTGCAGAGGACCTCCTACCACCAGCCCGGTGAGCAGGCCGTCCTGCCTGGGTGTCCTCCAGCCCCATCAGGCCTTCGAAGGACCACAGCCTTGACCGCCAGCTGGACTTCCACCTCTCGGGAGAACCTGGGCCAGAACTCCCAGCTCAGCCATGGACCACACCAGGCATCGGACTGAGATCACGCATCCCGCCCTCAAAACATCCGTGAGGTAGGTTTTATGGTGTCTTCGTGCCTTGGAAGAGGAAACTGAGGCACGACCAGGAGGTGGCCGAGATGAGAGACAACACAGCCCTCTGTTCAAGGGCTGGGTGGGGAGGGCCGGCCCAGCTCTGCCCACCTGCAGGTCCTTCAGGAACTCCCTGCTCCGGACCACCTGCCCTGGGCGCTTTGGCCCCAGTTATGCCCGTGCAGGCCTCTGCCGGGGCCTCCAAACCCCCCCGGCAACGGGGCCCCAGGGAAATCGTCACTGTGCACGATTCCGCCCCATCCCCTCCTCCCTGGCCCGCCGGCCCGCCCTCGGTCTGGCTCACGGACCCGGGCAGTCTCCGGGTGGCACAGGTGCGCCTGAGTCCCGTGTTTCCAGGAACGGAGATGCTTTCTTAGAAACGAGGCCCCCGGGACATGACGCAACACTCCCGGGAGCAGACCGTCTTCCCGAGGTGGCCCCTGGAGAGGTGCCCGCAGCAGCACGCCCCCAACGGGGCTTAGGGGACGCCGTCTGGTGCCCGCCCTCCCCTGAGGGTTTAGGCTTATGCAACTTTTTCTAGGATTTAATCTTTTGTTTTTTTGGTCCCCGTGTCCATTTTGACATCTGAGCCTGAGTGGATTCCGTGCCGTTCACATGTGCGTGGCTGGGAAGCGGCTACAGAGCCGGGGGAGGCGCCCGGAGCAGGCCGGCAGGTCAGGCCGTCGCTGCTCCAGGAAGGACCAGGGGGTCTCAAACGGCGTCGCCTGGGAGTGACTTCGAGAACGTCTAACCACTGAGCTGCACACCTGCAACTGACACAACAAGGGAGTGCCGGCTAACAGAAAAACAAAGACGACACCAGCACGTTGCTTATTAGGCGTTCTGTCATAGGGGGTGAGAGCAGGAGGCAGGACCGCAGTCGGAGAGGTGCGCCAACGGCCCCTCCCACCCAGGGGCAGCCCCCCCCCCCCCAGGTGCCTCCGTGAGAGACACTGCACCGTTTGCAGGACGGGCCTCCTCCCTCCACGCGCAAGTGGCAGCAGAACAAAGCGGGTCTCTGACACTCAAGGGTTCAGGCCGCTCTGTATCCTTAGGACTAGGTGCATCTGCATGTGTCAGAAAACGGAAACAGCAGAGGCTTACACGACATGGAAGCTCATTTTTCTCTCCAGTCAACAAAGCACAGAGGGACTCATCGGAGACCCGGGCTCAGGACAGTTGCAGCCGCTCACGGTCCCTCTGCCAGCGCCGTGCTGGGAGCTCAGCCGCCTTGTGGGTCCACGCCGGCTTCCCTCGCACTCGTGGTGAGGACACAGGTGGCCAGCTCTCCTGCTGAGCCAGGACCCACAGGTCTTCCGGAGTGCGGGACTTCTCCTTCTAAGACCAGGATGGCCTCAGGCAAACAGGCTGGTCACCCTGGAAGAAGGGCACGGACCCCAATAAGGACGCTTTTTGGAAGTCATACAGTATGTTTCTTTCATGTTACCTCACATAGATGCAGGCTTCGCCCTTGGCCGTGACCTTCTGCTTTCTGGCCGGCTGCAGTTACAGCTTCTCCTCGGCAGTGCAGCTGCCAGCCACCCTGGGCATCCTGGCCGGGGCCCATCCTCAGTCCAGCAGGAGACCTCCAGGGGTCGCTGGAGACGCAGCCTCCTCCGCCCCGACCAGACCTCCATCCAGGCCGGACTCTGGGCTTCCTTACTGAGCAGCTTCAAAGACAAGGAAGCCTAGACACTTTGGGGGGGGGGGACAGAGAATAAGTAGCATCGATGGTGGGTAGAAGATAGACAAGGGGAGGGCAAGAATAGTATGGGAAATGTAGAAGCTGAAGAACTTATGACACAGGGACATGAACTAGAGGGGGGGAATGTGGGTGGGAGGGGGTGTGCAGGGTGGAGGGGAGTGAAGGGGGGAAATGGGACAACTATAATAGCATAATCAATAAAATATATTTTTTAAAAAAAGACTTTGGGGGAGGCCAAGACGAGGCAACCACCTTCCCTGCCTTTCCCTTCCTCCTCTCCCCCCCCGCCCCAGACATGAGGCACTGAAGCCAGCGTGATAAACAAAACGGACTGGGTTCCCACGTCGGAGGACGCACCCACTAGCCTAAGGGACATACCATTAAACAGTCCCGTATAACAGGTACGACAGGGCAGGAAACCAGGCTGCAACGGGAGGCCTAGGACAGACCCCGACCCAGATGTGGGCATTCGGGGGGCTTCCTAGAGAAAATGGCCGCGCTGGGGCCCGAGGGGTGAGCAGGGGCCGGGGCCCGAGGGGTGAGCAGGACGGACCACGTCAGAGAAGCAGCTGCCCAGGCGCACGGAGCGGCCTGTGGAGGGGCCTCGCGCTGGGAGAGAACGTGACTCCTTGGAGGGGCTGGAGGCAGCCCAGCGAGGCTGGCGCTCGGACGGGGCGGGGCAGTGCTGGGAGGAGGCCAGAGGTGAAACGGGCGGCGGTGGGCCATCAGGGTCTGGGTCTTCACGGGACACGGTGAGTAGCTGCCACCTAACTCTGAGGCACCGGGTGCCCTCTCCCAGCTCCGCTGCTGTCTGGGTCAACCCCCCCACGCGGTGGCCGGCGTGCACTGGCTGTCAAGGCTGCGACTGCAGCCGGGGCCGGGAAAGGTCACCTGCCCGCTCACGTCAGAGCTGAAGGTGAGCCAGCCCCGGCTGCTGCTGCCTTGCGGGTGCCCGGCCACTTTGAGAAAGGACGACCCAGCCCCCGCCACAGGCCCGGCTCTGGTCACGGTGGCCCCATCCCCTCCTTGCAGAACCAGGCCCTGGACCATCCCTACCTCCTCTGGCTGGGAACCACCCTGACAGCCCGCCCACTTGCTTGCTGGTGGATGGGGGCGAGCAGTATGGTTGTGAGATCGCCAAGTTGTGTCGCTTTGGCGTATTGCTTCATTTTTTTTTTTTCTAATTCGATTTAAATCTGACTCAAGGGACTACCCCACTGAACTGGGATTTGATCTTAGGTACATCCTGGGCTGCCCTCCTCCCACCCCAAAGTGCTATCAGGGCCCCAGGGTCTCAGGCAGAACGGAGGCGCAGGGTGGCCCCTGGTCACACCGAGGCTGCAGGAGCACTCACCAGCCCAGCCTTGCACCCCTCTGGCTCTGCAGGCCTGGCTGATCTGGAGAGCCCTTTGGGGTGTTGTTTGGGGGGAGGGGGAGGTGAGATCTGTGCCCACCCACCCGGGGTCTGTGTTGGCAGCCGTTCCATCCAAAGCCTTGTCACCTCCTGGACACTGCCTCCGATTGGGCATGGGGCTCTCCCCAGTCTTCCCTGGCCCCCCCCCCCCCCCCCGCCGGCTGCTCTCAATGACCTGCCCTTTCTTCCTCCGCCTTCTAGACTGAAGGGGCTCCCGTTATGGGGGAGTGGCGCCTGCAGGGAGGTACTAGATCCCTATCAGGAGAATTTTGTTTTCAGATCCTACCTTCCTTCAGAGGTTCTGGCCCCCTGTGACCTCTTGGGGCTCTGCCCTCTGCAGCGTGGGAGCTGGGGACCCAGGCTGGGGTGGGGTGATCCACAGTCCCGCAGCACCAGGGACCCGTCCTCACGGAGCCCGTGGTGGTGCTGCAGGGACGCGGCGGAGGCAGCAGCCGGTGCATCGGCCCCACCTGGTGGAGGAAGGTAGATTGCAGCCTGACGCCGGGAGAGCTTTTGCGATAGCTTCCCTGCGGGGAAGAATCACTACTTTGCTGCTTAACTGATACAAAACAATCCTCAGCCTCATCTTTCTCCTCTTCCCAGCACTCCATGACCAGACACCTCTGATTCCTGCTCTGGGGCTCTCCCGGGCATCCCATCCTGCGTAATAAGCCACCCCAAACCCCGTCGCATCAAACCACCACCATCTATGGGGGTGGGGTACCATGCAGATGGCTGGGCTCTGCTCCGGGAGGGCTGAGGCCCCTGCCAGGAAGACTAGAGTGGCGGACGGCTGGGACCACCTGGGAGGCTGGGTGCTTCGCTCCCACCTTGCATTTTGGCAGAGACGCCTGGGAGGCTGGCCTCAGCTGGGACTGTTGACTCAGCGCCTCCCTGTTACCCTCCGTGTGGCTCCGGCTCGGTCACAGCCCGGCAGCCTCAGGGCAGTGAGACCTCTGACACTGTGAGTCAGGGTGCCGGCGAACGGGGCCGAAGCTGCCTGGCCTTCCATGCCCCAGTGCTACGGACTGTGGGCACACGTCTGTCCAACATTCGTGTGTCCAAGTCCCGGTCTCCACAGAGAGGGTGTTTGGAGGTGGGGCCTTTGGAGGGAATCGCTGTGGATGAGGCCACGAGGGCGAATCCCCCGCGATGGACTGAGTGGAGAACAGGGAGACGGGGGCTCCCGTGGTTTCCACCGCCCTCAGGGGGCCACAGCCTGCCCAGGTGCGAGGAGAGGGGACACAGACTGGCCTCTCGATGGGAGGAGTGGTACGTGGCTCTGGAGGACCCATCACACGCTTGGGGATTTTTTTTTCAACCGGCTGTCAGGGAAGTGAACCACCACGAAAACCCGTGATTCTCTGATGGCTACAATCCCAGCCTTTTGGAGAAGACCAGCTCAGTGGAAGGCCACCGTGTAGGGAGACACAGACACAGCAACAGGCAGGAGCTGAGCCCCACAGGGTCCCGGACCCACGCAGGCCCCGGGGGTCCGCAGCCTGCAGCTGCCCCCCTGTCCTTCCTGGGACGCACAGGAACCCTCTTGCTCCTCTTCTCCTGAACTATTGGACTGAAACTTTTCAGCGGGAGGGAGGGCCACCTGAAAACCAGCCGTGAGACTCCCCCCCCACCGCTGCCAGCCCCCTGCCCCCTTCCCCCGCCACATCCCTGCCAGGTTCTGCTCCCCCTGAGTGACCCTGGCCCCGGCCTCTGATTCTGGCTCAGAACCGCTGATTTACCGGCCGTAACAGCAGGCCCCAAGCCCAGACACGGGAGATTAGAAGAGATTAGAGTGATCTGGCGCCGGGGGCACTGACGAAGAAAAGATCCCTGGAAAGCTGGGTGCTTCCCTACAGTTTCTCCTCTACCTGGGGCGCTGGCTTTGGAAAAACAACAACAACAACAACAGTTTGGTTAGAATAGAAGTGAGGGATGTCTCTGGAAGTAGACAAGAATCTCACTGAGAAAGTGCGTTTCAGGAGATAAAAGCCATCTCTAGTGTACAGGGGGAGTTTCCCGCCCCACCCCTGAGTGACTCGCCTCTTCTCTCCGAAAGAAAACCAGAAAAGTCTTGTTTGGGGGAAAACACGTCCCCCGTCCGCGGGAGCTGAGCGACAGAAGCAGCCCGGGCCGCGGCTTCTCAGCCTCGCGGGGCCCCGTCTCCGTGGGCTGGGCTCACGCAGTCACCGGACACGTGGAGTTTCCTGACACCCAGGACGGCGCGCAGCTGTTCCGTGGGCGGGTCCCTTGAGCAGCCTCGGCCTGCCAGTCATTGCCCGTCTTGCTTGTGGAAGAGAACTAACGAGTCCCATCTTGAAAGGCTACAAAAGAAGTCAGACACCAACATAAACCACAGGAGGATTTGAAGTCTATTGCAAACCGTCCGTGTTCCTTTTTGCTCTGAACACACTTTGCGGTGCTTGGCGGTGGGAGGGGAGGAGGGATGTTCTTCTGGTGCCACCCGGTTGGTCACGGTCAGGAGGGAGCCCGGATCTGATTGGCTGGAGTCCACATTAGGGGCGGGGCCACATGGACCGGTCTGCACAGCAGATCAACCTCTTGCCTGTCTCCTGCTTCCCTGGGCCTGAGGCGTGGAGCCCCCAGGACCCCTCTCCCTTTCTCGCCCTCCCTGGTGCCCTGGTGCCCTCCTGTCGTGCAGCTGCTTTGAGAGACTTTGCAGCTCGGTCACCCAGCTCGCTCCTGCCCCCGCCTCCTCACGTATGTGTCAGGACTCTCCTCCCTCCCTCCCTCAGGTGTCGGTGGCCAGCGGGCGGCACATTTCAGAGGTGGACTTTGTCAGAGGGAGCGTCGCCAGGTAGGGCTCCAGGAGAGTGAGCTTCCAGAGAGGCAGGAATGCCGGAGAACCAGGGGGTGGGCCCCCAGTTAATAATAATTTCCCCCTGGCTGGCGTAGCTCAGTGGATTGAACGCAGGCTGGGAACCAAGGTGCCCCAGGTTCGATTCCCAGTCAGGGCACATGCCTGGGTTGTAGGCCATGACCCCCAGCACCCGCACATCGATGTTTCTCTCCTCTCTCCCTCTCTCCCTCTCTCCCTCCCTCCCTCCCCTCTCTAAAAAATAAATAAAATCTTAAAAAAAAAGAAAATGCACTTTAAAAAAAATAATAATTTCCCATTTGTTCATTGGGAACCCCACAGGGAAGAGGAGAAGACTGTGTGTCTTGCTTTTCTTGTCCACGGTCTGGCTGTGTGTACCAGAGATCCCAAATAATGGCACAGTGTTGTCACCGCAGCCTTGCCATACAAAGGTGCCATGAGCCCAGGCTGCTCCTGGCTCGCGGCTGCCGCATCCCCAGGGTGTCGCCTTTGCCTCCACGGTCCGAGTGAGCTCACCGTCTCATCTGTGATCCAACTGGCATGGAGCGGAACTGCGAAATGGACCGGGGCCAGGGGCCAGCTCACTGCAGCCTGTGGGCTGGCCACCTGCTTTTGTGAACTCAGTCTTATTGGAACGTAGCTACTGCGATTTGCTTAAATACTGCCTATGTTGAGCGGATGCAACAGAGATAATATAACGTGGCCAACAGAACCTACCACGTTTACTTTCTGGCCCTTTAAGACAAAGTTTGCTGACCCCCTCGCTAAGGGCATCCAGAGGCTGACTTCTGCTCACACTAGAGGCTGACTAGACCTTAGTCACATGGGCACACCTAGCTGCAAGGGAGTCTGGGAAACGTAGTCTTGATGCCGGGCCGCCAGGGGCCCATCTAGACAGTCTGTTGTTAGTAAAGGGAAATGACCACTGCGGGACCACCCAGGTGCCTTTCCTCGGCTGCGTCACGGGTCCTTTGGCCAGACTTTCGTGTCTGTTTTTTTTTTTAAATTCTGAACTTACAAACCAGGTTCCTGTCTCTATTCATTTATAGACATGTTGATTTCTTTTGTCACCTCTGCCTTTCTTTCCTCGTTCTGCCATAACAGAACGAGAGTTCCGCTCAAGAGAGGACTTGACTCTTGGAGTCTCCTTCCTGAAAGCCTTTGTGTTCAAGGGCAGAAGTGCCCGGCCGTGCCAGCTGCTCCTTCACAAGGTCCCTGCTGGGGTGAGGACTCCACTCCAGCATTCCACGTCCTTGTCAGGACTTGGCCCAAAGCAGAAGTCCCCCTCCACTTCTGGAGATGGGAAGCACCCCCCGCCCCAACCCTGAGACAAGTTAGGAACCTGTTGTGTTCTTGATGGTGGGTAAGCAGGAGTCCCAGCAGAAGGCCCTAACCATAAGGTCCCACCCCCCCCCTTTCCCGCCTCTGTCCTCATATCCTATCTCTGGCCGACTCCCTCCCATTCTCTCCCTCAGTGACAGCTCCTTATGCTTCGCCTTCAACACGCAAGCCCTCAGCTTTGCGGATTCCTGAAACGGGCAGGCAGCGTCTTCACACTCCTCTCCCCTCACTGGCCCGCCTCTTGCGCATGCCTTCCAGAGGCCGCCTTCAACCTCTGCCCTCCGCAAGGCCTCTGGTCACGCCCATGAGATCACGTTCACCACCCCATGTTCCGGCTTCAATCTTGCACTTGTCTGAGACTCACGGACTACCCACACCTGAGCGCAGAACAACTGGGAACCGGGTCTGGGCAAAGTCTGAAATCCCCGCGCCCCGTGGGAGGAACGTGCGAGGAACGAGAGGACCATGCCGGCACCCAGCTCAGAGAACGAAGCCCAGTGGTCACCGTCTCCTAACCAGCAAGGGGCGGCCCTGCGGAAAAGGGGATCACCACCTTTCTGTAAGGTTTCCACGTGATCTGACTTCTTAAAAGTCACGAGCAAGAATGACTTTGGCAAAAAAAAAAAAAAGTAAAGAAAGAAAGAACAAGAAAGGTGGCCCAGAATGGCAAAACTGGGATGAAAAGGCAATACTTTTGGATGCAAAATCAAGAAGAACCATCTAAGAAGTGGAGCTGCCCCGCAGGGAATGGGGTGTGCAGGGAGACAGCAAGATTCTTGTTTTTTTGTTTGTTTGTTTGTTTGTTTGTTTTAAAGATTTTATTTTATTTATTTTTTTTAGAGAAGGAAGGGAGGGAAAAAGAGAGAGAGAGAAACATCAATGTGCGGTTGCTGGGGGCCGTGGCCTGCAACCCAGGCATGTGCCCTGACTGGGAATCGAACCTGCGACACTGTGGTTCGCAGCCCACACTCAATCCACTGAGCTACGCCAGTCAGGGCTAAGAGATTCTTGCTCTGATGACTTTTAGGTGAATGCCGAATGAGTCCTGGATCCCAGCAGGAACGGCAAGTTTGACAGTGTGGCTCCCCTCGTGGGTCTCCTTCAGATGGCAGAGGAAGAGCCAGCTCCTCACAGTGAGCAGCCCGGGGTAGACGGGATTCCTGGAGAGAGTGCGGCTCTCGTGGAACCCACGGGAACCCTGAGCGACGCGGCTGCAGGAGGGGCAGGACAGAGAGACCAGCTCCAGGCCAGCCTCACGGTGGCGACACGGCTCCCAGCTCTGAGTCTCCGTTGTTTTAACCCAAATTCCTCCCTGAGAATCTGGATTTGGCTTCATCTGGGTCAGGCGTTCTTCCGTGGCGGTCATGGGGGTGGAGTCTGGGGACTCGAACAGAAGAGCGTGACGACAGAGACCTCCGGACTATGGGCGCAGAAACTCTCAGAAAAGTTGGGAGGGGCAGACGCCCTCCAAAGGGGGGTTCCGGTACTGCCCAAACTCGGGGCTCACTGGCTCTGAGCCGGGAGTGATTCCAAGCAGATGCCGTTGGTGCTCCGTGTGGTTGTGAGAGGCCAGGACTGACCCACGTTCGGCTGAAGGCGTGCACGCGAGCTAAAGTGGGGGGACGGGACAGGGGACAGCGGGGCTGTGGGGAGAGGTGGTGGGAAGTGGGTACACGCAGCTCGCTGGGACCCAGGCCGTCCCGGACAGGACCCCCCACACACATACACACGCTGCCGCCACCACCACGGGCTGAATGACAAGTGACACCCCACCTGTGTCAGTGCGGGAGTTTCCCCACGCAGCTCTGAAATGAACTTTTACGCTTTAGAAGAGTGTTAGACTCACGAGGAGGCTGCACAAATCACACACGGTTCCCATTTATCCACTCCTGGCCTCCGCTGCTGGCCACACCCGACATGACCACGGTGCCCCCCACAGCCCACGGGCCCGTGTTCACACATGCTAAACGGCACACTTTATTTGGATTTCGTGAGTTTCCCCTACTGCCGTTTTTTCCGTGCCTGGATCCCGCTCAAAACACCTGCGTCGGCTTCCCGGGGCTGCCCTGACAAACCACCACACACTGGGTGACTTAAAGCAACAGAAACGTGCACGCTCACAGCCTGACGGTCGGAAGCCGGGCATCTGTAGGGCCCACCCCGCCTGAGTCCTTCCATGTCTCCTCTGGCTGCCGGCGGCTCTGGGCATCCCCTGGCTGGTCCTCATGCGGGGCCAGGTCTTGGAGCCGAGGACTCCGGGCCCTGCTTCCACACCCCCTCACGGCCTCCACGGCTTGTCTCCGTGCCCGCGTCTCCAACCGCCCCCTGCCGTCTCGGGCATATCACCGGGTGCAGGGCCCACCCTGCACGCAGGGTAATCTCGTCTTGAGAAACTTAAGCTTAGTTACACCTGTAAGACTCTATTTCCAAATAAGTTCACGTTCACAACTACTGGGGGCTAGGACTTGGACAGGTCTTTTGGGGGACATCGTGTGACCCACCGTGCCCCTGTAATCACGTTTAGTCTCCTGCAGTGGGCGGGCACACTGAGAGACCATGTGACTCACGTCCCCGGGCATTTGCCCAGCACAGTCCCGGGCCCAGCACTGGGCAGCGTGCTGCGAGGGCAGGACGCTGGCTGTGTGCCGAGCAAGCACGGAGCCAGGGAAGGGGGACAGGGGGCCCTCGGGCCGCTCACGGCCCAGCGGTCAGGCCGGGAAGGGGCCAGGGTGCCATCCTGAGAGACAGCCGTGCTGTCCACAGCAGCAGGCCGTCCTGGGACAGCCCGGGGCGGGGATGGGGGCCCGTGGGGGGCTTCAGGGAGCAGGGCAAGGACCTGGCCGTGGGGCATGGGGATCGGGCCAAGAGTGTACCCTGCAGAGCAGGGAGGAGGCACTCAGCCCTGAGGTCAGGGACCCCAGGCTGGCCTGGGGGCTGGCAAGGAGCAAGGCCACGGCCCAGTAAAACCGAAGTCCACGAAGGAGCAGAAGCAGCCCCCGGCTGGCTGGGGCTGAGCAGAGTGAGTGCTGACCAGACCCCACCATCCCTCTGCCTCAGGCCAGCACTGGCCCCAACGGGGAAGTCCAACCTGACGGAGCAGGTGAGGGGACAGGGCCCCAGGGACCACAGGGACCACAGGGACATCGCAGGTTAGGGCAGCCGGAGCTGCTGGGGAGCTGAGCATGGAGACGGAGCACGGATGGGGGGGGGCGGGGCGCAGAGACAAAGGGAGAGGGTGGGGCGTGCTGCGGGGCAGGCCCCCAGGCAGCACTCCAGGGGCGAAGGCTCGGGGCAGGGAGCCCACAGCAGAGCCAGACCTGCTGGTCTGAGGGGCTGGGCAGGGGGGACGGGGGGAAGGCGGGGGAAGAAGGTGAGGGCAAGGCTATGACGGAGTTCCTTGACTGCATGCGGCGCGGCAAAGGCATTAAACACCGGAGCCTGTGGGACTGGACGGCCTGGGTTCAAATCCTCTTCTTCTCCCCAGCTGTGTCCCTCTGAGCAAGTTACTTAGCCTCTCTGGGCCTCATGGGGGGGGGGGGTGAGATCCTAGCGTCTGCCTTCACAGGGCTGTTTTGTAGACGCTGAGTTAGGACGTGTGAAGCCCCGAGCACGGTGCCTGGCGCGTGTGCCGTGCAAACATGTGTCAGTAGCACAGTTACGTGAAATGCAGCAGTTTCAGCACTAAGCAGTATTCCCCAAGTTATGTCCCCTGGGACCTTCCACTAACTCCCACCAGGAAGGTCCCCACGGCCCAGTTAGTTTGGGAAACGTCTCCTATCGTGTCCACAAGGAGCTCTGGCGTGTCTGCAGTTTTAAAAGAAAAAAAACAAACCCAACTTTATTCAGCGTGGTGTTTCCCCGCAGACACCACGTGGGACAGTGTTCCACGGGTGCCAGTTTGGGAAGGGCTGGGGGGTAGGCAGTGGGGGGGTCTCTGCAAGTAGGGAGGGGGTCTCCAGGAGAAACCAGGGGCGGGGTAAGCCCCTAGGGCCCGCACAGGAGGGGAGAGGGGCCGAAATGCCAGGGGCAAGGGGCTGTAAAGGAAGGGAAGGGTCCGTGGGAGAGCCCCAGGGAGGGGCAGGAGGCAGAGAAGACCAGGGTGCCATTGGGTGTGGGGCGGGGCGAGAGAAGAGGAGGCAGAAGTGACCCTGAGAAGTCACCTTTACGGGCAGGAACTGGGGCAGCAGCCCAGGGGCGAGGGGTGGGGAGCTCCTTCGTTCACTCACACCCCCACCTGCTCAGCCTCCGCCCCCTCGCTCCACCGTTCCTTCCCGGGGTGGGACGTGGTGGGTCTGAACCCTGGGGCCCCCCCCCCAAGGAGAGGCCCCGAGAGGAGGAGGTGGCGGGGTCCGCTGGGGAAGTGGCCGTCTCCGGAAGGCACGTCGTCAGCGCGCTGTCCTCACTATACACAGGCCGTGTTGTTGTAAAAGCGACAGCAGTTGCCCAGGGCCCCGGGACTGAACCCTGGGCTGGCGCTGGAGAAGAGCAGAGGCTGCAGGCGGAGCGCCGGGGCGGGGCCGTCCCCCCGGAAACGAGCCCCGTGTCTCCCGTCCGTCCGTCTTTCCTCCCCAGGTTGGGTCCTCAAGCCCCACTTCCTCCTCCTCCCCGGCCACGTGGACCGCAGCCGTGACCTTCCTCCCCCTGGCCCTGGTGCCCCAAGCCCCGCCCCCGCCCCGCCCCCCGCCGCGCCCTCACCTCTGGAAGGCCTCGCGGCAGCACTGGTACACCTCGAAGCTGCTGCTGCTGAGGGTCGTGTTCAGGAGGGCCGTGCAGTTGACCTCGGCCCCCCTGGGCATGTAGAGGACCCCTGTGCGGGGGAGAGCCGTCAGCCAGCCGTGCTGCTCAGCACCCCGCCCCCCACCCCCGGGGACGGCTGCCGAGGCCAGGGCCCCTGAGCCCAGCCCCGAGAGGAAGTCCGGCTCTGCCAGGCAGGCAGGGGCTCACCCGCGACGCACGCGTTCACCAGGGACACGCAGGCGCCCGTGCAGAGCGCCCGCAGGACGATCTGGGAGAAGTCGCTCTTCCGCTGGGGCGCCATGGAGGCTGCGGGGGGACAGCGGGGCTCAGGGCCAGCACGCAGCGGCCTCTCGGCCCGTGCTCTGCACCTCTGGCTGCCTCTGCCGACTCCCTTTCCCTGCCTGACACTGGCTGAGCTTTGGAGGCCAAGGTCACTTCCTCGGCCTGACTCGGGCCGCTAGGTAGCACCCCACTCGTGCCATCAGGGGCGGAGGTCGGACAAGAGCCTGAGCCTGGCGTCGGGCGGACCTGGGATTCAACGCAGGCTTAGCCGCTCAGGCCGTCACCTCGCTTCTCTGAGATTCAGCGCCCCGGCCCGTGAAACGGGGGGGTTCCCCCGCTAGGCAGGGGGAACGGTTCCTGCGGAGAGCTGGGAGCTGGGCACCGCAGGCTGGCCTGCCCCCTGCGCGTGCGGGAAACGGCAGCCCAGGGTCTCAGGGGACAGGCCGGCACTGCACCTCCTGCCCCTCCTGCCCCAGATCCCAGGGACGGACTTGGCCTGGGCGGCCCCCAGAAGCAGGGAAATCGGGGAGCTCCCCGGCAAGGGGGAGCCTCTGTGGCCTCCTCGCTCAGACTTTGCCTTAGACGGAGTGGGGAGCCGAGGCCTGCAGATCCCCGGGAGACGGCGCAGGGCGCTCGGACGCCCCCAGCACTCACTCAGGCCTCCCAGCATGATCCCGATGGAGCTGATGTTGGCGAACCCACAGAGGGCGTAGGTCGTGAGGATTTCCGCTCTCACCTGCGGTGACAGAAGACGAGTGAGGAGGGGCTTCCTTCAGATGGGACGGGAGCACCCCACGCCACCCGGCGCCCTGGCCTGAAGATCACCAACTGTCTCTGTGTCTTTGACCTTGGGCGTGCTCGGTGCGGGCCCCGCCCCCCAGGCCTCGCACACCTGCCTGGATAGAAGTCAGTTCAGTCTGCACAATCAGAGCCTCTCCGGCTGTGACTCAGGCCTGCTCCGAGCTACCCAGCTCGGCACCCAGGGGCCCCCGGGCACGCGGCCCCTTCCCGACACTCTGCAGTCCCGTGCTTCTGTCCCCCGGGAACCTCTCAGGCAGAGAGCTCCCAGGGTGCTGTCATGCTGAGGGTGGGGAGCCCCACTGACTGGGGTTCCGGGCTTGGCCCCCCGGGGGATGATCAGGTTGGGCAAGTCAACAGCCTCCTTGCATTTTGGTGTCCCCGCCTGGAACGTGCGGGCAACAGTGCCAGCCCGGAAGGGCCGTGGGGAGGATGGCGCCGTGTCCAGGGAGCACCAGGCACCCGGGGAGGAGAGGGTGGCAGGAACGGAGGGTGAGCGGTGAGGGGAAATCTGGGTTTTTTACTCCATGCAAACTTTTTTTTTCAAAAAGAGTACATTCCTTTACAATTAAACAAAATATATAACTTGAAAGACAAAAAAATTATTCATGTTAAAAGTTCCTAGTAACCCCACGAAACACAAATGAAAAGAATGAGCTATTAGTTGCCCATTCGGAGAGCAGAACTTCTTTTTTGAAGAGGCTCCTCCATGCTGTTGGGTATGTGGGAAAGTCAAGGCTCCCAGGCACAGCTGGAGCGGGGGGGGTGATTTCAGCGGCTGCAGCCCTTTGGGAAAGCCTCTAGCAGCAGCCGCGGGAGGGCCCACGCCGTGTGAGCCGGTCCCCTCACATCTGGGAACGCTCCCGTGGATGTGAGCCGGGAGCAGGCGCAAGTTCTGTGCACAAACCTGTCCCTTTCAGCGCCGAGTACAATCACCCCGTAATGGCCTTACCCTGAAGGGCCGAACAGCAGGGGGCTGCTTGCACACGAAAGGATACAGGCATCGAAAATGATGCTTATGTCCTAATAGCAGGTGGGGAAGAACGTATGGATACTATAACGAACACTATGCAAACTCTCGTTAAAAGAATAGAAGAAAATGCCCTGGCTGGTGTGGCTCAGTGGACTGAGCGTGGGCCTGTGAACCAAAGGGTTGCCCATTCGATTCCCAGTCAGGGTACATGCCTGGGCTTCGGGCCAGGTCTCCAGTAGGGGGCGCCCGAGAGGCAACCACACGTCGATGTTTCTCACCCTCTCTCTCTCCTTCCCTTCCCCCCGCCCTCTAAATAAATAAATAAAATGAGAGTCTGAATGTCACCACACGCCCAGAGGGCGGGGCGGACAGCCGCAGGAGTCATGCCCCGGCCTCAGGGAGAGGACCGGGACACTCACGGAGATCCACTGCTTCTTGCCGTCGACCCACTCCTCCACCCCCGCCAGGCGGCGGTTCTTGTACTGGGAGAGCTCCTGGTAGGCCACGAACTCGTTCAGCACCAGCTTGATCCCCAGCAGCTCAGCCACCACGGGGCAGTCCTCCCAGGCCACGCCCATCAGGAAGACCACAGGCCGCAGGATGTAGGAGCAGAGGAGCTGAGGCGCAAGGCAAGAGGAGCTGCTGGGACCCGGGCTGGTCGGGCTCTGCCGGGTGTCCACCCCCCTAACCCCACCCCCACCCAGTGCTCGGGCCGCCCCCTCCACGGGCCCAGCCGGCCGCCCAGAACCGTACCTCGAAGGTGAGCCCCTGGATGTCCACCAGTTCCCCCAGCCAGGAGAGGGCAGCGTTGATGAAGGCCAGCACCGCCAGGAAAGCGATGAGGTTGGCCGCGATGTTGACCACGACCTTCACGGACATGGCGGCCCCAGTGCTGGCGGCTTCTAAGATGTTCCGGGCGTCTCTGTTGTTGGGGTCAAGAGCCATCTGACTGGTCTGTCCCCACCAGCAGCAGGGCCCCTCCTCCCACGGGGGGCAGAGAAGAGAGCCCCGGACAGTGTACTTCTGAGTCCAAGGTCCTGCTTTCCCCTCTGACGCCCAGACAAAGAAAGGGGCCGGTCCCAGCCCCAGGATGAGACCCAGACCTCCAGCGCAGGGCGGCCGAGGCGGGCGCCGACCGCCAGGCGTGGCGTCTGTGCACCGGGAAGGAGACTGCTCCGAACGGAGACGTGTCGTAAGTGTAAGCGACACACCAGGCTTGGCAGATTTAGTACGAAATGAAGCCAGTGTCAAAATAAAATTATTATTTTACAAAAATGATTACATTTCTGTTTTTTACATGTTGAAATAATGGTGTTTGGAACATATTAAGATAAATGAAATATTTTTATTAAAATCATCTGTTTTGCCCTGGCTGGTGTGGCTGAGTGGTTGAGCGCTGGCCTGCAAACCAAAGGGTCACCGGTTCGATTCCTAGTCAGGGCACATGCCTGGGTTGTGGGCCAGGTCCCCAGTAGGGGGCGTGCAAGAGGCAACCACACATGGATGTTTCTCTCTTCCTCCTTCCCTTTTCTAAAAAAATAAATAAATAAAATCTTTTTAAAAAGCATCTTTTTACATTTTTTTAAAGACAAGTAGAAAATTTAAAATTATAGATGTGGCCCCTGATGGTGTGGCTCCATGGACTGAGCACTGGCCAGTGAACTGAAAGGTCGCTGGTTCGATTCCCAGTCAGGGCACATAACTTGGGTTGCAGACCAGGTCCCCAGGAGGGGGCGTGTGAGAGGCCAACGACTGATTGATCAATGTTTCTCTCTCACATCAATATTTCTCTCCCTCTGTTTCTCCCTCCCTTCCCGACTCCCTACAAATCAATAAATAATATATATTTTTAAAAGTTCTAAAATGATAGGTGTGGCTCGCATCCTGTTTCTCTAGGGCCGCGCTGCTCCGGACCTCCAGGAAGACGGGAGGCTCAGGCTGCGGACTGCACCCTGCAGCACGCCCGTCAAAGCGGCACCTTTTCAACATGTTCCATGGCTGCCGTCAAGTCTGTGACGTCGGGACGTCGGGAGGTGAGTGGGGTCCCCAACAGCGCTCGATGTGTGAGCGTGGGACGACACCCTGGCAGGGGGGTGGAGAGGGTGGCGCGGAGCCTTCTCACAGCCCCCTCACCACACACTCCAGCCCACAGCCCCAAGGCCCACGCCTTCTCCAGCCCACTGCTTCCTGCGGGCCCCAGCATGGAAGTCAAGATCTAGGAACTGGAGGCCGTGTGTGTCTGAGCCGAGCCCCAGGGAGAGCAGTGTCAGCAGAGTGGTGTGGGCTTGGGCTTGGTGGAAGGGCAGAGAAAATGGGTGGGGTTCGTTGCCATTCCCGCCTCTGCCCCTGTGCCCCGCCTCCCCATCCCCACTGGCCACTCTGTGGGCGCCCCCACCGTGCTCACCCGGTGCTCAGTTTCACTCCTTCCTCACTCCTGAACTTGGACTCCTCCACCTCCGGGTAGACCAGCTTGGAGAGGGCCAAAGCACAAGGGGCGGCCATGACAGAGGCAGCAATCAAGGAGGCGGCGTCGATCTGCGACAGTGAGGGAGGGGGTTGCCGAGAGGGGAATGTGGTGTGGGGGGGGGCGGCAAATGGTGCGGCCCAGGGCAGCACCTCTTAGGTAATCTCGGTACTGGCTCTCTCCCGGCAGGGACCCTCCCCCTCCCTCCAGCCTGCAGGGTACCCCTGGTTTGTTACTTTGAGTCCCAGCAGGGAACACATCCTACCATGGTTCTGTTCCGGGACTGACCAGCTGGTGCCCGTCGAGGCCACAGCCTCAAAGGCCCCAGCTGGTCGGTTCCTGCTCCCCCACCTGCGCAGGCAGGGCCCCCTGGCCCACCGGGTCGGCCCACACCCCACCTCCCCACTGCCGGCTGCCCCCCAAGGCCGAGACAACCCCAGGCGCTGCCGCCGGACCCCCGGCCAGGAATGCATTCTGTCCCGGCGTCCCCAGGCCCGGGTGAGGGAGGGACACAGGGTGTGAGCTTTCCCTTTGAATTTCCAAAAAGATCTCTACTGAGAAAGCAAATACGTCCAGACAACGAGGGAGCACGAAACGGGCCTGCTTCCAAAGGGTGGATTTCTGACCCTCGCGTGCCAGAGAAATGACAACATCGTCTTCCACACCACGCAAAGTGCTTTCTGTCTGTTGTGGCTTCTAATTCTTACTGCCGTGCGGTGGGCAGGGATCTCGCCCATTTTACAGATGCAGAAACTAAGCGCTAGGTGTGCGCGTGACCCTGCCCAGGACCCCGCAGGTCTGTCCCAGGGGCTCCCCCTCTGGCACCACTGCCTGGGGTGCGCCCGTGCCCGACCCGCTCCGTCTCCCCCCCCAGCCTCCGTCCACAGCTCCAGGGGCACATCTCAGGCCCCTCTCACGGCGGCTCCTGAACCAGCGGGTGGGGAGAGAGCAGTTCCTGCGGGTGGTGGAGAGAGCTGGTGCTTGCTCGAGCGCCTTTGGGAAACCGGTGAAGAGGGAGAAGCATGTGGCAGCCGCCGTGGATGGACTCGGTCGAGTGGCCCCGGGGCCCTCTGGCCAGAGAGGGGGTCTAGAGCAGCCCTAACTGCCCGGGGCAAATACAACCTGAGCCACGTCTGGGATGCTACGGGTTCCAGTAGCCAATGACAACACTAGAGAGAAGCAGCTAACGCGAATTTTAACGATGTATTTTATCTAACCCCATAGATCCAAAATATTCTCTTTCCACCCATGCAGTCCATGTTAAACGTAGCAATAAGGTGGATTACTTTTTTCCACGCCGAGTCTCACAGCGGATCCCATTTCAGAACAGCTGCGTCCCGAGTGCCCCCCCCCCCAGCGGTGGGCAGCCAGCGGCTACTGTGTCGGACAGCGTGGGCCTAGAAATACCCAGATACTAGCGGTAGGAGGGGTGCAGGGCAAGAGGGATCTTCCTGGAACTCAGGGGCTGGGGCACAGCCAACGGCCACACGGAGAGGAAGTGCCTTGAGGAGCGAGTGGGAGGCCAGGGGGGAGGGGAGGGTGGGAGGAAGGCAGGGTGGCGGGAGGTCCCCAGGCCGCTGCAGTGGCAGCCAGGAGCCAGGTGGGGGCAGAAGAGAGCTTCTCTGATACCAGACTTGTCTCACACATGCGCCACCGTGGGGGTATAGCCTGGGGGCCGCCACACCAACCACCGGCTGGGAACGGAGCCCCACAGCCGCCCCGCCGGTCCTGGCAGCCTGCGCACACTCTGCAGAGCTACCGGGAAGTGCGTGCCCGGGCCCCGTCAGTGGGGGAGGCCCTGCTGCCCGGGGCTAGGCCTGGGGCTTCTGCCTGAGAAAGGCCAAGGAGGCAGGGTGAGCTGGGGGGCAGACTCTGGAAAAGGGACAGAGTTGCTCCGGGATCTTAGCCCCAAGCAACGGCAGCCACGCGCATGCAGCAGAAAGAACGCCGTTCTGTGTAGACTGGCTGTGAGACCTGGAACACGGTTGGGGCCGTCGAAGCCCCTAAGTCCCGAAACTAGGACGGCATCCCCCCCCCCCAAATGCACCACCCTGAAAAACGCTTCAGGAACGGTTCCGGAACACCAGACTCCTTCCCCACATGCTGGTGGGGGAGCACCAGTGCTGGGGGGCCCCCCCTCAGCCTCAGGGAGACAAGGTGTGAACCAGGAGACTCTACAGTTCTGGAGGGGAGGGGCGGGGCCAGGGGACAAGGACAAGAGGCCTTCCTGAAAAGTCCCACAGCCGCCTCTCTGCCCAGGGAGCCCCCAGGGGCCTGGAGCTAACCGGTGCCCCCCACATGTCCTGAGCAAAGGACGGACCAAGGGGCAGGCTGGCCTGTCCTTCAGCCCGCCCCTCAGCCACCCCTAAGGAGAGACATGAGAGGGACAGGTGCAATCGGGGGCCAGAGCAGGGGACGGGGGGTCATTCTGTCCTCCCCCGACCCGTGTACGCACGGCACCAGGGACTGTGCGAGGCCGGCCACCGCCTGCCTCACTCCCTGCAGGGCTGACCGGCACTCGCGGTACGGCTGCATCTACCCATGTACCCCCTGACTGCTCGACACGGGGGGGGGGGTGTTCTTATCTTGTTTTTCCATTGTGAATAAGGATGGAGTTCTGCCTTCTGTGACCCCTGGTGAAAGCGTTCCTGCATCCTGATATTCCTAACCGGATCACAGGCACGTTGTTTTAAGACCGACGGTCAGATGTTCTCCCAAAGGGTGACGGCGGGTGGCACGGCCATCGGGCGTGTGTTCTTACCCCGAAGGAGATGTAGGCGCCCAGCAGCGAGCCGGCGATGGTGGCATAGCCCCCGGTCATGACCACGTGGATCTCGGAGAGGGTCATGTCCGGCAGGTAGGGCCGGATGAGCAGAGGGGCCTCGGTCTGCGAACAGGGGAGGCGTCGGGCAAACAGAACAGAGCCGGCCGGGCCGGCACAGGCGCCTGCGGACCTCCCTCCCACCCCACCCCCACCCCGGGACTGGGCAGGGGGACTCAGGGGGAGAGGCAGCGGGCGGGGTGAGGGCTGTGGTCTGCCCCTAACTGAGCCTTTCTGCCCCTCAGTGTTGGCCTGGCTCCGTGCGAGGACCCCCAGAGCCCCCCTCCCAGCCAGCTTGGCCTGCCAGCGCTCCCCTGTCAAGTGCCCCCCATGTACAGGCACCCCACTGAGCACCTCGTGCCTGTGCTCATAACCTCCTGAGAAAGGAGAGAGCTCCCTCATTTTTCAGGGGAGCAGACAGAGGACAAGAGAGGTTCAGAGAATGACCCCTTCCCGTGCAAAGGGCCCTAAGCAGATATAACTCCAGTCCGGAGCTCTCAATGCAGGCTGGGGGTTGCCAGGAAGGCCAGTGTGTCTTCTGGCGGCTGAAGCATCGGCCAGACGGGCCAGGACGGTGGGACGGTCTGTGGAGACCCCCACTGGCAGAAGGGTCGGGCCTTCTGGAAGCAGCTCGGGGCTGAGCGTGCTTTCAGAGCCACATTTACTTTGAAAAACACATTTTCAGAAAGAGGGAGATTAAAAAAAAAAAGATGAAATGATGTAGTGGGAAGAACCCTGGTCAGGAAGGAAAAACCGGGATTCTAAGTCCCAGCTTATCCTGTGGGACCTCAGCCAGTCATCCCCGCCCGAGCCTCAGTTGCCTCGTGGATGGAGGGAGAAAGTCGGACCCCGTCAGAGGGCTTGCGTGTCTGTCTCTAGGCTGAGGAGGGCAGCCGAGGCCCAGAGCGGTCGGAGGCGCCGGACAGACACCGTCCTCCCCGGCAGGACCCAGGCAAAGTGCATCCCCAGGGGGCAGCCGCCTTTGGGGAGCCTGGGGGCAGGTGCACACGACGCTGCCGCTGCCTGAGTCCCCGCCCCAGGGGCCAGGGCGCCTCCACTCAGTGTGAGGGCAGCGGGCGGCAGGACCCACCTGGCTCACGAAGATGTTTCCAGCCACGGTCAGGGTCTCGGTGGCCGTGGTGCTCATGGTGACCTGCATCAGCCAGGCAATCTGGAAGGATGCAGAGGACTGGGGGCTGCCGTCCGTGAGAGCCCCAGGGGCAGACAGAGCCAGGGGCAGGATTACCGTCCAAGTCTTCCCTCCAGCTCCCAACGCAGGTAGGAGCCCCTCACCTACATTTCCCCCAAAAGGTCCCTTCATCTTCCCGTTCCCAACTTCCATCAATGGGGGCTTCTCACCCACAGGGGCAGGGGCGGGGGAGGGGGGAGGATTCCGCGGTCGTGTACTGGAGGGTTACTACGGTACACGCACACCTTGGAGGTGCCCCACACATGCGAGCTCAGGCACGGCCCTGAAAAGCCCTGCATAGAACTCGTTTACACTGGTCAGCTGCACGAAACTGTCTGACCGTGGGGTCCTTCAGCCAGTGGCATGTATTAACCTGCTATGGAACCAGAGTTACACACACACACACACACACACACACACAAACACACACACACACGCGGCTTTGGGAAGCACTGTGTTAGAAAATTCTTCCTTTCCATCAAGGTGAAATCTGTTTCCTTGGAATTCCTCCTCACTGCCGGTGCCACTCAGGCTGCCCTCCCTGCCCCCCCCCCCCCCCAGTGTCTGCACGCAGCTGCCCGGCCTGGCCTCCACCCTGGCCTTCTCTCCCGGGCCCGGCATCCCCACCCCTCCAGCCCCTCTCGGGAGGCCGTGGTGTTCGGCCCCGTCGCTCTCCCACGGATGTCTCGGTTCGCCACCGCCCCTTGGTTATACCCATTCCCCAGGTGTGGGCATCACTGCCCCCCGCATGCCACACACAGTGAACTGTCAACGTGGCCACAGGCGGGTTTGGCATTCCTGGCAGCCACCAGATGCCGCAGGTTTATTCTGAGCTCCGACGGCCAAAACCCCGGGACCCTCCCCTGGGCCCTCGGCCGACTGCTGCACCCTGGGTTTGCGCGGCAGGTGTGTGCCCAGGAGCACGGGACTCAGCACGGGCACCAGCTAAGTCTGGCCGACGTGGCCCCCTGCTCCAGTCTCATTTGGGTCTGAATTAAAATGACTTTGTTCCCCTAACATTTCTTCTCAAGGCAGCCTCAGTGCTGCAAGCTCTGCCTTGGATCTGGGTGCCCTTTCTCCTGAGCATCAGGACAAGAGACGCTGTGGAAAGACGTCTGGCTAGCTGTGGGCTGGAGAAAGTGTGGACTGTGGGCCCCGGGAGCACAGCATTCTGGGAGGGGGAGAGCGGGAGCCCGGGGAGCAGGTGTCTCCCGGTGGGCTTGGACCTCGGCGGTGGCGCTGGCGCCGGGACTCACCTTCATGATCACCCACTGCATGAGGCCCACGTGGTAGAGGACCGACATGACGCAGCTGAAGAAAACGATGATGGGCAGGACCTGCCAGGGAAGAGCAGAGGCCAGGGGTGAGACGCAGGCAGGGGGCCGGGGGCAGGGGGCCGGGCCTCGGAGACGCTGGACGGCCCACTCCGACCCGGGCCTCGCCGCCCTGCGGCCTGACAGCAGCAGCTCGGAAGCCAGTGCGCGGCACCACGTCCGTGGCCTTGCACAACTTCTCTCCCACCCAGCGCCTGGCCTCCGGGTGGCGCCCCACCCCAGGGCCGCCTCGCTGCAGGCTGGCGTGCAGCGCCCCCCACAGGTGCTGCCGCCGCCGCGGAGGGGGAGTCTCGAGACCCTACGGATGGCCGCACGGCGGAGCGGTCAAGTTGGGACGCAAGAACCAGGCGGCCCTCGCTGGGCAGGCCTGGAGTGAGGTCCAGGAGGGGCTGTCCAGCGGGAAAGGGGCGGTGCCCGTGGGCGGGGACGCAACAGCGCGGGAAGGAGCTGCGAGTGCAGAGGGAGCCGCGTGCCCTGGGGGTCGGGGTGGGAGGAGGACTCGCTGGGCACCCCACTCCCCTTTCTTCTGTCGGAGCGCGTCCTCCGCTCCGGGGTTAACCGTGGAGTGTACGGCGCATTCGCAGTGAGTCCCGCGGAGTCAGGGCGCATTCCTACGCTAAGACGTGGCATGGGGAAGCCAGGGCGTTAGGCCACTGGACGGACCCTGGGTCCGGACGCCCCAGCAGCCCGCGTCGTCACTGGCGTGTTTTGTGTCCTCCTTTCCCCACGTCCACTTTCTCCCCTGCTCCTCTGACCTGCAGCCGGCGGGCCCTGTTCAGAGCAGGGAGCGGGGGCAAAGACGGGACGGGTGCAGGGCATGCCCGTCCGCTCGGTGTTGAGCCCGCCGGGTCTGAGATGCCCGAGGACACCCAAGTCGGAGAGCCGGTCAGAGCCACGAGTCCAGCCAGGGCCCCGGGGCCGTGGTCATGAGAGGGGCAGAGGGCGGGGAGAGGGGCGGGGAGGAGACAGAGGCGGAGCAGGGACAGGAGGGCAGCCTTTCCGGAAGGCGCGGTGGGTCGGCCGGCCCAGGGGCATCAGAGAGCGCTAGGAAAACAAGGACCAAGACGGACCCTTGGCCCCTGGCGATGCAGCAGCCCCTGGCGGCCTGGGGGAGAGACTGTCAGACAAAGAGTGGGGATGGGGAGGCCCCGTGTCCCCGAGCCCAGGAGGCAGGGGACAGGCAGGCAGAGGCAGCGAGAGCTCGGTGCAGACGCTGGGCCGCGTGGGAGGAAGAGGGGCCCTCGGGGAGGGAAGGTGGAGGGGGCGCTGTGTTTGCTTTTCAGCGGAGGGATCTGAAGAGCCCGACTCAGGCTCCCGTTCAAGACGCACAGGGAGGGATGGGGGCGCGGGGACCGCCCCGAGCAGCGCCCCCTGGGGATGAGAGACAAGACGAGGGGGGTGGGTTTCCTCTCCTTCCCAGGCCAGGGAGGGCTCCTCTGGACCTGCTGCACTCGACATCTGTCACCCGCTTCCCCGCGGGGCGGAGGGGGGAGGGGTGTCACCTGACAGGGAACACGGGCACTGGCTGGAGAAAGCCTCTCCTGTCCCGTGACTGCCCCTGACTGCCCAGTGCCGGACACGCCCCCCCACCACGAGGGCTGCTGACGTCACTCTGCCGTCCCCGGGAGGGAAATGCATCGAAGGTCACGTACTGTCTAGACGGCCTGTCCAATCTGTCATGCGAGGGGACCGCTCCGCAGGCTGGCAGGGCGGCTGAGGAGGCCGGGGCCAGGAGGGACGGTGCCCAGGGCCTGGGACCCGGCTGCAGAATTAGACTTCCTCCGGGCAGCGGCCAGGAGACATTTTCTGCCTGTGAGGTGGGGCTGGCTCTCCGGGGAAAGGGAAGCGGTGTTTTGGGCTAAATGGTGGCTGTCCAGGCAGGGAAGATAAACAGAGCGGAAGAGAGGGAGCCCCGATTTCCCAAGGTGGACGGCTTAATCCTAAAGAACGTCCCTGAGGCCGGTGTGACCTCCCAGCCAGGAAGCCTCACTCCCCACATGGGGCCCCCGAGGCTGTGGGATGTCGGCTACCTGTCCAAGGCCACACACCTGCAAAGACACGGCGGACGCCCTGTCCACCAAGCAGGTCGCCAAGCCCCTGCCCTGACCCCGGGGGGGCTCTGCTCTGTGCTCGCGCTGGGGCCTCATTTCTCGGTCTCCAGGGGTGGCTCGCGTCCCCTCCACGGGGGGTCCTGACCGCCGCTGGATGGAAACTCAGAGCCGGCTGCCCCTGCTGGTACCAACGCTCACCCACAGCTCGAGGGAGACTGCCAGCCCCCCTCAGCCGGTGGGTCTCCCAGCGTGGTCCCTGGGCCGGCAGGATCGCCTGAGAACACGCCCCCAGGGTCTCAGATTCAGTATGCCTGGGGTGGGCCTGGGAATTCGGCCTTTCCAGAGGCTGCGGCGAGTCCTGCTGGTCCCCACACCACCCTGTGAGAGCTCCGCCCTCCGAGCAGAGGCCACGCCCTCACCAGGAAACAGGTCCAGTTCCAAAGGCAGGATGAAACCCCCTCGGACAAGGCCTGCCCTTCCTCCCCGTGGAGGGCGCTGAGCCAGGCCCTCCGTGACCTCCCCCGAGGCTGTCTGGGGGAACCCTCACATCCCCAGCCCCAAGGCCCAAGTGCTGCAGACCGTTCTCCCGGTCACCAGCCGGTCAACAGCAGCCCCAGGCAACAGTGAACCACAAAGCCCCAAAGCCTAGCAGGTTCCCCTGAGGCCACGGCCGCAATACCATCACCACCACCACCACCACCACCACCACCACCACCACCACAGGGAAGCGGCTGCCCTGGACACGCCACCCCTCTGCCCAGAGCGACCTCGCCACCCAGCCCCTCCGCCTGTCCCTGTCCCCTGGAGACCTCCTTGTAGGGACCCCACTCTCACCGGCCCCCCCTGGGTCAGTCGTCCCACCCCCCCCGTCACCCTGACTCAGTCTCCGTGTGTTTCCCACTCCCCCCCGGAAAACGGTGCCAAGGTGACCAGTGACCCCCTAATGACTAAGTCCAATGGCACCTTTCAGTCCTCATCTTACTTTTTTTTGTCCCTATCTTACTTGATTTTTTTTTTTTTTTTTTTGCAGAATTTGGCACGGTTGACCCACGGGGATTGCAGGGGCTGCATCAGGCAGATGTCCCGAAACCCTCGGGGGAGGAGGGCACATCGTTTCCCCCTCGGGGTTCCTGGGGGAGACCGCGTGGGCAGCTGTGCTGAGCCTAGGAAGCCGCACTTCCCCTGGGGGGGGGGGCGGGGGGCGGGTGGCAAGCAGCGGAGGCCAGAGCGTCCGTGAACGAGTGAGCGACCGCGTGCTCCAGGTCAGCCAGACCCAGGAAGAACGAGGGAGCCTGGCTGGGGGCTGGGGCGGGGGGGGGGGGGGGGTCACATGGGTGGAAAGTTACCAGAGGGAGATGCAGCCAAGGTGGAGTGACTAATCAAAACGATCCAGCTGGGAGGTGGCTGCCACGGCAACGGGGCCGGACTGCAGGCCGGGGGAGGTGGGGGTGGCTGGAGGAGCCTCCAGCTGGGGCTCTGCTGCCGGGAGGGGTGCTGAGCTGCACTGTGGCCAGCAGGAAGCCGCTGGGACTCTGCAAACGGGAGGAGCCCAGAGAAGGCGTCCCCGAGGCTGACAGGGGCCGCAGACCTTGGACGAGGGCCACGTGGTTCATGGAAAGAACGGAAAGGAGGCTTCTGAGTCTTCTGTTCAACTCAGCACAACAGAGCCGCTCCCACACGGAGGACGAGCCCCAGTCCCGGCGAGTGTGCATGTGTGTATGAGGGTGCGCATGCGTGTGAGGGTGCACATGTGTTTGTGTGAGAGGGTGCACGACACAGAGAAGGGTGCTGTGAGTGCAGCTCTGTGATGAGTGCGTCTCGTGAGGAAGGGAATTCCGTGGCCTCGGGGCATCTCCCCGCCCCCCACCTTTGCTCGGAAAGCCCCGGCGCACCCTGGGACCAGGGTCCGTCCACGGGACAGGGCCTCCCGGGGGCCAGGACAAGGTTTAGTGCGTGACTTCAGCTGAGGCTGATCGCCGATAAGCCCACCCCCTTCAGCTTCTCTCTCTTGACAGAATGCCCAAACTCAAAATCTGCAGCACCCATTCGCATGGTTTAAACACATCCCTGCTGTCACTAGGGATGCTCTTTGGGAGGGGAGGGGGGCGAGATGCCACCGACTCAGATGATGAGGGGGACACGTTACTTGACCGGGAACCCCGTGACCCAGCTCCAGGCCCGGCTCCGCCCGAACTCCCTGGGCTCGGAGTGGCCGTCTGCAGTGCACAGGGTGGACCCGACACGGCCGAGCATCCTCGTAGCCCAATGGGCCACGAACTCATGGTTCTACGGCGCGGTTAGGGGGGAGGTGCAAGTAGCGGGTGGGTGCGCCTTCTTCCGGAAAGGCAGGAAAGAGGAGGGATGCAGCTAACATCGGCGAAAACACACCGCCCGGCCTTGCAGTCCCGCGGCCAGGGCCCCTCCCAGGGCCTGGGCTTAAGCTCCCCTCGTTAGCTTCTGTGGTTCCCTTGCCCCCTCACCCCAGGCCTGGCCCGCACAGCGCGCTCGGACTCCCCACTAGCCTGGCAACGGCGAGAAAAGCCTCATGGCTCGGGAGTCAGCTGACCTGAAAGGCAAAGACACTCTTGATCAGATCTTCCCCGAACACGAATTTGGAGCCGGACTTGGTGTAGCTCAGGAACGTCTGAAAGCAGCAAAACACAACAGTGGAGTGAGGCCACGAAGGAAGGAGGGCGGAAACAGGCAGGAGCGGGGCCCGGAGGGGCCTCCGAGGGCGCCCCCACCGTGCTGGGGGAGAGGGGGAGAGGGACACCCAGGCGCAGGCCCTCCGGCCCCGGGTGGGGGCGCTGGGGAGAGCAGGCTGGCCTCACAGAAGCGGGCAGACCGCGTGGCCGTGGCCCCCTCCCCTCCTAGCCGCGTGCTCCAGAAGGCACACCCTTCCGATAAATCTTACAGAAATACTCTGAGATGAGAGTTGTTTGGATAAGAAAGAAACACCCAAGGGAGCAAGACAGTGAGGGGCGAGAAGGCCTGTGCCTGCCGCCAGCGCCCTCCCTCGCTCCCTCCCGAGGACACAGACCCCGCCTTGTCCCCGCCCCCATCCCAGCCTGGGGGGTGGGGGGTGCTCAGTGTCCGAATCTGGCCGCCCTTCTACGGGAGACCGACTGAGGTCCCACACTTGCATGGTGACCGCAGGGACCAGTCCCTTCTCCTGTCTGTAAAACGGGGGACGTGACTAGAGGAGCGACCCTGTCTTCGACACCCCCACAGCCACACAGGTGGGGAGCCCGGACAGACAGGCGGGAGGGTTCCCTCCTGAGCCAACAGGGCCCTGCGTGATGAGAGGGGCGGGCCGGGGAGCACCCACTCGGTTCCTGCAATTCACACTTTGGAGTGAATCACGCTGGTTGCGCAACGACGGGCACGGACTTAAGGACTTAGAAACGGTTGGGCTGGTGGAACTGTCTGGCGGGTGTGTCCACCGCAATAAAACAATGGAGTTACACAAGTGCGGCTGCAACCGACGGAGCACGAAGCACGCACACACACACACCAAGGAAATCACTTGTAATCGTTTAAGCACTTGCAGCTATGGTGAGGGCCCCGCCACTGATGAATGCGGAGAGCCCCGTGCCCAGGAGCCCCGAGAAGCCCCCTGCGCTGAAGCCTCTGAGGGGACCGCGGTCCGGCAGGGGGCGCTGGGCCCGAGGGGAGCTGCCATCGCAGGGCCCAGCCCCCAGCTGTGCCCCCTCCCCCTCCCCCGTTGTTTGGGGCCCACCACCCGCCAGCCATCCCGGTCCCAATCCCTCACCGCCCACCTTCCCCCCGGCACGGTGGCAGAACGGCAACCCCAGACGCCCCGGGCAGCTGGCCCCGTGGACGCACCTGGATCTGCTGGCCCAGCCACTGGAATGCGATGAATCCAGGCTCCGTTCTGATGACGAGGAGCCCAAGTACAAACTGCAGCCCGAGGCCCCAGGACACGGCCCTCCAAGATACCTGCCTCCACACAGGAAGGTCCTGGTGAGCTCAGCGCCTGGGGGACCCACAGGGACAGGGTGGGGTGAGAGCGGAGGGCAGGGGCTGCTCCGAGGGGCTTTGGTGTGCCTGTAGGGTGGGGCTGGGCCTAGCCAGAGGTCTGGACCTACTGAGAGTGGTCACTTCCCCCCTGGAGCTCCTAACAGGCCACACTCTTGGCAGCAATGAGCCTGGGGCAGGGGGCAGGGGTGGGCAAGGGCTGGCTGAGGACCCAGGTAAGATCCACAGCCTTGAGCACGCTGGGGCACTGGGTCCTGGGTCATCACTGGGTGGGTGGAGTTGTGGCCTCGGGGTCTGCGCGGGCCCTTCCGCCACACCCCTCCTCCATAGGCAGGGTCCCCAGCTGTCCTGACCCCACTCCGTCCACGCCCCTACTCCAGCAGAGGGGAGCTGGACTCCTCTCAGCATCTAACGATTCCTCAGTGGTGGGTCCTCAGGGGTTCGATTCCAGACTCAGGGGTGCCTCAGGGTGCCTGCAGGCTTGGCTGCAGCCTTGGGGGCGGTGTCAGCCACTCTGTGAAGCCAGGAGGGGTCCTCACACTGGGGCGGTTGCCGAGGAGACAGAGGGAGAGAAGGGGCTGCGGCCCGCTCTGGGCCTGACAACCACGCACTGACCGCGCGATGGTGCTTTGAACAGGCGAAGAGGATGCCCACGAACACGCAGATTCCCGCGAAGGACACCAGCTGCTCGGGCCGCCGGGAGGTGTCCAGAATTAGCCACAGGACCAGGCCCAGGAGAGCCACGGCGGCTAGACCCCTGCAGGGGAAGGGCAGAGAGACAGCGCCCTCAGCATCAGCCTCGCCCCACACCACGGCCCCTTTGGCCCAGGGAAAGCACACGCAGGGCCGGTGGGAGGAGAGAAAGCTGTGCGACTTCTGGCAAACGGCCTGGCCTCTCTGAGTCTGACCTCCTCACTGGGAAAAGGCAGCCGAAGACTCCCCATGTCTCAGGGTTGGGAGAGGGCTAAACCAGAGGGTGCGTGTACGGAGCTTAGCGCCTCGCCCGCCTCCTTGTCCCCCGGCGACGACGGACCTATTTTCTGTTACCAGAGTAGTCTTTATTTTCTGGAATTCTCTACAGACGGAATCGTACAGCACACATTTTTTTTTTTTTGCCTGATTTGCTGGACTCAGCATAATGGTTTTGAGATTCATCTCGATTTCTGCATGTATCGATCGCTCCTTCCTTTTTTCCTGCTGAGTAGTATTCCACTCGTCTGTGAATGGACACTGAGGTTGTTTCCGGTTTGGGGCTACTACAGACAAAGCGGCTGTGGACATCTGCACGTTCACGTGCGAGTCTCCGCAGGGACGGACGCGCTCCATTTCTCTCCAGTAAATGCGACAAGCCGGACGGGTGAGTCAGTCGCAGGGCAGGTCTGACTTTTTAGGAGACGGCTGCACTGTTTCCCGAAGCGACCGCACACTTCCACCTTCCCAGCAGCCGTAGGTAGGAGTTCCAGTGCCTCCGCATCTTTGCCAACACTTGTTATGCTCAGGCTTTCCAGTCTTAGCCATTCTGGTGGGAAGACGGTCGTATCTCTTTGGGCTTTAATTTGCATTCTCTAATGACGAAGGGTGTTGAGCACCTTCTCTTTCGTGTATTTACACTTACATATCTCTTGTGGGTAAATGTCTGTCCACATACGTCTTCTGCCTGTGGATATCCCGTTATTCTAGCAGATTTTGTTGAGATGGTCATTATTTCCCCACGGAATTGCCCTAGCACCCGTGTCCAAAATCAGTTATCCATATATATGCGGGCCTGTTTCTCAACTCTTCATTCTCTCCCACTGGCCCATCTGTCTGTTCTGATGCCAGGAGTGCCCTGTCTCGGTGACTGCAGCTTCGTAACAAGCCCGGGAGACAGGCGGTGCGGCTCCATCCGCTCTGCTCCCCTTTCCCGGAGTCGTTCTGGCCGGTCTGGGCCCTTTGCATTTCTGCTCGATCCGTGATGTTTCGACTTCCGCCCCCAAAGCCTACAGCTATAATTTCGATTGGGATAGTATCAGAATCTGTAGATTACTTTGAGGAGAACTGATGTGTTGACAATACTGGTCTTTTGGTTCACGAACGTGGCAGCCTGCTCCATTCCTACGAAGTCTTCTTTCGTTTCTCTCACAACGCTGTGGGGTTTTCCATGCCCGGGCTTGTGGGTCTTCTGTCAGATTTACCCTTGAGTGTTTCATATGTTGTGCTATTCTAAACAGTGTTTATAGTTTAAACTTGTGATTGCTGTTAATATATGGAAATGCAATAGTTTTTTGTGTGTTGATCTTGTTCCCTGAGGCCTTGTCCAACTCCCTTGTTAGTTCTCCACGGAATTCTCCATGCCTCCCGCTGTCCGGGAGTAAAGGTAGCTTTACCTCCTCCTTTCCAATCCACGCGTCTTTGAACTCCTCTTTCTCACCTCAATGCACAAGCCAGACCCTCCAGCGCAATGTTCACTAGAGGTGGTGACGAGGAACGTTCTTACACCATGACGCCTGGACCCAAGCCCAGCCTGCTGACTCGGACTCCGGGGTGGTCTGTGGGAGGGACCGATAGGGGCCCTCCCTGCTGGGATGGGCTGGGGTCTCAGCACTCGGGAGACTACGGAGTCCTGTTCTCTGCTGTCACAGTGACCGTGGCGAATGGGGCGGAGAACCAGACGGGAACTGGCGAATCTCCACAAAGACTGCCGCCGCCACCTGGGAAGCTACCGAGCAACACCTGTCCTGGCGCTCCCACAAGGCAAGTGGGGTGGGACAGGGTCCCCGGGGCACAGGGACTGTCTGCTGGGGTAGACGGAGGCCCCCCTAGCTCGGCCCTGGCTGTGACCCCAGAGCTGTGACCTCAGAGGCCTTCGGGCCACGCACCCCACTCCTTCCCACCCCAGCCCAGCCCACCCACGCCACCCTGCCTGGGGGCCGTGAGCTCACTCACCTCTTAAACCAGAGGTTCAGGCGGGGATTCTCCAGAGGCCTGATGCACCTCAGCAGCCTCGGCCCCAGCAGCCTCTTCCCCAGGTTGTGGGCCAGGAAGACCAGGACCACACAGGTGACGACAAACAGGCCCAGGGCCCTCTGGAAATCCAGGATGCAGGCAGTCAGCAGGAAGGCAGCGAACGCTGGGGGGAGGGCACAGGGACAGAGAAGGGGTCTGTGATGGAGACGCCAGCCTCCGCAGGCCCCTGCAGCTCTCAGGCCACCCTCAGGCTCTGCCTGCTCCGCCCGGAACTCACGGGACAGGAGTGCCACCCAGCCCCTCTGAACTCAGTTCCCTCACCCGGAGATGAGGACAGCCACCCCTCCTGTGTTGGGGGGCCGTGATGGAGTGCACGGGATGTATGCGAAAAGGCTCTGCAGAGCGCCCAGTGCGGGCGAAACTTGAGGGGACGCGTGAGGAGGCAGCGAGACGGCATGGACTTGTTGAGCCTCAAAGGCATGCCCTGTCTGTCTCAGAGTTCGCTGCGTCCCACAGAGGACCGAGTGCACTCGTGTGTGACCAGGTGCCATTCTGAAATAGTGACCAGGGACCATGTTCTTCCTGGAGCCCCCTCCCCCGCTTTGTCCTTCTCCCCTTCCAGGAGCTAAGCCAGCCTGTGCCACGCCTCAAGACAGGAGTGGGGCAGTGCACCGCGGAGGGGGAAATGGCTCTGCCTGGCTTATGACTTCCAAAGCCCGGGCTCCGGGCGAACGGAGAGGACTTACTGCCTTTCCATTGGATAAAAAATGTGGGAGGAAACAACGTAGGTGTAAGCCCGCCCCCCGCCCCCTCTGCGGCCAGAGGAGCTGGAGGACACCAGTGGGAGGGTCCCCACTTGGCCTCCTCCCACCTTCATACGCTCTCCCTTCTGTGTCCCCTTCAGTCTCAAGTGCATCAAAGAGACTGCACGTTGTTATTCTCAGAAGTACTTTGCTCAGTCTGCTGAGATCTTGCTACCAGGTGTGTCCTCTGTTTGGTTGAAATAAATTGTTATAAAAGTTCTCCCTGGCTGGTGTAGCTCAGTGGATTGAGCGCGGGCTGCAAACCAAAGCATCGCAGGCTCGATTCCCAGCCAGGGTATATGTCTGGGTTGCAGGCCACGGCCTCCAGCAACCACACATTGATGTTTCTCTCTCTCTCTCTCTCTCTCTCTCTCTCTCTCTCTCTCTTTCTCCCTCCCTTCCCTCTCTAAAAGTAAATAAAGAAAGAAAATCTTTAAAAAAATAATTCTCAGGTTTGGCCCTCCTTGCGTTGACACAATGCCAGCCCTTCCCCATCCATCCAGCCTCGCCCTCCGGGACCCCTATCACCCTCCAGCCACACCAGACTGTTGGCCAGCGCCCTGCCCACACCCTGCCCATGCTCTGCCCACGCCCTGCCCGCTTTCATCTTTGCCCCTGGGGCTCCTCTGCATGGAGCGCCTTCTCACTCCTTATCAACCTTCTTCTCCACCTAACTAACTCCTGCTCAGCCTGGGAGACTCATATGTCACCTCCTCCTGGAAGTCCTCCCAGATCACCACTGTCCCTCCTTGGTGCTCTCAGATGGCTTGCTGCACTGTGCGGCACCAGCTGTTGCCCTCTCCCTTACTGGTCACGGTGCCCTGGGAACAAGGTCTGGTCCGCCTCAGTTCTGACGACCCTGCCCTGAGACACGGGTGGCTGTGGTGGAGGGGGCTGAAATGGGGGGTGGGGTGGGAGGGGCTGGGCTCACCAGTGCAGAGCAGGC
Source organism: Phyllostomus discolor (assembly GCF_004126475.2). Taxonomy (NCBI): domain Eukaryota; kingdom Metazoa; phylum Chordata; class Mammalia; order Chiroptera; family Phyllostomidae; genus Phyllostomus; species Phyllostomus discolor. The sequence continues at coordinate 42,677,541 of NC_040914.2, forward strand.
CTATGCCGATCCAGCGAAATAGCTGTGCGTGCTCCCTGTAGAAGTCCCTCGCTCTCAGGACTGGCTGCAGCATCCTCCTGGGGAGAAGAGACCAGAGGGTCCAGGAGCAGCCTCCAGACCCCCGTCCCTGTGGGGATCCTCACCGCCTCCAGGCGGGAGCCGCCCCAGTAAAAGGGCAACATGGGGAGAGCCAGGCACTGGCCTTGACACCCCACGGGGCTGAAGAGCAACCCCAGCCCGGAGCACACAGAGGGAAGGCTCCGGCCACCCAAGCCTTCCTGCCGCTCAGTGCCTCTGCCCAACAGGCGCATGCCCTGCCGGCCGCCTCCCCGCCCCGTTGCATTGCCTCCTGTCTGCAGAGCGAGGCGGGGAGGCTCCCAGCCCTGCAATTACTCCCCCAGAGCCCGGGACACTCATCATTGAGTCTGCAGCTTGTCCCCAGGAGGACGCGTGGACAGCCCACCCCGCACCCAGCAGCGGTGGCCTCCTGCCCCCCAGGGCCCCTGACAGTGCCCATTCTTGCCTGGTCACCGGGTCACTGGCTCCTCCCCGCCATGACGGCTGGACTCTGAACAGCCTCTGGGGCCCCCCAGGCTGAACGCGGAGGAGGTGCCCGGGCAGAGCTCATCAGGGGGCAGTGGCGGCAGTTTCCAGGGCCCTCTCCTCGCTCTCCCTGCCCCCCTCCCCCCTCCCCAGCGCATCTCCCTCACTCGGGCCCCCCCCCAGGCGGGCAGATGGAATCCACCCCCCGCCCCTAGCCCCCCATGATCTCCTCAACCCAGGACTGGCCGGCGAGGACCCCAGTGGGCCTAGGCACTGGGGGGCCGAGTCCAGGCTCCGGCCTGCTGCTGCGTGACCTGGCCCCACCCCTCTCCCTCTCTGGGCTTCGGCCTTCTCCTGCGTAAACAGGGGCCCGGCCACGTCCAGGGGTTCTCAGGGGAGGCCTCCGTGTTCCCCAAGGCTCCCGGAGGTGGTGTGTGACAGAAGGCGGATGGGGGGGGCATTGAGAGGAGGGCCAGTCTGGTTTGGGGACCCCACCCAACGCCAGCCAGAGCCACCCTGCAGCCATTCTGGGGCTTTCCGTGGGATTTCACTCTGGCTGCTGCTGCTTCGAAGCTGGTCAGGGCCTCTGGCCCGGCTCACCGGAGGGAGAGGCCAGCGGAGCACACTCACTGGCGGAAGCGCGCTTTCTCCTTCCGCAGCCCCCCTGCTCCCCGGCGTGCCCCTCCCCCAAGCCGGCCCACATCGTCCCCTCCTGGGGACCACCTACCATCTTGAGGGGGGCTTCCGGCCGGCTGTGCTCCCGCTGTTCCTGCGGACCACGGGGCTCGAGTCGCTGCCGGGGGTCCGGCCTTCCTCCTAAAGCCACCGGAGAGCGGCCACAGTGAGCCTGCTGCCCCAGGTGGGAACCAGAGCGGGGGCCCTGGGCGGGGAGAGGCCCTGGCTGCCAGCAGCCTGCCCACAGGCAGCGCGGAGCAGGCGGGGCCTGGGCTCTCGCACGGGAGGTGACTAGGGGGCGACTTAGATTCTGCAGAACGCACACTTAGCACCCGCTTCCTGCCGGGCGGGCTTGGGGCCGCACACCCCCCGCCCTCCAGGAGCACCTGGTCAGCCCGAGGGCTCGGCTGTGCCTGCGCTGGGGCCGCCTGGCCACGCCGCCCCGGACACCAGTGGCCCCAGGTGTGTTCTGACGTGCAGGTCACAAGGTGAGAGGCGCCCCCCGGGTTGTGCATGCAGTGAAGGGGGGCGGGTGTTCTCAGGGGATGTCCTCTCTGGCTCCAGGAGCTCCAGGTGGCGGGCCCCCCACCCCGGCCATGCCAGAGCAAGGACATGCGTACCAGCTCCACAAAGTCTGAGACTTCCACAGAGACCCCCACCCCCACCCTCTATGTGGTTGCTTTCTCCTTCTCATCCTTCAAATCACAGCTCACACGGCTCATCCTGGTTGAGGCTGTCACGGCCCTTTCAGACCAGTGGGGGGGCTGTGCCGGCACGTTGTGGGCTCAGTGGGTGATGTAAGGGGCTGCCCTGTGCTGAGGAGGCCAACACACGGAGGGGAGGGGGTGCCGGTCCCAATCGGCTAAGCGAAGAGGGGAGAGTGGGCTGAAGGAAATGGGGGAACAAAGGCCCCTCCCACTACAGGGCCGAGATGGGGGTGGGGAAGGACACAGACCAGGTCTTGGAAGAGCTCAGCCTCCACGTTGTCCGAACCATTGGACGCAGATGCGAGGGCGACAGACTCTCGGGGTCTCGGTGTGTTGTCCTCCATGAGCCAGACCTTCCAGCTGAAAGACAAAGTCGGGGCCCACCGCTGAAAGCAGGGGTGGGGGTGGCCAGGCGGGACCCCGGGAGGGGCCTGGAGCAGGGAGAGGGCTGGCCGGGGGCGGGTAGGGGGTCCAGACACCCGGCACAGCTTTTATGACCCCGGAGTTCAACCCGCACCACATCTCCAGGGACTTCCCAGGGAGGGACTCCCCGGGGAGGGACTCCCCGGGGACAGGGGGAGGTGTCCCTTCCTGAATCACCGCTGAGCCCGTGGGAGGCAAGTTCTCGGGAATCCATGAGGCCAGGAGGAAACGGGGCAATTCTGCCCACTACACAGGCACGGGCAGGACCGAACTCTGTACGGCAGGGGCGTGTACCTGACACAGGTATATTGACCCTGGCTTTCGATGCTCTCCACAACACTGTGGCCTAACGCCATCGCCCTTAAATGACATCCTCATTGCATTGTACTGTCCCACCTCTGAAAGGTGAGGCACTACGTCCTGAAGACTTCACTCCAGCCCCTGGGTCCAGCTGTACCTGAAGCTAGCCCTAGGCCCCAGCTTTTCAATTCCAAGAGCCAAGTTTATTGCTGTGGTGGTGAATAAGAGCCGCAAGGCCCCACCCCTCTCCACTCCTATCCCCTCTCTTTTTCTTCCTGGAGGGGAGTGACCTGTGCTATCCGAATCCCAGCCGGGGGAAGCCCCCAGGCCCAGAGGTGTGTGCCGCTGTGTGTGCACAAGAGCAGGAAGCCCGCTCCCCACACCCATGCAGACGCACCGCCGCACGGAGCAGGGCCGGCGCCTCTGCCTACTCACGTATTTGCAGTAAACAGGCCGCTCTCCGGGCCGGCAGGGAGTGTGGGTTTCCGTGAAGACAAGCTGCATCCAACCCCACTGCCCTTTGGTCTGCCCTCGCACTTCAGTGGAACTTGCTGGGCAGAGTTCAGAGTTGGAATAGGCTGGGCTGCCCAGGCAGCTCCGCCGGAGCCCAGGCGGGGACCCCAGCCTCTCTCGGAGCAAAGGGGGACAGGGCACCCGGGCCCCACTCTTGCCTGGGCCAATGAGCTCTCCTACCCTCTTACTTAATCTGCCTTCCTCCTCTCCGATGCCCCTCCTCTTCACTGTCCCCTGCTCCCAAACATCCCCACCCGTTCTGGGAAGCCCATCCTGACGGCCCTCCCCTTTCCCACAGCCCTCCTGCGCGGCCTCCTTTTTCCCCTGCCATCAGAGCCACCCAGGCGCTCAGACCACTCGCCTCACCTCGTTGCCAGGCTGCCTTTCCCACCGAGTCTGTGTTCCTGAGCTCGAAGAGGACAGAAGCAGCGCAGCCACCGCGGAGGGTCGAAGCGCCTCTGGTCTAAGCACCAGCTACCGTCCTGCACCCGAGACAAAATCACGCAGCGTGCCCTCTTGTTCCATTTGCCTCCGTAACTGACGCCTGAGCCGCCTCGGCGGCAAGGTCCAGTGCTTGGCGTCCCGGTTCTCAAACGAAACGTTACAACTTATCGCACAGGACTGCTATCTCTTACACACACACATGCACACACACACACACACACACACACACGCTTCCCGGAAACAGGGCGTGGCGCCGCCCACAGATGTTCGCTGTTTCTGTCCAGAACAGAAAGTGACTGGTGCGGGGGGTGGGTGCTGCCGCGTCTGAAAAACTTTCTGTCCCCCATTCCGGTGACCCACACAGCACACAGGCTTTGCTAAAACATCGAGACGTCATGGACAGACACAAAACACAGGACGTTACAAACCCCTGGAATCTGAACTTGCTGGCGACGACCGCCACGGAGTTTGCGGTGTTTCTGTCCAGACGTTTTTTTTTTTTTTTTTCTTTTTTCTTTCCTTAAGTGAATACTGTTTAATGCTGTTCATTTTACAGAAGGGGCTCGGATTGCACCAGCTTTTTCATAATTGGCTTCCTTGGGCAGGGATCCGCACCTTGCCACCCTCACTCCGCGGAGGGGCAGAGGGAGACGGAAACCGTGTGTGTGTGTGTGTGTGTGTGTGTGTGTGTGTGTGTGTGTGTTTAGATATGCTTGCCTTCCAATCCAAACAAAAGAGCACTTAGCAGGATTTATAACGAAGAGGCTGCCCCGCCTGCCCCAGTGGTGTTCCCGTCTTCCCAGGGCCACCAGCAGCTGTTTTTGGTTTTAGTGCTTTGGGGCCCCCTCCTGTTTCAGGGGAGCTCTTAGGCAGAGAGCGGGCAAGAACTTCTCCTCCTTGCTCGGCTTTGACAGAGTAAAGAGTGTGTGGTCACAAGCGGTGAGCAGAACACCCGGGGCTGTAACAGGCTGCCGCTGCCGGAAGGACTGCTGGACAATGGCCGCCCTTCCCCCCCTTCTCCTCACGGCCTCGCCCGCACCCCTTGCCTGGCTCCTCCTGGGTCAGGTCTCTGGCATCACGCTGACTTGTGTGTCCGAGCACTGGCTGAAAAGAGAGCCTCCTCCCTGGTCAAGTTCTATGAACATGACCTCGTCGTTCTTTCCAGGACCCCAAAGGGCCAACCCCACTGCCGTGCACTGCCTGGCACAACTCTCAGCTGGGGTCCAACCTCGGCGAGTCTTGGGGTCCCCGAAGGAGGGGCGGCCCGGCGAAGGAGACAGGCGCCAAGCGGGGTGCCGGAGCACAGCTGGGCTCTCTGGGCCTGGCTGACGCTCCGAGAAGAATCAATCTTTATTTTTATAGGGGAGGTTATACAGCACTCAGCGGAGCAGGTGCACGGTGTGATTATTAAAACAGGAACGGTTACCATAGAAATACCTTTGAAAAGTGCAGAAGGTTTTACAGATCAATCATGTTAAACAAAGGTTATTTTGACCGAGAGGGTTATCAATCGGCTAGCCAACGAAGCTGTACAGGCACAAACTTTCAGGTGCCAATTAATAACTAAGTGTCTACTAAGGTTCTATAGGTCTAAATTAAAAGGGTGTAAGGGGTGATTTAAAAGTCCTTTGAAGTTAGATTGTCTAAGTTAGATAAACGGTCTTTTGCCTAGGTCTATTGACTTATACATCTCGGGAGACCATGTTTTATATTCGTTTCCATGTATTGAGATTATTATATTTAATTAAAACTCCTTCCTTTTTTCCCACCTGCTCCCATCAATAAACACTCCTGTCTAGGTATGGGAGGGGTAGTGGCTCTAATAAATCTTGAGCTTTTAAGTGCTGACTCCTTAAGCATTCCTAGCAACAGCTTCCTCCAGTGTTCTGGCAGCTGGTCTGCCCCTAGTTTAATTTTGCCCTTAACTTCCCAGGCGGGGGAAGTAGGCAGCATTACGGTTGTTAGGGATTTCTGTTCTGTGGTCAATAAGTCATTTCGTGCAGAATGAGAGGCATCGTGCAGATTTTTTGTTATAAAGCACAGGCGTCCAAAAACCCCACCCCCTGTTGCTGGCAGGGACAGGCACACGGGAGGAGACAGACAGGAGACCCGGCCACAGTCACCTCTGCTGTGTGGACGCGTCTCATCTGTCCCGACTGTGTCAAGGGTCGGCCGTGGGTCAGCTCCCGACAACCGTGCAAGAGCTCTTTACCTGATACCGTCCACCTCTTGGTGGAGGGCCCCCTCTGTTCACAGAGAACAGATGGGCACGCGTGGCCATTACCCAAAACGAATCAGAAGAAGGGGTCTGGGGCTCACCTCTCCCAGCCAATGAGAAAGGGCAAGTCACGTGAGGACCCCCGGCCCAACAGCCGGGAGGGCCCGAGGCCGCCAGGCAGGGCGGTTCCCCCCAGCGGGTAGGCGAGCCCCGTTTCCCAGTATCCAACCGGTCGCTACTTTGGGAAGAATGTTTGCCTTGTGATTCTACCTCCTAGCCTCTTGCCTCGCCGTCTCGTCTTAGCTTTTTATGTCACAAGAGGTTGTGATTCCCCTTTTCCGCTGGAGCCAGGGTAAGACGTTGTTCTATAAACCAAAGTCGTTCTTAATTCACGTCATCCCGTTGGGCTCGAAGAGACCGTTCGTGGCTTTCAGACCAAAAGCTCGGTCCTCCCTCGGAGGCGCACGGTTTTCCTGCAGCCTCGGGCGAGGGCTCTGGGACGATTCGTCTGGATTTCCACAGCCTCGTCGGCCCGGAGCCTGGCACCGAGTCACCACTGACGAGCTGGTTATTTATATATAGGCAGAAATAATTCTTTGAGCACGGGCTTGGAACCAAAGTGTCCCAGGTTCGATTCCCAGCCAGGATACATGCTTGGGTTGCAGGCCAGAACCCCCAGCAACCGCACATTGATGTTTCTCTCTCTCTCTCTCTCTCTCTCTCTCTATCTCCCTCCCTTCCCTCTCTAAAAATAAGTAAATAAAATCTTTAAAAAAAAAAACAATTCTTTGACGGTTCCGCCTTCTCTCTCTGTCGGAGAAGCGGTCTGGCGTGGCCCCCGCTGTGTCCCTGCGGAAGGTGCTCACGCGTGGGGAGCCACAAATTAAACACGACTGTTAGAACAGAAACAGACGCCTCTGAGTGCCACATCTCGACGCTGAGACTGTCGGGGCCTATCTCGCCCCGCTCTGCGCGGCTGGAACTCCACTGATAGTGCTGCACCGGCGACTGGGAGGCCCCAGCTCCTCGCCGACCCTCCTCGGACAGGCGCCAACTGCTCTTCCTGCGCGGACCTGCCGACATACCCCGTGCCTCGTGCTGAAACCCTCCTTCCCGCTCCCCTGTGCCCACAGGAGCAAGCTCCACTTTTCCAAAGGTCGTGTCCAGTCCCCTCCGGTTCCGTGACCGTGGCAGTTTGTGGAGAACCAGGCGCCACGCGGGAGGCCAGCACCGCTGGCCAGCTGTGGGGTGGGAGGCGGCGCTGCTCCAGGGGTGGGGGAGAGAGACGCTTGCCGGCCGCCTCAACTTGAGTGAGGGGAGGAACACCGGCGGCTCCCAAGGTGGAGAAGAGCGGTGTGTGGGGGCCCCCGAGACGGGTGCTGTGGTCCCAGGAGACAGGGACAGCGACAGCACCGCTGAGAGCTTGGTGTGCGCCAGGCTGTGCCGAGAGCTTCGCCTGCAGTATCCCGAATAACCCTCGTAAGCGCCCCCTGAGGTAGGGACCGGTCACCACGTCCCCCCACCTGCCCCCGCGGGGGTGTGTCCTGGGGGCCAGCATGGTAAAGGGAGCACCACGGAGAAGCGGACCCGGCCGAGGGGGAGCACGGGCCGCTGTGCTGCATGTTCCTCCCCGGGAGATCTGAGCTGACATGGGAGCCGTCCCCTGTCCACCTCATGGGCCCACTTCCCCGGCAGCTTGGCAAGGACGGACGGACTCCGGGCCCACACTTAGACGGGATGGCTGTGAGTTGTATTCTCCTGTCAGGCTCCCTGACATCAAAAACGGCCTCTGCCCGTTTCAGGGGAGGGGGAGCGAGGACTCTGGGTCCGTCCACGGCCTGTTCCAGTGAGACGCCGCACGGGCGGGAGGGGTGGGGCGTGGGACCAAAGAGGTTTAGTGTGAGACCAGGGTGTTTCGTCTGATTGGAAATGCCAGCCAGGGCTGCAGCGGCAGCTGGGGGAGTCAGGCCTTTTGTCTGGAACAGCTGTGGGGGGGGGGGAACCGGAGCAGCAAGGCCAATGGCCTGCCCCAGGTCACTCGGTCCTGGCCACCCCTCGGGGGCAAGGCACCCCCTCGGCCAGCCCCACCTCGGGTGCCACTGCCCTGCCCCAGCCCACCCCTCCCGTCCAGGCCCAGCCACCTCCAGAGCTGCCACCACCCTCTGCACACCGAACCCCAGGCTGCCCGCCCCCTCAGGCTGTTGCCACGAGGATGAAGGACGCCAAGAAATCCTCTGTCCTGTGGTTTGGCGTGGACAGTGGGGGAACTCCGGTAAAACTCGTATCATGAACCTACTGCTGTCCTAGCAGAGGAGGAACAGGAAGTTGAGAGCGTGGAAAGCATCCAGAAACGTCTGACTTCTGATGCAGGGTACGGACCCACCGGCATTCGGGGGGTGGGGGTGGGGGGACGCCTTGACCTGAGGATTCAACACTTTCTGGCTGGACAGGGAAGCTGCACGTGGTCAGATTTCCAAACCAGGGCCTGCCTACTTTTATCCAAATGGGCTAAAAAACAGGAAAAAAAAATCTCAACATTATACATGGTGTTCTGTGCTGTAGGAGGTGATGTTTACAAATCTGAGAAAAACACTTCCGCAGAACTGGCAACCTCCTCGTGCACAGATGGGTGACCTGGACTGCCCTGCAGAGGGCTGGCTGCGTGCAGCTTCTGTCCACGTCAGCGGACCGGCAGAGGGCTGTGGTCTTGCTGAGGCCTCAGAACCTGAGCGACACCAAAAGGTGCCTTTCGACCTGGGCGACGACCCCCACCCACTGCCGGTCGTGGACCCCGGCTCGGGAGTCAGTATGTCAGCCGTCCGTTCCAGACACGACTACGAACACGGGGCCGGGCCCAGCCTTGGAGCGGAGCCCACCTTTCTGGGCTCGTGCGGTGCCGTGACCGGCCGTGACAGTGTTGAAGGGGCCCTCGGAATGGCACCCCCAGGTGACGGCACCCCTGCTGGCAAGCCGAACGTCTGTGCTATTCGTGAGGACAGCGTGAGAGACTCGGTCTGCCGGGTTGGGCCGTGGCGTCGCGTTCCGGCAAGGGGACGCAGAAGCAGAAGCGGGAATCGGTTCGTGACGGAGACCCGGCAGGAGCGCCCGCAGCCGCCGTCAGCAGTGACGTGGGTCCCACAGCAGAGACGCGTGTCATCCGAGAGCGAACGGACAGAGCCGCCGCCTTTGCCGGACCCTTCCTCAGAGTCCATCCTCCCTCGATGGGACCCTCGGCCTGTGCGCCAGGTCCCTGGGCAGAAGGTCGGCCGAAAGCATTGTTCCTCCGGCACGAGGGACGCTTTGGAGCGGCTGGTGCACCTCCCGGGCTGCCAGACTCCAGCTAAAGCATCCGGTTTCCCTCTGCTGGGACATGTCGTCCGAGGGGAACTGACACACGGGGGGGGGGGGGGCCCGCAGCTGCATCGCCTGTCCTGGGAAAGCCACGGGCACAGGGCGGCCCCGCTTCTGCCGAGTTTTAAACGTCGAAACGTGTCGCCGTGTTCACAGGCGAAGTGTTTCTAATTGAAAGGCTTCCCCTTCTGTATGTGGCCAGTGTTGAATCCTTCATTGTCATACAGCCTCTTATTATTGAGGTTTCTCACAAAGAAGAAAAGGAAGAAAAAAAAAAAGGAAAAACGGAAAGGGAAGGGAAGGGGAGGAGAGGGGAGGGAAGAAGGGGGGGAGGGGAGGGAAGAGAAGGGGAGGGGGGGGGAGGGGAGGGGAGGGAAGAAGGGGAGGGGAGGACAGAAGGGGAGGGGAGGGGGGGGGAGGGCGGTCTGACCCACAAGCACATGGCCTTCCCGGGCCTGGACGCACTACTGAAACTACTGAAAACCAGCAGCCAGAAGAGCTGACCAGCCCATCACCTCAGCCCAGGAACCCACACAGTCCTGTCCTGCTGGGACTCCACCCCCCGGGTGTGTGCTGCCAGGGTCATCCTCGTGTGTGCACTGGCCCCTGCCGCTCAGGGTCTGGTGGCTGCTCCCCATCGAAGCCCTTTGCAAATAACAGGAAAGAGCCGTCTCTGAACCACATCAGCTCTGAGGTGCGAGGACAGTGCCTCACGGGTTCCAGGACCTTTGGGTGTCAGCAGGTGCCCCCCCACCCAGAGCTGGCTCCAGCCATCCGACCACAGCCTCCTGACTGACAGACACCCCCAGCTGGCCGAGTTCCCTCAGTCTTAGCAGCTCATCGATGGGGCTCAAATGTGCCTGGTGGGATACACGCCGATCTCCGACAGGCATTTACTGCAGCCAAAGGAGCCGGGTCTCTCTGCAGGCCGGTTCGAAGTAAAACCCCAACGAGTGGGCGGCAACGGAAATGCAGAGGAAGCTCACCACTGGGCCGTCTCGTCTCGGGGAGGCCGGGGCTGGCGAAGCCAGAGGCCGTCCCATCCCCCAACAGCCACCCTAACGACTACACACACGCTGTTCTTGCTCCTCATTTCCAGGTAGCGACCTCTACAAACAGATGAACGAAAGACAGATGGACAGATGAATGGGTGGGTGGGTGGACGGATGAATGGGCGGACAGACACGCAGACAGATGACAAGAAATGTAAGTATAGATGCGATTTTTTTTATTTTCAACTCTAGACACTATCTGCGGACTCTTCTGCACACGACGGAGATGTGGCCGTCTGGTGTGTGACGACACGGCCGTCACTTCGGCTCCTCCACGCAGGACGTTGCACTCGGGGTCCATTATCGCTCCTGCGTGGGTTGGCAGGACCGAGAGAGGGGAGCCTGGGTTCCGGGGACCTCCGGAGCGGCCGCGCCCACCCGAGGTGGCTCCCGCCCAGCTCCCCCACTGCCTACGACTTCTTCCCGAGGACCGAGTAACTTGCTCTCGGTCTAGACCACAGCCCTCGGTTTTCTCTCGGGGGCTGCTCTGCGACCTCCAGTTGCAGCGGATGCTAACAGAGGCACCGCTGCTTGCAGGACTCAGGGCAGAAGTCCCCCCACGGCTCGGCCTGTCCCTCTCTGGACCTCCTGCCACGGCACCACAGTGCTCTGGCTCACCACACACACTCCACACGGGCCGCCTTTGCCCCCGTCCTGGACCCTGGCTCGGAGCCTCGCAGGACTGTCTGCTCTGCCTAGGACTCTGTTCCCCTGCCTCTGACCGGCATCTTCCAGGGCCTCAGCTCAGGCGTCACACCCGTGGGTCAGCCCCTAAGCCCCCGCCCCGCCCCCAGCCTGATTTAGGTCCCACGCCCTGCTGGGGTTCTCTCCCATTCTTCTGCCTTGTAGCACTCACTACTGTGTTTGCCATGACACACTAATTAGCGTGTTTGTTCATGTCTGTCTCCCCCACTGGACTAAGCGCCACGAGGGCGGAGCGTGTGTATCTGTTTGGTTCACTGTCATGTGCCCAGGACTTGTAATTACCGCCTACGACAGGCGATCTGCAACTGCCAGGGAAAGGGTTTTCTAAAACACGAGGCACCTCCGTTCAGGCAGGTTAAGCAGCCACTCAAGTGCACGTGGCCCGGAACGCTCGGTTTGCACTGGGCTTCGTCGGGCTGGTTCTAAGCTCACCCAACAACTTTCTCATAACTAGGCCTCCCTCGAACCTTTTCCTTTCAGGAGGAGAAGGGACGGCTCTTCACTTGCTAGGTGAACGCTAGTGTCCGGTTTCGCAGGTGGCTCAATTTCTCACTAAAGACTAGCAAGGTGGTGGGACTTGGTGTACAGATTCCATTTTCTCGTTAAGTTTAGTGAATGGGTGGGCCCGCCTCCCCGACTTCGGTCAGCTCAGGGGTGTCCACAGCACCGAGTGACAAAGCTGAGGCCCGGGCCCTGCCCCACACGACACCACCGATCGGCCAGGACCCAGAGTCCACGTGCGACACAGCCCAGGGGGTGAGAGGCAGAACCGCGGCAGGACACAGAGGAGTTACACTCAGAAGAAACTGCATGAAGTAGACTCGTTGTTAGAAGACACAGGGAAAACCTACGGAAACCCTTTTAAGGCTATTTGGGCCCGAGTAGCAGAACAGAATTCTGGTGCAGGTTGTATTTGTTCACAGGCTGGTTCACCAGAGGTTTTGCGTTCGGAGTGGAAGCTCAAATAGCCAGATACGTTTCTTTTTTATTTTAAATATATTTTATTGATTATGCTATTACAGTTGTCCCATTTCCCCCCCTTTATTTCCCTCCGCCCTGCACAACCCCTCCCACCCACATTCCCCGCCTTTCAATTCAGGTCCATGGGTTGTACATGTAAGTTCTTTGGCTTCTGTGTTTCGTACACTATTCTTAACCTCCTCCTATTTTTTAATATAGTTTATTGATTATGCTCCCCCCTTTAGTTCATGTCCATGTGTCATAAATTCTTTAGCTTCCACATTTCCTGTACTATTCTTGCCCTCCCCCTATTTTCAACCTACCATCTATGCTACTTATTCCCTGTAGCTTTTCCCCTCTCTCCCCCTCCCACTCCCCTGTTGCTAACCCTCCATGTGACCTCCATTTCTGTGGTTCTGTTCCTGTTCCAGTTGTTTGCTTAGTTTGCTTGTGGTTTTGTTTTAGGCGTGGTTGTTAATAACTGTGAGTTTGCTCTCATTTTACTATACATGTTTTTTATCTTCTTTTCTTAGATAAGTCCCTTTAACATTTAGTAAAATAAGGGTTTGGTGATGATGAACTCCTTTAACTTGACCTTATCTGAGAAGCACATTATCTGCCCTTCCATTCTAAATGAAAGCTTTGCTGGATAGAGCAATCTGGGATGTAGGTCCTTGCCTTTCATGACTTGGAATACTTCTTTCCAGCCCCTTCTTGCCTGTAAGGTCTCTTTTGAGAAATCAGCTGACAGTCTGATGGGAACTCCTTTGTAGGTGACTGTCTCCTTCTCTCTTGCTGCTTCCAGGATTCTCTCCTTCATTTTTACCTTGGCTAATGTAATTATGATGTGTCCTGGTGTGATCCTCCTTGGGTCCAACTTCTTTGGGACTCTCTGAGCTTCCTGGACTTCCTGGAAGTCTATTTCCTTTGCCAGAATGGGGAAGTTCTCCTTTATTATTTGTTCAAATAAGTTTTCCACTTGTTGCTCTTCCTCTTCTCCTTCAGGCACCCCTATAATTTGGATGTTGGATCATTCAAAGGTGTCCTGGAGGTTCCTAAGCCTCTCCTCATTTTTTTGAATTCTTATTTCTCCATTCTTTTTCGTTTTTTTTTTCTTCCTTCTGATCCACTCCATTGATGTGAGACCCAGCTTTCATTCCATCACTATTGGTTCCCTGTGCATTTTTCTTCATTTCATTTATTGTAGCCTTCATTTTTTTATCTGATTTGTGACCATATTCAACCAATTCTGTGAGTATCCTGATCACCAGTGTTTTGAACTGTGCATCTGATAGGATGGCTATCTCTGGGTCATTTAAGTACTGATTCTGGAGCTTTCAATTCTGTTTGAACCACCTTTTTTTCCCCTTTGATCTGGTCGGCCTGTTACGTATGAGGGGCGGAGCCTTAGGCGTTCATCAGGGCAGGGCACCACAGTCGCTGGGTTGTGATGTTGTATGTGGGGGTGGGGGTCCGAGAGGGAACAATGGCGCTTGCTCTGCTCTCCGTTGGACCCCAGTCCCTTCCTCTGCTTCCCCCGAGCACACTGGGCCCCTCTGGTGCCAATTCCCATGTGGGTGGGCTTGTGCACCCTGTGGGACCCTCCAAGGACCTCTCTCGTGAGGCTGGGAGTCTCTCCCTGCGCCTCAACTCCCACAGGTGTTCTCAATAAGTGCCCCAAGGCTCTATTTCCCAGCGCTGGGATCCTGGGTTGCATGCAGTGCCTTGCTTCACAATCGCCGCCTCGCTGGGTCTGCCAGCTGTTGCTTGTGTGCTCAGGGTCCACCCGCTGCGGTCTTGTGCACCCCGGATGCCTCACGTGCCCAGTCCCAACGCTCTCTGCTCTCCACACCTCGACCTGCGCCCAGCTGCCCGACTCCGCCCCTCCTACTGGTCTGGATGAACGGGTCTATTTTCACTTCTTTGGTTGTCTGACTTCCATACAGTTCAATTTTCTGTCCGTTCTGGTTGTTATTCTGTTTCTAAGTTGTTGCTGTCCCTGTCTTGGTTGTGCAAGGAGGCACAGTGTGTCTACCTACGCCTCCATCTTGGCCAGAAGTCCAAATTATAGCATTTTGTATCCCTTACCACAATAGCCCAATTCTGGTTAAAAAAAAAAAAAAAGCCAACCAGGGGTTTCTTGCCCCAAGCCATTCACTGAGCGACCTAGAAAGGCTGCCGCTCTGGGTTGGGCCTAGAGCAAATGCAGGCCGTCTAGCTGGGAAAGCTGTCAGCAGAGATGGCTCTGCCACTGGGCCACAGGGCCTGGCAGGGTCCCCGGCGCATGAGGCCTCTGTCCGCCTGAGGTGCACCGGGGGCCACTCAGGGCCTGTGGCAGAGCTGAGCGATGTGAGGCTTGTGGCAAGTACTGACTGGAAACGGGAACCCAGGGCTTGGAACCATATGACTCTCTGGCCAGAATCTATTATCCTTTTGAGTTGTGGCCCTCCGGCTGGCCCCCGGGCTCTGGGAGAGACCACCTGTTGTGCTGCGGCCGCACCGCCTCTTGCGCGCCGGGTCCTCTGGTCTGCAGCCACAGGGAGGCGCGACGGCAGCCCCTGTCATCAGGTGGGCACTCTGAGAGGGGGCTCTGAAGGCCAGGAAAGCCGAGCACCTGGGCTGCCCGCTCCCTCCCCCACGAGGCCCCTCCTGCCGAGCCCCCCCCGAACCTACAGCCACGGCTGTAAGGGGGCAGGAGTTTGTTTCGACCACCCTGGGCCCTTCTGGACCTGGAGGTGCCTTCCTCCCCCATCACGCCTGACCCACCACCGGTATCCACAGGACGGCGCAACGCTGTGAACGTCACCGAAGAGCGCACTTTACAGCACAGGTGAACCAACCCGTCACCCGTCTTGTCAGGACCCCCACGGTGCAGGAGCCGTGAGCCTGACTGTGAGAAGCAACCGTTTGTCAGAAACCCGGCTGTGGCCCCGGCGGGGACACGACCCCTTGTGAGGCGGTCCCGGCGCACAGGACGTAGCATCCGCTCTGAACTGGCCAGCGACTTGTGGTGCTGTCTCCCCCACGGGCAGGGAAGCAGAGTGGAGAGGGGTCTGCTACCGCCGCTGCCTCTCAGCGCTCTCCTGGACCGAGCCTCGGGACCAGGCTGGGAGAGAGGTCCCGGCACCCCGGCCAAGGCTCCCTCAGAAAGTTAAGTGACAATTCCAGGCGACTGGCAGCTGAGGCGCCTGGCCCCTGGGCCCTGCAGACAGGCCAAGCCCCTCACCGTGAACACTGGGTCTCATGGCCCGGTGTGGAAGCGGATGGAAGTGTTAGCCATGCTCACTGTCTTGCTAGGTTATATAATTTTGGTTGAAAATGGTTAATTTTTACCAGCTAATCCACAGGTTTCAAGATTTCGAAATGGGGTTGTGATAAAAGAGGATGGAGAAACTTAATGGAAAGGATCTCTTCTGAGACCACATCTTACATCTTTGACCCCCAACAGCTGTCCGTTGCAAAGCAGGCAGGTGCTCACCGCACATCTGCCGGGTGAATGGACGGAAGGACAGACAGGAGAATGGATGGATGAACAGACGAATGAATGGACAGGTGTATGGACGGATAGGTGGACTGATGGATGGATGGGTGGGTGGACGGATAGATGGACTGATGATGGACAGATGGACAGGTGAAAGGATGTGTGGATGGACGGGTGGAAAGCGTCCCGGCTCCAATCACTGAGGCAACCTGCACAGGCAGGCTGGGAGAGTGGGGCACAAGAGGGCAAGAGGACAAAGTGGGGGGAAGCCACGAGAGAATGTCAACAGGGTGGGGCAAATACCAGGCAGGGAAAAGCCTGGGCCGTGGTGGGGTAGGTCAGGGGCTGGGAGGGCACGGGGGCTGAGAAGCCTCTCCGCTGTGGGGGAGGTGGAGTGGTCAGTGAGTGGCTGGGAGGTAGACGCTGGCTGTCCCCTGGGCTGAGCTGGCTGCTGTGGAAAAAGCCAAAGACACTGGCGTTTCCCCGGAGCCCACGGCTCAGCTTTAGCCTGGGCTCCTTCTCTGTGCTCCTCCCCCAAAGGAAGAAGCAATGCCGACCTGGCCCCGAGTCCCCAGTCCCCCTGCTGAGGCCACAGCCATCAGCCCAGCCGCACAAGCAGCTGGGCTGTCTAGCTGTGGCCATGGAAGGCTCAGACTGAATGTCAGTGCAGAGCAAAACACGGGTTCATTTTTCCAGGCGCCCAGTGGCTGCAGGTTGCCTCGGAAATCCCGCCCGGGGAGAGGGGACCCAGAGTCCGCACACCTACAACCACACCGGACGAGGGTGAGCAAGGGACACAGTTGCTGCCTTTATTGAATTCCAAGGGGAGTGGGCTACTTCCAGACCCCTGCCCACACCCAGGGCCTGCAGGAGGGGCTCCCAGGAAGGGCACAGGGTCCTGGGCCAAGTACAGCAATTCCTTGGGAGCTCACGCACTAGGTCCTGGAGCTGGAGATTCAGGATCCAGAGTTAATGCTTTGGGACAGGGGCCCTGGGTCCCAGGCACAGAGACAGCCCTCCACCGCAGTGGGCAGCTGGCTGGCACCCTCCCCAAACCCCCAGCCGTCCACCGCAGCCAGGAGATGTGAGCTCCACACGAGCCACCTCTGTCAGCACGGAGCACCCAGGCCCTCCAAGTCCACACTCTCCCTCTGGCCCCGGCTGCTGACCACCCCGTGCCACTTCTCCCCTCACGGGAGGGGGGCGTGGACAAGCAGGGAGGAGTGGACTGAGGTGGACTAGAGGCCGGAGGGTCTGCTCTTCACCTGGGTCCTGGGGGGCAGGGTGGGGGGCCGGGCTAGGAAAGCCATCAGACACAGGGACGAGCAGAGTCATGAAAGGCAGGCAGCAGGCTGCAACTGGGTTCCAAGCTAGAGGTGGGGGAGGGGTGCAAGACAGCATGAGCAGCAGGCAAGTGAGTGCCTGGGAGACGAGGGAAGGAGAAGCAAGAACACGTGTCACCAAAGACCACCGCACAAGGACAGAACAGGCGCCAGGTGGGGCTCGGGGGCAGGGTCGCTGCAGGCTAAGCTGGGATGGAGGAGGCCAAGCTGCCTGAGGGAGAAGACGCCCTGAGAGTCACGCAGCAGAGGGAGCCCCGAACCCTGAGGTCAGGGAGAGGTCGGGGTGGAGCAAAGGCAGGGGTGAGTGCTGGCCTGCACGCCCCAGGGGACGCCGTTCACAGCAGGGTCTGGCTGGGGCCAGGGGTTGGGTGCAAACTCATGCAGAGGACGTGGGGAGCCTCCAGCAGTGGCCAGTGTAAACTTCAAGGAGGGCCTCAGCCCCCGGGGCACTGGGAGCGGGGCCTGGGAGCCCCGGGTGACATGGCACCAGAGGAGGCCACTGGGCTGTGTGCCACGCACCGGAGCCGGAGCCGCCTGGGGAGGAGCTGACTGGGGAGAGGCCGTGCCGGGAGGCCCCGGAGCCGCCGGCTTGGCGTGCCTTCCTGGCCGGTCCACGCTGGGAAGGTCTCCGTCAGGTCGAGCTGCTTCCTTGTGGGTCTGCGGCCGGGTGAAGGCCCCCAGCCTCTCGCAGGGGCTACCGCGTGCCCTGGGCCTGCGAGCTCCCCTCTCGGCTGGGGGGCTCTCCCAGTACCTGGGTGGTGACTGCCCCTGCAGCCTGAGGAGCGGCCTTGGAGCTCGGGGCGCTCCTCCGGGTGCCCTGAGGGCTGGGTGGGCCTTTCTTCTGGGGCTGAGGGCTCAGCTGCGAGCCCTTCCTCCCAGCAGATGGACTCTTGGAGCCTTTGGCCTTGGCTTGGGAGTGGGCGGCCTCGGGGCCCTTGAGCGGTTTCAGCCCCAGCATCTCACAGAAGGGGCTGCACTGGTGGGAGGCGGCGAACTGGTCCAGCAGGGCGGGGAAACAGCTCTCCTTGAGGCCTTGGTATCTGCAGCCAAACAGGGGCAGCTGAGTGGGAGTCCGGCCCAAACTGAGGGTCCTGGGGGGGCCGGCTTTGGGACGGCCGTGGCAGGGCGTCGTGGCCACCCATGGCACAGACTGTCCCACCTGGGAGCGCTGGGGCGCCTTCCCGGTGCCGCCTGAGGCGGCGGGATCTGAAGCCTCAGTTCCACACTGAGGCCTCATCACGCCCTGGCGCAGGGAATTCGTCGTGTGGGGCACTGATCGGCGTGAGGACAACCTGCCTCTCTAACGTGAATGAGAGCAGACCCCGGGGCGCCGCTCTGCTCAGGGCGCCCACGCTCGTCTGCACGGTGAGTGGGAGGGGGAGGGGCAGGCACAGCCAGGGGAGGAGGAGCGGCAGGTGGCCCTGTGTGCGGGCATCAACGGCTGCCGGCCCAGGTGCGGGGCAGGGTGCAGCCCCTCGGGGGCGCCTGGGACCACCTGGGCCCGGCACCTCAAGGACGAAGAGCCGGGCGAGCGTGGACACGTCAGGCTGGAGGAAGATGCGCAGAAGGCGCTCCGCCCTCCCGAAGCACTCACCCCCGCAGCCTGGTGGCGATCTGCACATCGGTCACCTTCCAGTCGACCCCTGAAAGGACAGAGGGTTAGGAGCCAAGTCGGTGCAGCCGGGGCTGGCTCTAGGGCCCCTGTGTCTCCAGGACGGTTTCCCCTGGGACGGAAAATCTCCAGGCGTCAGGGCGCAGGGGGTCGTCGCCACCGGCCTGTGTGGCAGGCGCCGTGGGCACTTCTGTATTAACAGGCGCGGCAACGGTCCCGCTTTCACAGGTGAGGGGCTGGGCTCGGAGCTCAGCGACACGAGCAAAGTCACGTTCACTCATTCACTCAGTAATGGCCACTACGAGTCCAAGCAGAAGTTCAATTTTTCCTACTCCTAAATGCCAAACTCCTCCGGCCGTGCAACCCTGCCCCTACTGGGTCAGACCGGGTCACCAGCTGGGCTGGCCTCTGGGTCTGAGCTAAAGCTTTCTCCTTCCTCTGAACAGATGAGTCTGTTTGGGGAAGAGGGAGGAGGGGAAGAGGGAAGGAAATCGGGGCGGACCAGCAGAGATGTGACCCCGGGTGAGACTGGCTTCTGCGTGCGCACGGGGAGCAGGCGCTGCGAGAAGCCGCGTGCAGCCTGGCGCGTGGGCCTGCCTGCGTGCCCGCGGTTCTGACTAGAGCCGCAGGAGGCCCCGGTGTGCGTTGGGGCTGCACGCACAGGGCTACCCGCCTGTCCGCTCCACTGCACAAGGGTGTCGTGAACAGGCGGGGCGAGGGGTCACAAAAGCGGGCTGTAGACCAGCGCACAAGCCCTGTCCTCTGCCCCGCGCCTGTCCTCACACGAGTGAGTGCGTGCACACACGCACACGCGCACCCTCCTACCTGCCAGGTCCGTGACCAGGAAGCTGCCGTTCGTCCACAGGTACAGCCAGTGCTGGAAGGCCTGGCACTTCTGCACGGCCTCCGAGCTGCCGGGCGCCGGCGCCGCGGCGGAGCCCCAGTCCCGGGAGCAGTAGGGCTGCAGGGGCTTGCCCAGGTCCTCCTCCAGCGTGGCGTACGGGACCGCGTTCGCCGGCCGGTAGATCAGGTACAGCGGGATGATCCTGAACACAGTGCCGCCCGCAGTGAGCAGGGCGCAGGGCGGCAGAGAGCCCCCCGCCATCTCAACTCGACGGTCTCGGATGCAGGAGGAGGGCCCTCCCGAGAAAGAACCCCCAGTCCCGGGGCCGAGGGACAGCAAGGGCGGGGAGCTCGGGAGAGGAAACGGAGGCCGCCGGCTTCAGAGTCCTGTCCGTGCTGCGGTCGGGGCAGACCCGGACCACGCTCTGCCCCAGGAGGACTCGGAGCCTGGGGGAGGGGCAGAAAGGAACCCTCCAGAGAGGGCTCAGCCAGGCTGTGGCTCAGTGCCAGCCAGACCCCAGCCCTCGAGAGCAGGCGCTCTGGGGTCACAGTGGAAACAGCCCCCACTGAGCGCCGACCGCTGCAGACCCCACACTGACAGCTGCTGCCACCATGGAGGGGGGGGTCCCAAGCGGTGAGCCGCGGGGCTGGGCCCAGCCCACCGCCTCCAGAGGGCCCGGGACCTGCTGGCCCGCACTCTGCCAGGAGCAGACACTGGGTTGGGGGGGGCCTGGGGTGGGCGAGGGGAGGCCGAAGGCCAGGGCAGAGGCCTTCCTGAAGCGGGCAGGGAATCCTGCGTCCTCACTTTTGGGTTTTGTAGGACCACCAAGCTGAGCACAGGTCAGCTGTGGGCCCTTCTGCAGGTGGCCATGACTCAGGCCGCCCCTGGGGGCCTCGGAACCCTGGCTTGCCCCCGCCCTACGCACTTACTCGGGCACCTCCCCAAAGCCGGGCACCGCCCGGGCTTCGGCCGCGAAGATCCTGCAGTACTCCCGGCTCATGTTCTGGATCTTGCAGCCCTGTGTTGGGCGACAGGGGACCCAGCCCGGTCATCGAGAGCGCCCGCCGTCCTCTCCCCGGCCCAGCTCGGAGAGACGGGCCCGTGCCAGAGGCCCGCAGGGAACCCTGGGGTGCGTGCCGGGTCCGGGGCCATGCTGCGGACAGCAGGGGAGCCGTCGACGGGCGGGCGCAGCTCGCCCACACGCACCCCCTCGCCCCGACCGGAGGCCTCTGTGCCAGACGCGTGCGAGGGCGGCGGGAAGAGTCTCTGCCGCACAGCTGCGGTTTGGGAGCCAAGGGCCCCGAGGTGCCACCTGGGCCACGCCCTGGACGCCCCTCAAGGACCACCAGGACCCTCCACAAGGTCGAGGCTGACGGCTTCTGCCCCCGTCCCGGCTTCCCCACGGACCCGGCTGGGAGGGGAGGAGGTGGGACACTGCGAGGCCGGGGATGGGAGTGGGCACGGCACCTGGATGGTGACGTCGTAGTTCCTGCCCAGCAGGGCCGTCTCGCTGCTAGGCCCAAACACCAGCAGGCTGGACACCTTGATGACGCACGTGCGGCCCGACTCGAAGATGGGCTCCAGCCCGTAGATGACCTTGGCCTGGGAGGCCTTCCGAAGGCCGTGCCCGTGTCCTCCTCCCCGTAGCTCCTCGCTCACCAGGCGCCCGAAGAGCTTGTCGCCCCAGCAGCCAGAGTCAGCCAGACCCTTGGCGAACACCATGGGGGTCATCTCGATCTCTTCTCCGACTGGAGAGAAACGGACGGGACACACGTGGGGAACAGAGGCTCCGCCCCCTGGCGGGGCGTGCAGGGCAGGAGGGGTGGGGCAGCCTCCCCCGCCGCCCAGTGTGCTCTGTCTGTGCACTGCTGCTCCCTGGGCCACGCCGGGGGCCCCCAGCACCGACGGTGTGGGCCCCCGAGGGCAGGCGCTGCATCTGACGCACGCCCCTGTCGTGTGGCAGTGCTCGGGAGTGCCCCCCGCAGAGACGGGGCGTGGCCAGTGCCTGCGGAGGGCAGCAGGGCTTCTGTGGGAGGGGCAGCCAGCGCGGAACACCAGGATGACTTTGTTTGGGAGTCTGGTGTTTTGACCACACGAGTAAATGACTCCACCTCGACTGACACGTCTGATTCGCACAGAAAGTGCGCAGGGCCAGGCCCGCGGCAGGGAGCCCCCGGGCTCCGACTGTGACCGAGAAACGCTGCTTCCCACCACGAGGAGCCGGCACTCCCCGAAGAAACGGCCGGGGGAACGGACCTGGGACGTCTGGTCAGATCAGAAGGGAAAGAAGCTACTGACACTGAGTGGAGGTTTGTCACCGGGACACAGGAGCCAACCCCCCGATGGGGCTCCCACCGGCGGAGATCAGATGACGTCACCAGTGGAAAAAAGTGTGTCTGCAATGTACGGAACATGTCAACCGTATCAGAAACCCCTATGATCACAGATGTAATCGACCCCCTGCCCCTGCAGAAAACCCAAACCTTTGCAGGGCGCTAGGGCACCAACTCAGAGTAACCAACAACCACTGCTCCTCTGCAGAAGGGAGTCAGCGAATGAATGAAGAAAAAAGGATACAATTCAAATAGTCCATGTTGCAAACACTAATGAATGAGTGGATTTAGACAATAATCAGTGACAGTTAAAACCCCTAGTAACAACACGGGTGTATCAGATACAGTTGTTGTTTTTTACTTTTAGAAGGGATGGATCAGGCAAAAAACACCTGGAGGGACCCAGTGACGATCTCGACGTCACTAAAGGTGACACAGTCAGATGTCAGGTGACTCCGGAGAGGGCAGAAAGCAAGCACACTGCACACGTGCGGGGGCCTGGCCAGGAGTGTGCGCCGGAACCCGACCGAGCCTCGCGGTCTGGATGCCCGTGCAGGGGACACCCGCGGTGGAGGGGCACGCCGGATGGTCACGCAGTCAACACAGCCTGGAACGCAAGAAATCCTGCACGGCGAGCGACGGTGACAGGGCAACCGCACGGAGGGAAGACAGACGAGGGCGGGAAGACCCATGTGCCGGGGAGACGCGGGCAGCTCGGCAGCCCGCGGCAGTGAGTGGGTCTGACCCAAGCACAGCAGAGCTTACGAGACGGCCCGGGAGATCGGGCCGGACGCCCAGTGGTGTCGGAGAATCACCACAGCACGCCTCAGAGACGCTGTGGGCGCGGCTCCGGGCCGCCACAGCAGAGTGAGCCCCGCAGAAAGGGGGGCCCGACCCTTTGGCTGGTGGAGGCTCCTGCCTTCAAGTTGTAAAAAAGGCAACATCTTTGAAGTGCCGTACAGGAAGGAACGCCTGTACTGAGCCTCTAGGTACGAGGTTAGATCCTACGCTGATGGAATCTGACTTGACAACTCAGCAGAGCGCACCGGTTACATGACGAGTGACTAAGTGAGTGTGTGCAGGGCGGAGCTGGTGTGTCAGGGGGCCAGTGGGACCCTAGGGGCCCTTCCACCACCGGCCGCCTTCACAGCCCGAATCCTGAGCACGTCTCTGGCAGGAGCGACACAGACTCTTCCTCGGGGGTCTGGGCCCTGAAAACGCGCATCACTGACGGGGTGCGTCACCGCCCCCAGGGAGCCCACTGGAATGCACTTTCTCTAGGTCCTCCCCCAGAGATGGCGGGGAGGGAGATCGGCAGTGGGGCCTCAGAAACCACACTGTCAGCGGGCTCCCCGTGGGGACCTAGCACGCAGGACACCGCGAGACACGCTGGGAGGGAGCTGGCGGGGGAAGGTGGCTCCTGCAGGCCCGTCCTGCCCTTGGTCAAGCGCTCGGACACGGGCGAAGGGCACAGGGCTGACGGACTCCTTGGGGAATGGCCCCCTTAGCCACCTCTTGCCGCACCACCCCCTGGCACTGCGTCCCGAACCCGGAGGCAAAGGCAGCTGCCTGGGGAGGTGCGCGTGGCGTTTGGAACAGACCCCGAGCCCTTGGAGAAGGCCCCTCAGCAGACGGCTGGGCAGGGATGGAGGCCACCCACCCCTCGCCCAAGGTCTCCGTACCTTCACCTTCTTCTCTGGACACGAACCCTGACAGCACTGTGTGGAGGAGAAAGAGAGCGCGCTGCCTCAGCCGCCCGCCCAGAGCCGCGGAACGCCCTCCACGCAGACGGCCCCGCCCTCCCCCGGAGCGGGCGGGCACGGGCGGGCACGGGCGGGCGCGCTCACCCTCGGGGCTCAGGCAGAAGTCCGTGGAGGCCGCGCCGTGCTCGTTCCGGATGGTGCAGCGGTACACGCCGCAGTCCACGGGGGACGCCTGCACGATGGCCAGGGCCGCCGGCCCCTCGTCCCCTGCGCTGCAGAGAGGGGAGACCCTTCCTGTGAGGGCCGTCACCCCGGCGCAGCCGGGGCTGCCACAAGGGCTCGAGGCTCCTCAGGGCCGGCTCGCAGAGGCCGCCGGGAGCCCTGGGGCGGGCGGCGGGGCCGAGCGCTGGTGCCGGACGACACGGGTCCGGCTCGCGGTCCTGACACTCGCCTGTGACTCCGGGCCAGGGCCGTGACACCTGGGGCCTCGGTCTCCTCCCCTCTACCGAGAAGCGCTAGCGCCTGTCTCAGGGGCGCTGTGGGGGTGACACGCGCGACAGGCCCGAGGTGCTGGGACAGCGCTGCCGTCACGACTGCTGCAGCGAGGCGCCGGGTCAGGGGAGGCGGCCTTCTGGCAGCTTACCTCCGGGCCTCCTCGCCCACGGGGCGCTGGTCCTTGGCCCACGTCAGGACCGAGTCGCTGAGGATGTTGAAGAACTGGCACCAGAGCTTCAGGCTGCCCGAGGCGTCCGGAAACTGCTCCACGCGGATCTTGCGAATCACCTGTGGGGCTGGGAGCGGGGCCGGGTGAGGGGACCGGGTCCCTGTGCTCCATCCGGGCCCTCTCCAGCCCGGCCCATGCTTCCCTGGCTGTCCCCGGGGGAACTGGCTGAGGGACAAGGGACTCACGTCTCCACACAAATCCACTCCTCCTGGCCCTCCGCTGCGCCCCATCTGCATCTCTGGGGCGTCTGCCCTGACCCCAAGCACACATCCCAGCCAGGAAGAACCCGCCGCCGCGCCCCCTCCCAGGCCAGGGAAGCCTTGCAGCTGAGGACACAGACAGCGGCCAGGAGAGGGACTCCTGCCCCTGGCAGGCCAGGCCCCACTGCAGGAGCCTGCGTTGGAGCCCTGTCCCCACCACTCTGCCTGTGGGGCGCGTCTGCAAAGACAGGCTCGTGGTGGTGACGACGACAAAGGTGGCAGGCAGTAGCTGCTGAAGCCAATCCGGGTGCTGAGCCCCTGCTCCATTCTATCTGACTGGGCCCTCTCGCAGGGGTGCGGAGTCGGCACCGTTACCAACTCCGAGAGAGGCGGGCCCTCCTGACTCCCGGGCGTCGGGGTCGTGACAGGAGAGCAGCTTCACGAGGCTCTCGGCAAACCCCGAGCGGCCCGTGCCGTGCCAGCCGACCACAGCAGGAACGTCCTCTGCGTGCGGCCCCCTCGGGGAAGCCGCGCCCCGCCCTCACCGCCGCTCACCTTTCAGCAGGTCTTTGGCTTTCTTCGACTTGTCCTCGGCCTCCTGCTTGCCTGTGTCCAGGGCCGGCTCCGCGTCCGGCCCGCTGGCCTTGGGGCTGGAGCCTGGGTCTCCGGCGGCCAGCTCCTCCTCCGCCCGAGGCACCTCCAGCAGGCCTGCCTTTCGCCCCTGGGTCGGAGAGCGCCGCTCCCGCCCCGGAGTGCCGGGGGACCCAGGCGAGAGGCCCTTCCTGGGTCCCCGAGGAGAAACCGTGGGGCTCTCCCTCTCTTCCGGCGTGGTGGCCTCCCCGTCCCCCGCTGCTCTGACCTTGGGGAGGAACCTCTTCCTCCGGGCACCCAGAGCCAGCTCCTCGGGGGTCGCTGCGGGGAGCCCTGGTGGCGTCTCCTGTGGGAGCCCCTCCTCCTGGAGGGGTCCCTGAGCTCTGCTCTCTGGGGACGGAGGTCCCTGGCCAGAGGCTGCCTGCCCACCCGCCTCTCCCAGCAGGCCCCCCACGCTGCCCTCCCGGGAGGTTCCCAGGAGGCCAGGCCCCTCGAGGGGAACCTCTCCCTCACCCTTCCTGGATGCTTCTGAGGTCAGCCCAGGGCCCGCCTCCTCACCCACCACTATGGTGGGGACGCTGAGGGGGCTGGGGCTGTGGCTGCGAGCGGCAGCCAGGGCCTGCTGGCCGGCCGCCACCTCCCGGTCCAGGAGGCCCGTGATGCGGCGGGTGGTGCAGGGGCTGAGCAGCAGGTTCTGCGCGCTCTGCAGCAGGTGGTCGTTCTCCACGTGCTCCAGGATGCGCCTCGACGTCCGAGGACTCAGGCCGGCCACGCCCACCGTGGGGGCCAGCGCGGGCGAGGGTTCCGGACCCCTGGGCGCTGCTCCCCCCTGGGGCTCCGTGCCCCCTCCGCCCACCCCTGTGCTGGACAGCTTCAGCAGCAGCAGCAGGTAGTTCTTCAGGGAATCGATGAGGCCAGGGTCACAGCTCCGGGGGCCTGAGGGCGTCCCCTCCTCATCTGGCATCTTGGCGCAGGCCCCCTCATTGCCGGCTGCTGTGGGTTCCAGTGGGTGGCTCCGGGCGGGGGTCTCTGGCCCCGGGTGCAGTGCAGGAGCAGAGCTCAGCAAGGCCGGGTCCCCAGAGGGCAAGAAGGCGGCTGCCCCTGGGCGCTGGGAATCAGGGGTGCTGGGCAGCCCCCGATGTGGGCTATCCGACAGGCCAGTCCCAGGAGAAGGCAGAGTGGGCACCTCCGGGCTCAGGCCAGCGGGAGGACAGGCGCCCAGCCCCACAGACAGCACCTCCCCGGGCCGCTCCTGCGCAGGACCCTGGGACAGGCTCACCGCTGGCGTGTCCTTGACCGGGCCTGACCGCTCTGGCACCCAACCTCTCCCTCCTCCTGTCTGCTCCAAGCTGCCCTCAGGGAGCAACTGTGCGGGCAGCGTGGGGCCCCCCCGCAGGGGACGCAGCAGAGTTTGCTGTTGGTTACCAGAGGCTGTGACTGCTGCCGCCTCGGACCTGAGCGTGCAACTGGGTTTCCCCAGGCCAGAGGGCCCTTCCGGGGTCTGCGGGCTGAGGCCGCTGCCCTCTGCCGGCGTCCCCCGGTCTTCCTGCATCCTTCCATTTCCCTGGGTCTTCTCACCCGCCTGCGTCTTCCCGTCTTCCGGAGTCCTTTCCACCCGCCTCTCTGACCCTCCCCGTGCTACCACTCCCTCCCGGGAACTCCCGCCTGACTCTCCTCCCTTCCTGTTCTGCGCCGTAGGGTCCATCCGCGTCTTCCCGCCCGCCTGTGTCCTCGCGGCCGTCCGTGTTCCGTCTCCCGGCGCCCTCTCGTCCACCTGCATCTTCCCGTCCGCCTCTGTGTCCTTCTTGCCTCCGTGCCTCCCGTCAGCACACGTGCTGCTCTCCTGGGGTTCTGTGTCCATGGGCTCAGCGACGCCCTGACTTCTGGGGGTGCTGCTGCCAGCAGAGGCCACCTCGGCACTGCCACTGGCCAGTACGACAGGAGCCATGGTCACCTGGGACTCCGGGACCTGGGAACAAAGGTGAGAAGTTAACTCCTGGGCCTCGGCATCCGCCTGCAGTCCAGCATCCCAGCCTCCCCGGACCCCATCCGGAGCAGCCTGGGCGGGGGTCCTGCCCCCTGGCACCCAGGGCTGGCAGAGGTGCGGGAGGCAAAGGACGTATGACAAGGTGCCAAAGCTGCCCACCCCAGCCCTCAACCCCAGAATCTAGGCCAGGGAGCACCTAGCACCCAGGTCGAGTCCCGGCCCATCTCCCCTCTCTCTGAAGAAGCCCCGCCCACGTGTCATCCCGTCTCCCCACACCCCGGCCATGCGAGGGCAGTGTCGTCTCCCCAGGGCTCCCGAGCAAGCGATCTGCCCCTCTTGTGGCACCCACTGCCCTGGAGAGAACCACGGGTGAAGCGAGGACGGAGGGAGATATACGACCTCACCCCTTATGACAATACGGGACAGGTATGTGAACACTTCCGTCTCAGCGACAGCAGCACTGATGCTCTGACTGTCTGTCAGCGGACAGTCAGTGGCGGAGTTTACTTGAGAAGCCGGGCGTGTCTAGCTCCAAATCCCAGGCTCTTTGCTGTGATGCTGTGATGCCGCCCACTTACATTATAATTAGAGGACTTACTATCTAAACATAGTGGCACAAGACAGTCATTTGTCTCTCTCCTCCTAAATGGGATCAAAACCGACAAAGTAAACAAGAAAAAAGCAAACTCCACTCCTACTGAAACCAGCGGCAAATACAACCCACAGCCTCGAAAAGTGGGTCAGGGCTGTTGGGGGCGGACACATGCAGCCCCAGGGGCGGAGCGGGGACACAAGCCATGCTGGGACCCAGACGGTGACCCTCCTCCGCCGGTCTCAGGACATGCCGGCGAGACGGCTGCTGCACAGAAAGGACCCAGCCGGGGCTCGCAGGCCCCAGCACCCCACCGAGGGAGGCTGCAGGACCCCGGAGGGCTGGGCGGGAGTCGAGCAGAAGACAGAGAAGGCAGGTGCTCGTTCGTGAAGCATTAAAAGACACTGATGAACAGGCAATTTAGCATCGCACAAAGTTTAAATTATAAATTGCTGTACACAGATACTTCTAAGTATCAAAAGAACCACACACAAAACCAAAGCGAACAGATTATATAATAATGACTTTAAAAATACGTAATTCAGATGTATTTGCATTAATCAGGGAACTGAAAGTCCTCCACGGAACATGGAACCTCAAGTGAGTGGTGCAGGCAGCAAAAGCAGACGGGCCTGGGGAACGGCGGGAGCCACCGGGTGGAAGTCCAACTGACCGAAGAATTTCAATGAAAACGTTTCTCCAACGTCTCTTACAACCAGTAAGATATGAACAGACAAAAAGGCCTCGGAGCCAACAAACAGCAGTTAGTGATCCACTAGAACCCCCCTTTGACTTCTGATACTCTAGGGTTAGGAAATATTAACGTGGACGTGAACCCGCACATTGACAAGGAAACTCGGCCTTCGCACCGAAGGCGCAGGAAGGCAGGGCAGAGCGTGTGGCCACAGCCGCCCTCCCCGCCCCCCCCCCCCCCCCGGCCGACCCACCCCCGAGTGCTGCCGCACCCACGCCCGCAGCATCCCAGCCTCCAAGGCCTCTCCGTCCACACTGCCAGAAACCTAATCCGCGCTGCCGGCGATCCTTTCTTGCCGGGATGACTGCAAAGCCTCCTAATTGGTACCCAGGGCTCAACTCGTCACCTCTGCTAAACGCATATCCTGGCTGCAGCCCAAGGGATCCTTCCAAAACACAAATCTGATGCTGACACTCCCCTGCGCAACGACCTCAGGGTGGCTTACCCTCACTGACCGGATGAAGCCTGAAGGAGCAGAGTTTTAGAACACTCTCTCTGTGGCCAGCAGGCGGACACGGGCGTGGACGCAGCCTGAGCACAGCCGTTTGGCTTTGTCCAAAACAGTGAAACCAAAACACTTCCGCTCTTTGACCAACAACTGCTCCCCGGGCGCCTGTCCTACGGATGCGCTTTCACGGGCAGGTGGGCTCGTGCACACGGGTGTTCGCTGCAGCGTGGTTTGCAGCAGCAGAAGACTGTAAGTTACCTAGATTCTGTCAACACAGGACTGATCCAATAAATTATGATACAGCCCTATTCCAAATAAATAAAACAAACATACAAATAAAAAAGCAAGGTGCAAAATAGAAAGTATCATGTGCCACTTTTATGCAGAAAACACACAAAAACATAACATTTGTAAATGCGCAGAAAATAGCTCCGGAAAGATGTCCGAGATGCCAGTTATGGACACTGGCTTCAGGAAGAGGAACTGGGTGATGAGTGAGGGGAGGAGGGAAGATTTAATACTCTCTAATATCTCTGATCCTTTCTGAGATTTGTCCCACATGCACGTGACACCTGCTCAGGGAAACCCAAGTAAACGGGGAAGTAAGGAGGTGAGCCCTGCCACAACCACCGAGGCCTGTGCTTCAGCAGGGCCCCGGGCCTGTCTCCCCAGGCCCGCCCCTCGGGCCCCTCCACCCAACCCTCACTCACCTCACCGCCCACCGTGCTGTTCTACGGCCACTTTGCGTTTTCCCTGCTGGACATTCCCACCCTTCTCCTGGCCACCTGGAGCGCTGCCCCGCGTCGCTGAAGACCTCGCCCCGTGTCTTTCCTTCCGTGGAGACTCCTGAGTTCAATCCTCCCCCCCCGAAATGTTAGTGGCTTCCCACCCCACGCACCCCTAGCAAGGCACCCCATCCTGCCACCACACCTCATTCTGGGTGGCGGCTGTTTGTCCTACAGTCACGTGCGGCCCGCTGGCCTGCGAACCCTCCGCCTGTGCAGCGGGCCCAGGCCTGGCCCCAGCCCGGGGTGGGGGCCCGCACTCAGCACTGCGTGCCGCGTGACTGGGCGCCTCCCGCACGCCTACAACCGCTGACTCCCTGGCGTGCATGCGTGTGTGTGTGTGTGTGTGTGTGTGTGCGCGCCTGCGCCTGAACCGTGTGGTGTGTGGAGATGGGAGCGGGATGTCACGTGTTCCTCAGAGATCAAGTGGCGCGAGCCTGAGGGACCTAGCTGGCTCTCTGGGAGCCTCTTTGGTCCTGCACCTCGCCACCCGTCTCTCTATCTTCCCCGCGGGTTCTCGGAGGTCAAGGACCTGGCCTGCGGCGCCTTCGCACCTTCACTGCACACCCAAATCAGTTCCAGATTGATTTAAAAGTCAAATAAAGCAACTCGAACAATAAAAGTTATTTTAAGATGTAGACTGATACTTAACCTTAGAATAGGGAAGGAAGACATAAACGCTACGGAGGAAATGATTAAAATGTGCACACTGCGGCCACATAAAACCATTCACAATGAAGTGTTTCAGATAAATTTTAGGAACCGTGACAAAATGCTCACGAACTAATGAGAGGCAGAGAAAACAGGGTATACAACTGAATTAGAATAACAGTACAAATCAGATTTAAAAACTAATAAAGTTACATACGTAAAAAGACTGCTAGGCAGACCAAGACATGCTTTCTGTATGTTGGAATCACAGGTGAGTTTTTGTTTTCTCCTTTGAATTTTTAGGGCTTTACCCCATACTTTCTCTTATGGCCACATGTTCCTCTCATGACCCAAAGCCAAGGTATTTTTTAAAAAGATTTGGGGACACAAGCACAACTGTGTTCACTGCAGCCACTGTTTATAATTTCCAAAATACGGAAGCAGCCCAAGTGCCCATCAGTGGATGAGTGGATAAAACAACTCTGGGATGGGTAGGCAATGGAGCACTACTCAGCCGTGAAGAAGGAAGGAAGTTTTACCCCTTGCAACAGCACGGGTGAACCTGGAGAGCACTGTGCGCAGTGCAATAAGCCAGCCAGAGAGAGATAAAAACCATGGGATCTCACTCACACGTGGAACTGAATGAACAAACCGAACCAACGAGCACGATACAGACTCACAGAAGGCGAGCAGGCGGACCGCTCGGGGCGGGGGTGGGGAACGATTAGGGGGACAGGGATGGAGCAGAAGGGAAACAGGACGCGTGGGCACGGACAACAGTGTAGTGGCTGCGCGAGGGAGAGGGTTATACGAGGGATAAATGGTAACGGAATTGAAAATTTTTAATAGCATTTTTTTAATTTTAGAAAATGATTTGTTACTATGAGAATATGAAAACCAGTCATATTCAGCCACCAAAAAGCTACAGCTTCAAAATATACACAGATGTGAAATACATTCTTTCACACGTGTACTTCACATTTATTTAAGTGTAAGAAAATTGTTTAAAAGCCACACGCCCCTTTCCAGGAACAGCAGAGCCACTGCGGGCCGCCTCTCCCGGGCCGGCGTGGCCAGAGCCCTGCCTCCCCTCTGACAGGCAAGGGGACCTGCCAGCACACTGCTGGGGTGCCGCGCACCCCTGCGGGAGGAGAAGCCAGATGCACGCCCGCACCTGGCTGCCAGCCTGGTCACTCCAGACAGGAGCTCCCCGGGGGCCCTGCTGCCCAGCCTGCAGGCTGTCGGGCCACCGGGGCCCATGCCCGCGGCTGAAGTCTCGAGACCCAGCGTGAGGGTGGTGAGCAGACCCCAGAGGCTCTGGCCAGAGGGTCACCCCGCTCGAAAGCCCTACGAACGCCCGTCCACGCAGACTGACCTCAGCACCCACGGAAACAAAACCGTCCCCCGCCTGTTCGCCCCGGAAACTGCTCTCTCCCCCTCCTTCCCCAGGGAAGGCCCCCCCTGGGAAAGGCAGTCCCTCGCCGTTGTCCACGAAGCACCCCCGTCCCTTCGCCCTCCACAGGCGCTGCAGCAGGCCGTCCCGCCTATGAGGCCCGCCCGTGAGGCCCGCCCGTGAGCCCCGAGAAGCCCTCCGTCCTCTGCCGACACCCATGAAGCAAGGCTCGCAGGGCCCCTCCTGGGTCCCGGGGGGCCCAGGCTCCCGCTCCCTCCAAGAAACGGTCTCCGCGTAGTTCCCGCCAAAATGCCGTCTCCACTGAGGGCCGCCAGACTTAGCCAAGAGAAACCCAGGACGCCTGGGTCCGTCTGCGTCTCAGACAAACCACCAGTAGCTTCTCAGCATCAGTGTCAGCATGCCCCCCCTCCCTTACCCACCCCACCTCCACTCTGGAAACCCGTTATTCCCGCCCTTCGTAGAAGATGCTGCTGTCTTCGGTCTGCCCCCCCGGAAAACACTGTCTCCCTGAACTCCTGGGAAACGCCGCCTGCCCTCTGCCCCCCGAGCCACGGAACAGCGACCCGAGGCGACAAACCCCTTCCCTTCGGCCCACCCTCATCAGATGCCTCAGGCCGTCACGCACCAGCCCCCTTCTTCGAGGAGGGGAGGCTCCCAACCCGTCCCCACACGAAGCATCACCTTCTCCCTGCCGGCTAGCGGATCCCCAGCAACGCTGACACCCCTGTTCCGAGGCACGACAGTGCGCCTGCGCCCCAGCGTGCCTTTACCCGCGCCGCTCCTTCAGCCGTCCACAAGCACCGGGCCTGCGCCCGGCGGCCCGCGGCACACCACTTCTCCCCAGGGCTCCGGGAAGCAGCTTGCAGTGTTCCTCTGACTGACGACGGGCCCACGGCCCCACGGTGTCTGGGACAGTCCAACTTGCACGCAGGCGCACCTGGCTCCCAGCTCTCAGTAAGAACCCCTGTGCAGCCAGAACGTCCCGGGCGGTTGACAGGTTTCAAGTCTTCTAATGGCGTCCGGCCGAGGCCCTCGGCGCACTGCGGTGTGCTCCCGCTCCTGCCTCCCCCGCAGCGTGGCCTCCACCGGCTCCCCCTGCCCCAGACCCTCTGCCCCAGACGACTTCATCCTCCTCCACCCCCTCTGGGGCACGGGCCCTTGGCTGTGAGCTCCCACGCTGTCAGAGGAGAGGGTCACAGGGAGACCGCGCTGCCCACATGCCTGGCACCGGGAGACTGGCCGGGCGAGGGCCAGGCCCGTGGCCCCTGCTCCAGGCTGGCGCTCCGTCCCGCCGCGCCCCTGCTATAAATACCCCCCTGCTCACTGGCTGCCACGCTGCTGCAGCAAGAGTTTCCGTGAAGTCAGCTCCCCAGAGCGACCCCCGGACACCTGGCACCCACACTCACCTCTCCTGGGGTCCCGAGGCCTGCTTGCCTGCACGAGGGGCTGTCCCGCGTGCTGTGCTTCCGCCGGGAGGGGGGTGTAGGCACCTGGGCCCCGGGTCCCGGAGCTGGGCCCAGGGGAGGGTCGGGCTTGCCGCTGGCGGTGGGCTCTCCTTTGGGCTTTGGAGGGGCAAACCTCTTCCAGTTGAAAAGCCTGCCCGGCCTCGGGGCCGCGGGCACGTGCTGGCCAGGGGCAGCAGGCCCCCCCTCATCTCCGGCTTCGCCGGGTGCTTCCCCTGAGGGTGTCTCCCCAGGGGCCCTGCCGCCCTGTGCCTGGTGCCCGTCCCCTGCCCGGGTGCTCTCCAAATACATGTCCTTCAGGGAGAAGCGCACTTCGGGGCCTGGGCCTGGGCCTGGGCCGAGGGCCGGGGCCGTCTGGGGCTGGGCTGGGGAGCCCGAGGCAGACGCCGGCTCCCTGGTGCCGTCTGCCCCTGAAGGACCGGGCACCCGGTCTCCGGGCCAGGTCTGGGTCCGCACCGCACCCGCCGGTCCCTCTGTCCCGCGGGGGTCGGGCTTGTCTGAACTGGGGACGCGGTGTTCGGAGCGGTGGCCCCGAACCGCCTGCTCCAGCGCTGGCGTCTGCAGGCCGGGCTTCGGCTCCTCGGCTTTCTTCTTCTTCTTGGCCCCGGACTCCTTCTGGGGGGCTCGCTGAGGCCCCAGCTCCATGGCCTCGCAGAGGTAGGTCAACAGGCCGTGACCCCCGTCCTCCCCGTTCTCAGGGGCAGCCTCCCCATTGGTGGTCACCTCTCCGGGGGCAAAACTGTCCGTCAGGCCCAGCCCCGGGTGCTGACCAGGCTCCGTGTCCCTCTCCTGCCAAGCTGCCGAGGTCCTGTCCTCAGCCTCCCTGGTGGGGGCCGAGGGGACCGGCCCCCCGGCCCCGCTCAGCCGCCGCTTTCGCTGGAAGCGGTCGGGGCTGAGCTTGCGCAGGGTGTCCGCCTCTCCCGCCGCCTCCTTCCCGTGCTTCCAGCTCTGCTCGATCTCGCGCATCTTTGCCGCAGCCTTGCACTTCAGCTTGGCGAACCAGCGCTGGTGGATCTTGTACTCGGTCATGGTGCCCACCTCCAGGACGCCCGAGCAGGACACGATGCCCTTGGTGTTCCGGGCAGAGGCCTGGTAGATGGCCGCGTCTTCTTCTTGACACCTGGAGGCAGGAGTGCTCGCTGCCAACCCTGCCCCTCCTCCCCGAGGCCAGCGCCTGGCAGAGCCCAGCGAGCTGCCCCAGTCTGGACAAGCCACGCCCTGCACTTTCCACTACACTTGGGGAAACTGAGGCCAGCAAGGTGGGGGGGGGCCGGGGGGAGCTGGCCAAGATCTTGCTGTTCCCAGGGGATTAGACT
Source organism: Phyllostomus discolor (assembly GCF_004126475.2). Taxonomy (NCBI): domain Eukaryota; kingdom Metazoa; phylum Chordata; class Mammalia; order Chiroptera; family Phyllostomidae; genus Phyllostomus; species Phyllostomus discolor. Next base: position 42,711,673 of record NC_040914.2, read on the forward strand.
TGGGCACGGGAGAGCTCCCTTCAGAAGCAGGTGACCCACACAGCCCCTTGCGAAGGATGACACAGGAGCTTTTTTCGGCAGCTGACCTCACGGAAAACGTTGCTGTGGGTCCAGCCCTCCTGCACTCGGCTCTCTGGCCGTCACAGATTCCCCCACCCTAGCCTCGGGGGGTCCCGGGCACGGGCAGGTGGACACGGCCCACCGCCAGGTGGTTGGACTAAGCAGCAGAACCCCACCCTCCACCCCTAGGGTCTGCCTGGGCCCCTTCATGCAGGGACTCCACTTCCGAGGGCAGGCCTGGGCCACAGAGCCCTCGGGGGGGGCCAGCGGAGCAGAGCAGAGCAGCCCCGCCCCCTCACCTGTAGAGCTGCAGGGTGTGGCGGTTGCCCTGGTGCGTGATCTCGTATTTGGGCAGGCCGCAGTAGCGGTCCAGCTCCGTGTCGTCCTTGTACCAGGTCACCTCTGGCTCGGGGTACCCTGAGGAGGAAGCAGGAGACCGGGTTGCGGGAGGACCGGTTCTCAGGCGCGGAGGGAACAGGAGGCCAGGGCTCCCTGACAACCACCGGAGGAGACCGGCCCGGCCCGCCTGCCCCAGGAGGGCAGGGCTGTGGAGCGGCTCGACGAGAGCTGCTCCTTCTCAGCAGCCGGGAGGCCAACGTGGAGGAGAAAGCTCCTGGCTTCCCGGTAGGAAGAGAAGCCAGAAATTTCTAGAAAGCCTTGGCTGGTAGCAGTAAGCTCCCTTTCTTCAGCGGCCCGTTCTGTATCCTCAACTGTACTGATGGCTCTGTCTGCAGGGGTGTCCCCCAGGACCAACGCCACTGGCAAGAGCCCTCCTCCCTGCACTCTCGGAACCCGAGCTGGTGTTCGGTGGCACAGCTGAAACGCCCACCCGCCTGTTCCCCTCTGTGCGGCTGACCGAGGGTCTTCCCAGGCCCTCCCCTCGGGGACTCCCAGCATGACCCACGAGGAGAGATTCCCAGTGTTACAGTCACGCGGTCCCTGCGTCCCCGGCCACAAAACTGGTCCAGCGACAGACGCCCAGGCCGCTAGTCCACATCATTGACCCCGGGCTTGGGAGTCAGGGCGTGGAGACAGTCCACACTGGTGTGTGGAAATGCAACTTGGGAGGGCATGACCATGTTCTGCCACACGCACTGAGAAGCAGGCAAAGCTGGTCTGCGGGAAGATGGGAAAGATGGAGTCGGCGTTCAGGACAGGAAACGAGCTCGCAGCCAGAGACAGCCCCAGCGTCCCTCCCACCCCGGGCCCCGCTCCTCGCCCGGCCCAGCCGCGCGCTGTCAGCTCCACAAGAAACCCGTCAGCCGCGCCGAAGAGTTCAGCCAATGCCCACCGGTCTGCAGCTCGCATCAGGAACCCGAGACTCCGGACGAGCATCCCCTCGGTCACACACGCTCAGTGCGTGCTGCCTGCCCGGCGGGAGGCTCCGCGGGCGGGTCTCCGCTCTCAGCCCAGCTACTGCTCAGCAGAACAGGTAAGACGGGTCCCCGCCCGAGGGAGGGGCACCCCTGCCCCACTGTCTGCGGACAACCTGCCCCGACGCCTCCCTGAAGCCCCCCCCCCCCCCCCGACCCGGCGCACCTCCCCGTTTCATCAGACGCCTCTCCAGCAGCCGCCCCTGCTCTGTCCTGCATTGGCCAGCGTCTCCCCTGCTGAATCCCCCTGCTGCATCGCCGTCCGCACCCAGGCCTGCTGCACCGGCCCTTCTTTAGAGAGACGCCATTCCACCCCAGTCCCCTTTAGCGCCCGCTCCCCTTTCTCTGTTCTCTCTCGCAGAAGCAGCAGCTCAGAAAGACTGGCCTGCACTCCTCTGTCTCACTTCCTCTCCTCCAAGCAGGCCTTCGCGCCCACCGCTGCCCCCAGACTGCCCCTGTCCAGGGCGCCCGTGCCTCCCACGGTGCCGAGTCACCGCTGATCCTTACGTCTTACCCTCCCGACCCATCGCACTGACCCCTCCCCGGCCCTTCCTGAGACCTGCTCCTCATGTGCTCCCAGACACCACTCCTTGGGGGACTCTTCCGGCTTCACTGGCCCATGTTCCTGATCTCTCTCATCCTCGCCACCTTGGCCGGAGGATGGGCGATGATGCCCCAGGGCTCCAGCCTCGGAACCACCTTCCTTCCCTCCTCCACACAGCCGAGGGCACCCAGTCCCACCCTGGGGCCTCCGTGCACCTACATGCTTGCGACTCCCGTGCTCACACCTGCAGTCTGCCCGCTCCCCGGACGTCCACTCGGAGCTCTGACAGGGACTGCAGCTAACGCGGCCCGACCGGGGTCCTTGTTCCCCCGCCAGGCCAACCCTCACACGGCTCCGTGAACGGCAATGCCATCCCTCTGCTCCAGCACGGGCCCAAACCACGGAGGTGACCCTCTGTCCCTTCCTTTTCTCACGCCCACCCCACCCCCACCGGACGACCCCGAGGGCCCTCCCGGCGGAGCAGATCCCGGACGGGTTGCTCGTTGCCGTCGCCCCCGCCAGTCTGGCCTACGCCCACAGCTCATGCGGGTCTGCCTTTCCGCAAACACCTCCTCCCCGTCTCGCTGCTCCCGTCCTGGCCTCGCTCCAGCCGGCCTCAGCGCGGCAGCCAGGCGGAGGCTGTCCCAACAAAGCTGGCCAGGGGCTCCTCTGCTCGCAGCACCTCCACAGCTCCCATTTCGTTACGGCCTCCTGGTCCGGGGGCCCCTCAGCGCGCCGGCCTCGCCTCCTGCTGCCCTCTGCCGCGCTCACGGCACCCCGGGCACGCGGCCCCACGGGCTCGGCCCTCACCCGCCATGTGAGCATCACGCTGCCGCTCCCCAGCTGTCCTCGCACCACCTCCTCAGAGACGCCCCCCCCCCCCCCCCCGCTGCACTTCCTAATCCTCACACCGTGTTTGCCCTCACAGAAGGCACGGCCACCCGACACGCTACCCTCCGTGAGCCTGTCCGTGTGTGCCCGCCCTCGCCAGCTGCCCGCGGACATGCCAGCGGCATGACTCACCGCGCTCCTCGCCGCTGTGTCGTCAGCCCCCAGAGCACTGCCTGGTGCGGACTCACGCCGCTCACTGAGTATTTATAGGTGAATGAATGAAGCAACCCCCCGAGTGCTCGGGGTGCGGGGAGGGCAGCACGCCCCCTGGCTGGGGGGTCAGGAAGGGCTTCGCGGCAGGAGTGCCTTCTGAGCTGGCCTTGAGTGGGGGGGGGGGGGGGGGCCAGAGAGCGGGGTTCAGCGCCTGCACTGCCCCTTGGCAGCACCGTAGGGGGACCACGTCCCCATCCGCCTCCCCCCGACGTGTGCCCTCTGTGGCAGGAACTGTGCCTTCCGCACGGCTCCGCCCGCTCCCGAGGCCGTGCCTGCATGCACACAGCGGTGACTCAGGGAGACCTGCCGGACGAGCGGGTGCGCGAGGCAGGACGGGAAGGCGCGCCCGAGCAGAGCCGAGGTGACGGGCGGGTGGCCCGAGGAAGGACGCAGCGGTGGTGTGTGGCAGCGGAGGGTGAAGGGCACCGGGGGGGGGGGGGGGGGGGGGCGTGCGCAGAAGCAGGGAGCACGAGAGTCAAGGCCGCAGCTAGGACGGCCAGGGACGAGCTCTGGGCAGCCCAGACTGTAAAGCAAACCCCACGTTTCCACCCCGAGCTAAAGCCCTGGTTACATCACTGCGTGTGTGTGCGGCCAGGGCCGGCACAGGTGTCCTCACCACCCCGTGGGATGATCTCATCCCCGCGCCGCCCGCTCAGGGCCCCCCCGCCCCATGACCCGCCCGGCGGGGCCGCAGCCTCTGGGGCACCCGAGTCTAGCCAGGCTGGGGCGAGGGGGCAGGGGTGGGGAAAGAAGAGGTCACTGAATGAACCCCAAAGCCTCAAGGCCGGGGCCTCCGCCCCCAGGCCACCCACGGGCACCTCTTCACAAAGCCGGGCCGACCTGACAGCTTAGGGCTCCGTGGCAGCAGCGGGTTTTGGAAACAGTGTTATCTGGGGAGGAACACGGCCCTGTCCCGGAATAATAGGACCGTACGCTAAAACAGCGAAAGCGGGAGAGGCCCCTCACTCCCTGCTGCGCACATGTGCTCGCCCCAGTGTGCGCCCACAGGCAGGTGTGCACACACACATACTCGGCCCTGGCCAGGGGAGCCCACCCAGGCGCTGGAGGCTGCGGCCTCTGCTTCTCGGCCAGCGGGCCTGAGGCTGGAACCCGACCGACCCGGGGACGTGCAGCCTCGTCCCGACCACTCCCGGTCTGGAGAGGCTCGGATTCGAGAGAGGAATCGCGATGAACGGGCACCTGGAGTCTTCAAAGGGCCTTCGAGCACGAAGCTCCTCCAGCCCTGGTGACAGCGTTGTGAGAACAACTGCCAGCACGCGCTGAAGACTCACCGTGCGCCACACACTGAGCTGCACGCTTTCCACGCAGTGTCCCATCTGACGCTCACCAAAACCCCGCGAGGAGTGCCAGCAACCCCCAGTGTGAGGGGGAGGAGGCCGAAGCCCAGGAAACGAAGCCCCCCTCCCCCGAGTCCTCCAGCGGCGTGGAGGAGAGCTGGAACTCAAACCCCTCTTCCGTAGGGCAGGCGGGGCAGCGCTTCGTCCCCATTTCACGGGAAAGGAAGGGGAGGCTCCGAGGAACTGAGGAACGCACCCAGGGTCACACAGCCGGCCCAGGGTCACATAGCCCTGGCCCCCTGTCCCCATTTCTGACGCCCTTTCTGCTGGGGTTCCGGGACCCACACCCAGCAGTCACCAGTCAGACTTCAGGTCTCTGAAGAGCTTCCTCAGGAAGGTGGTTCTGTCTAAAGGCTCAGTCCCCTACCCGCCTGGCCTGTTTCTGGTGCTTCCGCCTCCTCCTGCCCCAATATGTGTGTGTATACACACACACACACACACACACACTCACGCCCCAACGCAGAGCCCACGACAGAGCTGAGGAGGGCGAGGGGAGGAGGCCTCCATGCTGAGCAGCGGCAGGCAGCCTCGAGGAGCCCCTGGAGAAGACAGGAGCCACAAGGCCAGCCAAGGTCCACTATCCCCCACGTGTCCACTCTGAGACAGAAGAACCTCAGGGTCGCACCCTTCCTCTCTGAGCCCCAAGGGGACGCCTCACGGCTCAGCCGGCATGGAGTCGGCAGGGGACCAGCACAGACGCCTCGCCCTCGCCCGGGCTGGGCTCCGACCCTCCAGGAAGGCATCACCCGCTCCTGGCAGCGTGCTGGTGGGGTGGCTGACTCATCTCGGCCCCGTTTAAGAAATGCTGCCGCCAGGGTGGGAGGCAGAGGCAAGTGTGGCTGCTGTCTCCATGGAGACGGGCCGGGACTGCCCTGCCGGTCTCACCCGAGCCCAGTCTCAGCCGCCCATCCATCCACCACCCACCTTTCCAGTCTGTGGAGAGCCAATTACCTTTTTCTATTTTTGATTTTTTTAATTTGTCACTGAATTTATCAGGGTGCCGCCGGTTGATCAGGTCACGTGAGCTCCGGGTGCGCAGCTCTGCGACGCACCAGCTGCGTGCCGCGGGGTGGGCCCACCGCCCCGAGCGCGGTCCCCTCCCACCGCCGCTCATCGCCGCTGCAGCCTCCCCTGCGTCCCCCGTGGGGGCCGCTCCCTCATCTGGTTTCGTGCGCTCTCCGCTCGTCCCGCATCCCCCTCCCAGCTCCCCCTCTCCTAGCCAGTCTACGTTTTCCCTTTTCTCCTGGCTACTGGGAAAGGGCTTATTTACAGCGTGCCACGGTGGCCACAGACAGCTCTGTCCTGCTCTGCTGCATGGAGCTCGGGTAGCCTGAGGGTTTGCGTGTGTGTGGAGGTGAGGAGGGGAGAGGGAGCTAGGCACAGCACTGGGCAAGGGTGCGGAGGTCGGAGACCGCTGGGGCCCCAGCGGTCTGAGGGCCCGGCCTGGTGACAGTGCCGCAGATCTCAGCAGGGGAGGGGCTCCCAAGTAGAAGCCCTGGCCCCGGCTGGTCGCATGGACACGGGTGTCATGGCAACTGGGGGGAAGAGAGTTTCCTCCTTTGGGTTGGGGCCTGAAATGGAAACACTTGCTGCCGTGATGACATGGGGTGTTCCATGAAACACCCCAAGATTCTGGAAGTCAGACTGGCGTCAGGCTCTCTGTGTGCCTCTCGGAGTCCACGGCTACAAAGGGCAGAGGACATGGCGGGAGGGAGAGCCGTCCCCGAGCCTGCACCTCTCGAGCGGCCCGAGGCCCCCACAGCAGGTACTGTTGCCAAGGCACTGAGGCTGCAGCGGGACAGGACGGGCGGCGTGGAAAGGGGGAGAGACCCGGGCTTGTTCACAGCACGGCCATGTGGCGACCGAAGGCTGAGCGCCTCCCCTGTGCCGGCGCCCAAGAGGCGCGATGTGTCGGGTGTGGGCTCTGACCTCGCAGTCAGTCTTGGTGGGGAGAGAGGGACGTGCCAACACGCTGTGCTGCGGGGGAGCGAGCAAGAGCTCACCGAGCACACACCGAAGACGACCCCCGGAGGACGCGGCCTCTGAGCCGGGCCCTGCAAGATGAGGAGGGATCCGCCAGGCCACAGAGGGTGGGCCTCTCGGTAGAAAGGCCAAACAAGGAGACCCTCTACTTTCCCTCTCTCCCCCGAACCACCAGACCACGCCGACGAGACTGTTCCTCAGACATAAAGGCACAAGTGAGGGAAGAACCGGCGAGGAGAGCGACGGGCGACAACAGCGGGAGAGCGGAGAGACTCCCCAGCAGACCAAGGCAGCCGGACCCTGAGCCAGCAGGGAGGAAGCCGAGAGCCCCGCTTCGCACTCCAGAAAACCCCCAAAGGGTGTAAGAACTGCCCACGATGGGCACCTGGGACTGGGGAAAAAGGAGGAGGAAGAATGTAAAAAGGTGCTTGAAAAACAACCAGACCTCTGGGTCCCCTCACCCACTTGGCACCACTGGGTGACAGAGCCTTCCCCGCCACAGCCAAAGCTGAGGTTTGTAACCAGAAAGATAAAACTCTGCCCCGAGGGTAAGCCAGTTGAGGGCACGCCTATTCTACAGAAAAGAGGAAAATGTAACAACCATATGTAGACAGTAAGTGTTTTATGCAGAAAGCCCACTCAACCTTTAACCTGTGTATTTCCCATAAAGCCTTCACCCCCAGAGAAGATGCTGGGGACCGTCCCCTAGGGGGTTGTGGGGTCCGAGAGGAAGGGAGTGCAGCAACACTGGCAGTTCCCCACGGCGCCCACCCAAGCCGCCCTGCGGGGAAGACCCCCGAGGTCAGGCCCTTCGGACCTGCTTAGAACTTCCCATCAGCTTTTTAGTCACCGTCTGTCCGTCACTTCCTAGCTGTCTGAAGAAAGCTTGTAAATAGGAGATTATGGACCAAAAATAAATGGAAAAAGTCAGCGGTAGAAAATGTAAGTTACACAGGGAGACAGAAACTTGTTAGAAAATTATCATTACTAGTCTCAGACAGTAAGCAGAAGATGTCACATTTGTGGAAAGAACAGGACACTACAGAAAAGGATCTCACTAGAGCTCTCAGAAGCTGAGGGTGAGAAGCCCTGAAAGACAGCAGTGAGGAGACGCCCAGAGAGCAGAGCAGAAGGACAAACAGATGAAAGGGAGGAAGGGTCAGAAAATGAGGCAGGCAGTCCTTGGGAGCAGGTGCCCACACTGGGGGGGTTCCAGAGAGGGCAGAGAAAACGGGGGAAGAACCAACGTCAAAATAATCTCCGATGTCCCAGAACCGAAGGCATTCAGTTTCCACAGTGGAAGTGCCCAGGCACGCCCCGGGGTGCAGAGACACGCATATCAAGATACACCGTTATGAAACAGCAGGGCTTTCTTACAAGCTACCGGGGGTGCAGGGGGGAGGATGGTCTCATGCAAAGAAGTTGGAACCAAACTGTTTGGAGCTCCTACTGCTCCAAACAGTGACATGAGGAGCAAGAAGGCAGTGGAACAAGCTCTTCAAAATTCTGAGGGAAAATTAGTATCAACTTCAACTTCTATACCCAGCCAAACTGCCACGTGTGAAACAGAGAAAACAACACTTTCAGACCCCAGCTGTCTAACGCCTACTTCCCATGTACTCTTCCTAGGAAATTACCAAAACGAAAATGTAAATCAAGGAGGAGAGAAACGTGGAATACGAAACACAGGAAGCTGATTCCAGGGAAGAAACGAAGGGCGTCCACCAGAAGACGGGGAAGGGGGTCCCAGGACGCCCGCTGCACACGGGACGCAGAGCAGCGAGTCCCGCCGGGGCGGAACGGCTCGGGAGGGGCGGGCTGAGGGCCGGGCGCCACGAGGCCTCTGGCTGCCGCGCCGCCCCCGGGCCCTGCCGGCACTCCTGCAGGACGCTGTTTGGCGCGGCGGCGCAGCGGACCCGGACGAAGGGAGGCTGAGACCCAGGAGGACAGCGGTGGTCGGGCCTCAGCGCAGACGGAAGACTGGAGATCTGCGAGAGGAACGTCTCCAAGGAGGCACCTGACAGAGAGCCAGTGCAGTGACCCAGCAGAAGACGGCACCAGAAAGCCACTAGAGGGTATAAGAAAAATCAGCAACAGACCCCAAGAACTAATTAAATGAAAAACTAGTTAGTACCAAATTAGTTAGTACTTTCTAGTGGAGTGTTAACTTCAGGAAAAACAGAAGAAATACAATCACAGTACACTACAATGTCAGTTATGAATAATGTTGTGCAGATATAACAAGGTACGCAGCAAATATTGATTTGAGCAAAAATTATGTTATAACCATATTGAGGAAATAAACATGGGTAGCTGACAAAATTGTGGTAGAGAATTAATTCTTCATCTACCATGAAAAGAAGACTAGATAGCATCTAAACTTGCTATCTTAGCAACTAAGACTCAAAATCAGCAGTATTGCCCTGACCAGTGTGGCTCAGTTAGTTAGAGCGTTGTCCCATACATTGAAAAGTCACAGGTTCGATTCCTGGTCAGGACACATACCTAGGTTGCAGGTTCGATCCCTGGTCAGGGAGTGTATAGGAGACAATTGATTGATGTTTCTCTCTCACATCAATGTCTGTCTGTCTCTTTCTCTCCCTAAAAATCAATGGCCATACCCTCAGGTGAGGATGTAAAAAGAAGTTAGCAGCAGTCACATATTGCTCAGTATTACAGAGATGTATGCACACCAGAAGCCTCAGCTAAAAGCTGAAAACAGTTGCTTCTAGGAAAGGGTGAAGTGCTCTGTTTTGATATATGCCTTTTAGTATAATTTGGAGTGTTAAATGATGTGCGTATGTTAGTTTTATTTTGGTAAAATAAAATTTAACTTTCTTTAAAAAGGAGGATTAAGGGCTCTCCACGTGGGGAAAATAGCGCACGCGAAAGCACGGAGCTGTGGTGCAGCCACACCCACCCGCCAGCGCCGTGGGAAGGCAGGAGACGCGGGTGTGTGCAGGCGGCATCTGAGGCTGCAGAGCAAAAGCCGTCTCTCCTCCTCCCAGCTTTGGGGGAGCTGTTCCAGCGCCCTCTGTGAAACCCGACAGATAACAGCCCTTCGTGGGGTTGTGTAAAACTTCAGCGATGACGGAACCAGATGAACGCTGCAAAGCGTGTTATGCTGCACAGAGGTAAGGGAGGCAGGCACCTCTCTGTGTCTCCTGGAAGGGACGGTGCTCTCAGACCGGAGCTCGGAGGGTCCTGGGTTATGGGTGAGAACCACGCCGGGGAAGCCAGTCCCGGGGAAGTGGTTTAGCTGGCTGGAGCAGACAAGCCCCCCAGAATCAGGGCGTGCCACGGCTGGAAACTACCAATGCCCTTGGTACAAAATATGCACTTGTGGAGGGAACCTTGACCCGGAGCCCTCGAACTGCTGGCTACACAGCTGGCAGGGGCAGGCATTCATCCGTGGGCCCTGCACGGCCTGACGTGGGTCAGGGTGGTGCGGTGGGAGAGTCTGCAGGGAGGCCTGGGGGAGGGGCAACGCCCGGGCCCTGCTTTCCAACCCTCCACCCACCCCTTCCAAGCAGTACCGCTCTGCCTCCTCGTCCACCGACCCGCTGCTTCCAACCCTACCACGGAGCTCTGTGAAATGCAAACGACACTGGCTTATTTTCTAACACAGTACTTATTGGGTGCCAGGTACATTCCAAATGCTGTGCAGGTGACACGCATTCAGTCTCACAATAAACCTATGAACTTCATGCCCCGATCACCCCCACCTGACAGACGAGGCGCTGGGAGGTTATTTAACCTACTCCGTACCACACAGCGGAAAAGGGGACGGGCCGGCACCCTAGGCCAGGCGGTCTGTCTCCAGGGCCTGCCGTCAGAATCACTGTCCATCACCATCTCCAGGTCTGAGACTCCCAAGCCTCAAACCACTCAACTCGTAAAACAGGGAGGTTTGGAGAGAGGGCTTCAAAGACGCCTTTCAACTGAACAGCTCCCTCTCTCGGAACTCAGAGTCGGGCGTGCGCGCACCTTTGGGCCAGGGGCCCTAGCTGGAGGCGGGTTTGGTCTGTGAGAGGGGCAGGGTGGGGCAGCTCCAGCACGGGAGGCCAACAGGGCGCAGCCCACGCAGGGAGACGAGCCGGGAGAGGAAAGGGACTGCAGTGCATGCACAGCCCGTCCCCTCCGCTCTGGGAGCGGCCCGGTCTCCACAGCACCCTCGGGCCTCGCTCTGTGGACAGAAGGGAGAGATGGCCGAGTTACCTGTGATGATGCAGGTAAACCTGACGTCGCTGTTCTCGGACACGGCCTGGGACTTGAGCGTGGTCTCGAACAGCGGCTGGGTCTCCTCTGTCAGCTGAGCAATGATGGAGCAGAAGGTGCTCCTAGGAAAGGCAAAGGACTATTCAGAGCAGCCTACCCCCAGCTTACCGGAGCCCGGTGTGTCTAAGGCAGCTTCAGTCTTACCGTGTCCATCTGCCATCCAGGCCATGGCCAGCACCTGATCAAGTCTTTCTTCAAGGAAGCCCAGGCCTCTCGGCCAGGTGTCGGCAGCCAAGGCGCCAAGGCGCTGAGTGGAACCCGGACCCAGGCCCACTGCAGCAGGAAGGCTGCTGACCGCCGGCCAGACCGCTGAGTGCGCCGGACGCCGGCTTGGCGCCCCAACCCCATCCTTGTTAGGGGCCTTGCTTCACCCCCCACCTTCTACCAGGGAAGCTCGTCCATGGGGAGACCCAGCCTCAGGGAGGGAGACTCCCTCAGAGCAGAGCCGCCACTTGGGCCAAAGAGGAGAACCCGGTCAGCCCTGAAGGACACATAGGTCCCAGGAGCTCAGGAGCCTATCCTAAAGCTCGGGCTCAGGAACAAAAAAGACCCTGCATTTGTGAGCACAGACCTGTAGCAGACAAAGAATAAGCCAGTCAACACCAGGGGCCTAGACCCCAGTTCCTAGGGGCACTGGAAAAGAGGGACTCACATGAACTCTGACCCTACACAGGGCTCTAGACCCGCTGTGGGCAGCCAGCCATGGCCCCCGCTCCACTCCGGGAGACCACACGCTCAAGGGGACACATGGCTGGCAGGTCCAGGCCCAGCCAGCAGGACTGCCAAGCTGCAGACAGGACTTCCAGGTTCCCCGTGACGGTCCCTCTCCCAGAATTCAGAGGCATTTGCGGGCACACGGAGTCCAGCACAGACGCATCAACACTGCCCAGCATTCACAGTCCGCTCCTTCTTGGGCAGGGGAAGCAGACCACCACACCAAACCTCTGCGTGGGCCAGCAGAGACTCAGGCGTCCCCAGGCGTGAAGCGTGACCACACAGCCAGGGTGCTCGGTGCACAAGCCGTGCCCAGCCCTCCCCCCTCCAAATCCACACGCCCTATCGTGAGCAGCGGGGGCAACTGCGAGGAGAAAGACAAGTCACCCAAAGCTGCCCTTCTCTGTGCCTCGGAGCAGGGGGTGGTCCCCCCAGGCAGTGGGCGCCTCCCCACGACCTCCTCCCCAGGAGAGGGCAGACAGAGCGTCTGTGGGACAGCAGACAGGCGCTGCAGCTCTGCCCCTTCCAGGTCCATCTGTCGCTGCCCTGCACGCCATTCCGGACTGGAGTCTGAGGGGACGGGCTGCGTCCCAGGGGGAGCGTCTGGACCGCCGAGGGAGCAGCCCTGGCCTCTGAGCAGGAACGCCGATGTCTGGGCCTTGCGGGAGGGCGGAGACGACCTAGACAGGGCGCTCTGGCCTTCCCTGTGACCGGGCGCTTGAGTGAGGGTGCAGTTAGACTCCCAGGACGCTCCCCGAGACACCCGCACCTACAACTCATCTGTCCATACATGTCTTTTCCTGTCCCTCCAATCCGCCCAGAAACAGAGGGGCCTTCGGGACCTGGGCGGCCCACCCCCGACACTCCAAAAACACGGCCGCCCCTCGCTGCTCTCACACGAACAGCAACCACTGACTTCGGGGAACCCTAAGTCCCAACCCACCGCTTCCAGAGGAGACGGCCATGCCAAAAGCAATCCCACTTCCATGATTCTGCAACTAATTCGAGACATTCCTAATTATGTCCTCCATGCTTAGCTTGAATCCTACCTTCCTCACGAACACGAGCCTGGATCTAACATCCAGCTTAGGCTCTCAGCGACTAAGCTGCGTGAGCAAGTCTAAGAAAATAACTTCGACTTCCGGGTGAGCGAGAAGACACGGAACCAAGCTCTGCGGTGACCTGCAGAGGCGAGTGCTCGTGCGGGACACTCAGCAGGGACCCGTCCGGTCTCACCGCCTGCTCTGGATGGGAAAGAACGCTTCTCACAGCACGCCCTGCGCTGTATTGGAAAAGTGCCTTCACACTGGAAAAACACAGTAACTGAAAGCTGGGCCTGAACGAGAGCCCTCCGGGAGGAGTGGGCCTGGGGTGCACGTCCGGGGACAGTAACTGCACGCACTGTCGTGTTCCGCTGAATGTCACGTGCTTCCTGTCCCCACCCTCCAAACCGTGGGGACGTGGGACAGAGTAGGTGTGCTGCTTGCTTCCAGTCCCCAAGAAGCCAGGAAGCCCACACATCTGGAAACGGCTGTCCCCACCCGACACCTCCAAGTCCTCCCAGCTCTATGACCTCACGTGGCTGTCACAGCCCAGTCACGTGTTTGCCAAGAACACCGGGATCCTCGCTTCACATGGTGTTCACAGGAAGCCAGCCTTGGCCTTGGGTGGGTTGTTTTGCCTTGCTGTAGAGAAACTTCCAAGACCATCTTTCAGCACGGACCAGGTCCCACCATGACCTAGTTGCAATAGCCTTTCTCCCATCCAGAACCAGGCTCCTCACTCTTCCCCCATCAAAGGAAACCTGCGTGGTAGGTGCTCCTCACCTCCGAAGACATCATTAGCTATGGAAGCCACTTAGCTCCTTAGACATCACTCTCTGTGTAAAGAAACTGTAGCCGACTCTCCCCAAATCTACCAGTCTGAGAGGAGCACCAGACAGGGAATGCTCCAACTCTGACTGTAATAGTTCAGCCGACAGTTCAGAGAGCGGTCCCCGGCTCGGGAGGCAAGAGGACAGCCACTCCCCGGGCAAACCTCATCTGTGGCCCGCTCGGGCCCTGCCGTGGCTCTGCAGTGGGTTCGGAGAACAAGCTAACGCAGGAAGACACTAACGCGGTGTCCCCGGACCTCCCGGAGGCCGCAGGCTGCAGGGGTGGAGAGGAGTCACAGGAAAGGGAATTCAGAGTGAGAGGTGGTAGGAGAACATAAGGGACTGAAGACAAATAATGTACGGCCATAGTCCGGATCAGAAGGTGGGCAATAAGGTGTCAAACCCAGATGTGTGGTTACAAAAACCATGAAAACCTAGTTCTGGTCCCACAGCGCCTCTCCCGGGGGCACAGAGACACAGCGCAGGCTCGCAGGCCCCTAGCCCGTTTCTGGGCCCCTGCGCCCCTTTCAAACGGTCCATGCAAGCATCGAGCGTGGCCCCTGTGAGACCCATGCTCGTGTGAGTGCCTCTCACATTGTCACCCGCCCCCCAGCCCTCCCCTCGCCCCATGCAGCCTGGTTAGTGCACAAGCAGTCACCCACAGGCCCCTCAGCGTCCACACCCGAGGAAAAAGCAGTCAGAGAAATATAATGCAATATGCATTTACCTTCCAGAGCTGGGGTGAGACAACCGGCTGCTCGATAAGCTAAGCAAAAACAGCAAACGGAATCATTAGGCCAAACAAGCGAGGAGGCGGCGGCGGAATCAACAACCGTCTGCGGAGCATTGACCGGCCGTCATCTGGGGCCCAGAGGCCTTTCTATTAAAAGGGCCCAGCTGTCCCGGCCAGCCTGCTCCGGTTAGCAAGCGGCCTCCCCGCGGCACACCAGTCTGTCCGAAACCAAGAGCTCGTTAAACACAGCAGAGTTCAGGGAAACGGTTAGGCGGAAAGGAGGCCCGTTGGGGCTGCACTTTGGGAAAGATGTGTCCAGGCAGTTCAGTCACTGCCCCCAAGAGCGGGGCTCAGAGCTGCCCAGCACGGCTCCTGAGCCTGCGGCACACCAGCCGGCAGGCGGCTCCTGCTTCAGCTCTCAGCTTTCGGGGGAAGAGAGCCCCCATCCCTGGAAATCCTCTACGAAGCTGGGGAGGAGACAGATGGCTTGGAGAACGCCCATTAATGTGTTAAAGTTCAGTTAAAGAGGCCACACAAGGCACACCAGCTGGGACGGCGGAGAAGAGGAAGAGAAAACAAAGCAGTTAACTCAGCAGGAGCCAGGAGGCACCCAGCTCCGTCAGGTCAGCACAAGGCCTGCTGTGCCTCAAGCCCTGGACATCCCTTCTGCCCTGGGGCAGCTGAGAGTGGACACTAGCTAGGGGCTGTGTAGGCCACTGCAGGTGAGAAGACCCACCTAGGACTGCCCCTTAGAGGAGATCCAGCCCGCTTGGTATGAGCCAACTTTTTACCTCTTCCCCCACCTTCCTAACGCAAATACCTCCAGCAGAGTCCAGGGCCACCACCTCCCACAGCTCCCTGGGAGACGGCAGGGGCCGCCCCATCCACATCACTGTCCAGGGCCACCACCTCCAACAGCCCCCTGGGAGACGGCAGGGGCCACCCCATGCACATCGCTCCTTGCCACTGTCCCTACCACGGGACTAGCTGCCATTCACTGTCAGCAGCCCAGCCTGCTCAATGGCACGCACGGCCTACATCTCTAACCTCCAGGAAGCTCCACTGAGAGCCTACCTCTTCAAAATTAAAAAACTAAATTCATCCTCTAGCCCAAAACATGGCTTCTGCTCCAGTGGCTACATGGGACACCACCAGCACTCACCCCAACTCCGAAGCTCTGAACCTGCCATTCTGGACCCCCCTCTCTCCTCCAACCCCCAGGTTCAGCTGATGAACACTACTTGGCCCTTCTCTCTCCCCTACTCTCCACTCCGGCTACTGTGTTCTCATCCAGGCCCTTATGGCTCCGTGTCTGATGACCATCTCAAACCCCTTCTCTTCACTCTTCATATCACACCTCTCCTCTGAAAAAAAAATGCTACAGCCCTCCCTCCAAATACCATACTGAGTTTCTACTCCGTGATCGGGCACGTCAGGCCTCCAATCTGTCCACGCTCCCACTAGAACCACGGTTCCCTGCTTCCCAACATTCAACAGTAACCAGGCGTGTCCCTAACTGGCGTGACGCATCCCTTGCTGGCCTCTGAGCCCTCACGTTTGTCCTCCCTGCTTGGAGAGCCCTCTCTCTTTCCTTCTGCTCAACTAAATCCCGACCACCCAGCCTTCAAATCCAGCTCTTTTTGTAGCCTCTACAGCCCCTAGCACAGTGCTAGGCACACGGTGGGTATTCAACAACTGTTTCGTGGAAGGAAGGGAGAGACAGGAAGAGAAAAGAGGAGTGGGGGAGGAAGGGAAGTGCATCTTTCAAACAGGAAGGGTCCTGACCCGCCCCCAGAAGGAACGGCTGCTCCAAAAAAGAAGAAAGCAAGAATGCAGCTGCCTTTGCTCGGAGCTTTAACCATCCTGCCGAGGCAGCCTGGGAGGAAGCTCCCCTGGTTCCAAGGCACTGGCCAACTCCATCCTTTCCTGACCATGAACTTCCTTTGCCTTTCTCCTCAGAATCGAGAGATTTCTCCTTTGTTGAGTCTGGATTTCTTCCCTGGGAAGTAGAGGGAGAGAATCAGCTAATTCAGAGAGGAAGATGACGGGTTGGCAGCTTCCACCTGCGGGTGAGTGTGCAAGGCACCGGACCCAGGCCAAGACTCCTGCTCGGCCAGGCCGCTGGAGAGTGAACCGTGTCCAGCCCCCAGTCATTCTCCGGACGGCCCGGGTCCCTGGCCCTCCCCGTTCTGCCGGTTTCAAAGCCACCCTGTCTCCCTCCCTCCGCCGCTGCTGTCTCCAGGAACGGCCCTGCTTCCCTCTCCTGAGTGTTCCACTGCTACGGACAAAGGCCAGACACGGGAGGCGGCACTCAGATAAGTCCCCGTGATAAGTGTGAGACAAGTGTGAGGTTCCCCCTACAAGGCAGTCGGCTCCACCACGGGCTGGATGGAATAAACGGCCAAATTTTGCTTCATTTTTTTCATAGAGCTGGAGGTTGGGAGCCAGGGGCCTTGTCCAGTCTGACTCAGTCATTAACACAAGCCCTCAGTCCTGCCCCAGACATGTGACACCATTTGACGAGTTTTATGCAGAAACAGGTTCCGGTTACATTTGAACTTTTCCGACTCCAAGGTCAACAGAACTCAGCCAATTCACGAGGAAGTGCCTGGGACTTTTCCTAAATGTCCTTGATGCCTATTTTTGTGCCGTTTCAGGAACTGAGGACAAGAGGTGTCCAGACAGCTTCTCCAAGCGGCTGTTTTCTGCTCTGCGACAAGCCAAGTCCTGGGGCTGTGACACTATCCCAGTAGCCAGCCGTCACAGTTTCCTTCGGAAAATATGCTGGGGAGCTGGAGGGAAAACGAGCTGCCCAGAGGGGTCAGGAAGTGCCCGTCTCCGTGGCAATGCACGTGTCCCTGTGTGTCTGCCTCTCTACTGTCTGTGCGTCTCTATATTTGGGATAGCCCAAGTCCTAAAACAAAGCGCCCACGCCTCCGTCCCTCTTGGAAGAGGAAGGAGTAGAGGGCACATCAGTTCAGCCCCTCCCTTGGCAGCCCGCTCCCCCAAACTGGGCAGGGCGATTGGCTCCCCGAGAGCCACACACTGGGAATCTTCGGACAGGGCCAACCGCACCCCATCCCACCCTGTCTCCCCTTCCCCCCACCAGCCCCCACAAAGATCCCAGGGAGACTGGAGTCCTAGGCCCAGAGGAAGAACCTCCCTGGAATCGGTTTAGATCCTCCCCGTGACCCCTGCCCCAGCTAGGAGCCCCCACTCCGGGCGCTCCCCCATGTCCCACTCCCCCACTCCCCCAGCTGGTGTAGCTCTCCCCTCCCTTCCAGCCCGGAGGAATTTCAGGCGCTCAGGCTTCCTTATCGCTCCCTGTGGCATCCGAGGCCCGGGAGTAGCCTGCACAGGCGGGCGAGGGGCCCTGGAGCCGGGGCGCGGCAGGGGAGATAAGGAACCCTCCGGGCCCCTCTGAAATCGCCCCAAGGAGGCCCTTTCTCCTCTTGGGCAACCTCGAGTAGAGCGAGGCCTGAGGCCCACAGGCCGTGAGGGGCCGTGAGGGACGTGAAAGGACGGGAAGGCCAAGGCGGGCCTCCTCAGGCCGGGACCCCACCCCACCCCACCCCACCCGAGGCCTTGCTTCGGCCTGGGTCCTCCCGCCCCCGCCGTCCCCCGGGGCGCGACTCACCTGGTCTCCGGCCGCACGCTGAGCAGGTAGCTGCGGCTGGTGGGGCTGGGGGTCCACACGGGCCCGTCGTCCTCGTGGTAGCCCCGGGCCCCCGCCCGTCCCCCCGCGCCCCAGGCTCCGCTGGCGACCCTCCGCGAGCCCATGCTGCCGCCCAGCCCGCCGCCGCCCGGCCCTGGCCCCGCGCGCGCCCTCCTGCCCGCGCGCCGGTCGCCGCTCCCGCCCGCGGCTGACTCGCGCCCCTATTTATAGCCCGGGGCCGGCTGTCACCTGCTGCTGTCCCTCCCCCGCTGGCCTGCGGGCCGCCGCGGCGGCCTCTGAGACGCCGGGGGGCGCCGGGCCGCCCGCCGTCCGCGGGGGCGCCCGCAGCAACGCTCGACGTGCCCGACGTGCGTGCGTGCGCACGGCGTGCACGCGCGGGGCGGCCCGACGTCGACGTCGGGGCAGGGGCGCAGACGGCCCTGGGAGCCGGGGGCGCCGCCCCGGGGGCCCGGCGCTGTTCGCCTTCCTGCCCTGCTCCGGGGCCACTTGGCAGACGTGGAGGCCGAGGCTATGGGCCCATGCGACGCGGGAGCTGCCCAGGTCCCCGGGAGCTGCGTGGAGGGTGCGAGGCGAAGCCCTGCGAGACCGGAAGCCGGGGAGAGCCAGGAGGGACGCGACGCGGCTCGCAGTGCCCGCGGCCCGCTGCCAGGCGGCAGCCCCCGGCTGACCCTCCACCAGCCGAGGGGCTGTGGGTCCTGCGCTTGGACAAAACCCGCACGCCTGTGGGTGACCTCAGTCGCCTGGGAGGCCGCAGGTCCTCTGGGTATGTGTCTTCCCTCCATTATCTAGCACAGATAGGGGCTTTCGCAAACGCTTCTGGAAGAACTGAACCTCCTTCTCCCCCGATTGAGCCTCCATTTCCCAGCCCCCGAGGGGAAAGAAGGCTGAGTTCCTAAAGCCCAGAAAAACAACTGTTCACCAGTTTCGGAGACAAGGAGCCAAGCGCTGTCTCTCCACAACTTTCTAGCCCTTTCCTAACCCTCACCTCCCCAGTCCCCCCACCTGACCTTGTCCTCTTCTTGTCCCCGTTTAAAAATCTTATTCAACGCCTTCCCCAGCACCAGTCTAGGGTAGAAATAAGAAGTCTTCTTCTTAAGCAAAGAGCTTCCTACAAGGCAGAACCCACCGTCCTCAGAACCCAAAGCGATTCAGCCTTGTCTCTCTATGTACGAGTCTTAGGGCAAAACCCCAAGCAAATGGGTCTGAAGACTAGAAAACCCCAGAGGAAAATAGAAAGTGTATGCAGTGGGCTCGGGGCTGTCCCTGAAAGGGGAGGCCTAGAAACAGAGGAGCTGGCCCGTTCAGTGAGGGCCAGATCGAAGTGAAGAGCAGCTTAATCCTTCTCTTCAAACATCAAAGGCAAAATCAACGACCCCCCCCCCCCTATTTTCAGACAAAAGAGAGCAAAGGCTATGGGATTAAGTTTTAGAAGATCTAGTGGCTTTTCGACTCTGTTGTATAGACACAATACACGCCCAACACATAATGAGATGGTGCTGCCGACCGGCTGTCCCTCGGGCAGCTCTCTGGGATGGGGGTGCCTTTCCCAGTTAGAATGGACTGAGATGGCTTCACCGTGTCCTTTCGTTTCATTTTCTATGCAACCCATTCCACATTTGTTGATTTGTTAGTGTCCATGCACTAAAAACTAAACTCGCAAATGATAATAAGTGTTTTGGAAAACAGAGCCTCGTGAAAGGCCAGCGCGTGACACACTGAGCTAGCTCGAGGACCCCGCCGGACCAAGGGCCCTCCCGAAGAGAGGCCCGGGTGGCAGGGCGACTTGAGGATGTTTGCAAGTCATCAAGTAAACACAAGAGTTCAAAGTGGGGAGGGCTTGACAAACGCCCAAAGCAATAGGCGCTCATCAAAAGAGCCAGAACTCTTATCTGGAAAAGCATAAACCTCATGCAAATGGAACTATAAATAAATGCAAATAAAAGGGATACTGGCTTGGGGAGAGGGGGCAGAGCGGCACTTTTTGATATCTCTAAGCCAACAAGTCAGATACATTTTTAAAAAAAAAGGAAATTCAAGAAGAGTTCTTGCCTTTGACAAGGTGTCCTCTGTTTTGACACAAACATACACAAGAACTGTATGATAAAATCCAGCCAGGCCCAAGATCCCCAAAGATTTATGCCCCCCACCCCCGCCACCTCCTTTGACAGATGTGAGAACCAAGGCCAAGAGAGATCAAGTGACTTAGTTCCAGAGCCCAGCCTGGAACCTCGAGTCGGATTGCGTCATCCTCTCGCCCGGCCAGCGAGTTCAGCCCAGAGACACGGGGATCCTACAGAGGGGGAAGCTGTGCGCTCCGCCCCGCTCCCTGCAGCCACGCAGCGGGGCATTCCAGTGTAAACAGGAAAGTAAATGATGCTGGTGTGAAAAGGATGATTAAAAGACTGTGGAGAAACACCAAAATGTCCAAGACGTGAGGTCAAGTAGGAAAACGCAGGGTGCAGAACCCAGGGCCGGGCAGTGAATGGAACCCATTCACAGCCGAGGGAGCGAGCCCCAGCTCCGCCCCTCCCTCGCTCTGTGGCGTCAGGGAACCTGCTCAGCCACTCTGACTCCCCCAAGGAGTAACGACAGTATCTGTCTCATGGGCTTATTATGAGGCAAAATAAGAGAATGAATGTAAGAATAATGTTCGTCGTATACAAATGTTCGACCACTGTCCTACCATAAACGTAAGCTATAAATTGAACAAGGATGGAGAAGTGATCATGCAGAAATGAATACTGCCAAGGTAAGATGGGATTATAAATAAGCTTTTTAAAAAATTTTTCTCTAAAAATTCTGTATCGTTTCCAACAGGAAAAAGTAATTTTAAATAGGGCCCTCAAAGAAATCCCGTCCTTGGGACCTGGGCTCTCTGCTCCCAGGTCCTAAGGCTGCTGCCGGGTGGTGGGAAAGGTTGGCAGTGACCTGCGTCCCTTAGAGAAGGCGGGGGAGAGTGCACGGGGGGGGGGGGGGAATGTTCTAGCATCTAGAAGATCCTGAAAAAATCTGATTCGTCCACTCATGCATTCATTCATTCATTTGCTCAAACACTCTGCGAACTACTACTGCATATTCTCGAGGGACTGTGCTGGGGACTTCTAAAGAATGAGACCGGCCCCCCCAGATGAATTTGGAACCACCTCCATTAAACAAGTGAAAAAAGCAAGCTTCAGAACACTGTGTATAGAATGCTATCATTTGTATTAAAAATAGATATATAAATATACATATTTATAAACTTGTAAATGCATAGAATTGCTCAGAAACGATACACAAGACAGAGATAACAGCAATCGACTCCGGAGAGGGGACGGGGCACGGGAGGCTGACCTCCGTTAGGGAGCTTACGTGTTTTTTCATTATATATACTCTCGTATTATTTGGATGTCTTACCACGGATATGTATTAATTTTTTCAAAAACACACACACACAAAAAAACTAAAAAACAAGTAAAATAAGGTGTGCTCAGTGCCGAATACGCAGCGGTGAACAGGGGGGCGGGGCATAGGGTCCTCAGTCTTGGGGAAAGCAAAGTGTGTCGAACTTGCTGAGCCACGAGTGTTAAATTTTCAAAACCCAGACTGTTTACATAAGTTAAGGGGA